>NC_092412.1:53649410-54018577 GCF_040894005.1 Engystomops pustulosus | reverse complement strand
TAACAATACTTCCCTTTAAGAACAGGACACATTTCATTGACCTCCCTTGTATGAAATGAAATCAAGCAGCCAGGGCTCAGTTACTGTGCCACTTAGTAAGGGGGTTTCATGCCCTATGTAATCACATTAGTAAAGGGTATAGTGAACATCAATGCAGAGGAATATGTCCACTGACATGAAATTACAGCTTTATCCCAGACTGTATATCAATATAGATGCTTATCTCACGTACTGTATAAACTTTACAGATCTAACTACATCAACTTTTACAACGAAGCATTAATATTGTGATGTAAATAATATTGTCACTGTACTGTACAGGCTGCAAGAATTTACTTAGAATTTAGAAGTTTGGAGAAAGATCAGGGAGCTGATTTAAAATTATATATATATATATATATATATATATATATATATATATATATATATATATATATATAAGAGTTAAGCTTACAAGTGTAGCAGAGCTGTATTTGTCAATCGTCCTAAAGTGAGACACATCTCCAAAGTTTGCAGAAATGTTCTAGGGAATCAGCTACAACCTCAGCTCTGCTACATCTGCAAAGTCCCATTTGCACTTTAGATAAGAAGACGTGTGTCCATTAGTCTTACCGATTTGTCAGCTTTCTGCAGTGAATTTTGCACTGCTCAGATAAAGTGTCATTGGCTTTTTTTTCTCTATGACGTGAACATCCTTTCCTCCAGAGAAGACGTGCTGTTTGCAGATTGCTGAAAGGAATTCTCCTGGATCTAGAAGATCTGCTATCCCCATGGCCCTGGCCATAACTCCCCTCCATCTATTAGTCTTCTCGGGTAAAACAAGAGTGGGACAAGCAAAAGGAGTATATGCCAGTGTTTACCAGGCACAGTAAAGCATTTCCCCTTTAGCCTTGTTGTGACAAAGGGGTGAAAATGGAGGACCATGGCAAGCCATATAAGGCAGGATGCTAACTTGACCTTCACTTTGCAACTGTGCTCCTCCCACCCAGACAGACAGTAGTAAACACAAGTAGACAGCAGGCTGACAACATTAGCAGATCTCTACAGCCATCACATAGGTGTGAACATTCATGCATTGCTAGACTGTTATTGTTAAGGCTGCTCCTAAAATAAGACAAGAGGTGGCAGGACAATTTTGGGAAGGACAGGGTAATAATGAGAATAATAGCTGCTCTTTTAGGATGGGGGAGTGCAGGGGAGAAATGGAAAGCTAGGAGAGTTAATGTATGCCAGATCTCAAGGGGTGGGCTGATCTGCCACATCCGGAATACTCTGCACAGGGGAGAATGGGAGTGGAATTTGTAGTCAGGGATAAAGAAAAAATAAAACAATAATCCCTTCTTCCCAGCCAGTCATTTCATGTGTCTGCACCAAGAGCACTGCTTCCTCCTCTACAATGTACCTTTTTGTTAAGAAATCCTTAAAGTCAACTTTAGAGTCCTGCTTGGACCCAGGAGCACATAGTATCAAACAGAAATAAAAGCCAGTCCTAATAAATATGTCCCAGCAGAGGAAAATCAGGTTGATGCAGCCTGTGTGTAACTATCTATTTATCTGTTTATATCATTCATGCATATAAACAAACACTATAATACACATATCATATCCATAGCAGGTAAAGATAAATAATCTGATATAGTAATCTGACATAGTATATGCAAATTTAGAGACTAAACACACCACCACCACACTAAACACACCACACACATGCAGACCCGGATTGTTTGCGATCTACTTTCATACTTGTGCTTCTGGATACATCTACGTTATCTACATTTTCTCTACACAACTATGTGTATATATATATATATATATATATATATATATATATATATATATATAGAGAGAGAGAGAGAGAGAGAGAGAGAGAGAGAGAGAGAAAGTTGTACATATATATATATATATATATATACACACACAAAAATGCTGCCAAAAATGTCTCACTATGTTGTTTTTTTCTTACCCAACTTATTTAAAATAATTTTTATACCGCAGTGCTGCTTTAGCCTTTTGTTTCTCTCTCTCTCTCTCCAGTCATATATATATATATATATATATATATATATATATATATACACACATATATAATTGTCTATAAAACTAGTTCAGTATAAATATATTATATATGTATGTATATATATATATATATATATATATATATATATATATATATATATACTACATACGCTAGGGATATTATCATAATGAAGATTGAGAAGCTGAACACAACACCCATGAACTACATCTGTTCTCTATTCCCATCACTTGTGCCAAAGCACAGAAGCAAAACAATAGCATAGGAATATAAAAATGTAAACCTACCCTCATCCATATTTCCTTGTACATGCAATCTACAATGTAATTGTCCCTGGCCCCCCGCTTTACATATGCTACCATTGAGAACATGTACTCCATGCTCCATAGATTCTACGAGAAACTGACTATTCCCTCTTTTACTAAAATTATAATTCACACATTTAGTGACATTATCCTAAAGAATCAGAGAGAATATTATACCGCGGTGTGTTCTACATGGAAGAGGCCGGGAGAAGCTGCTGCCCTACCTAAAGTAGTGTGCAATGCGCAGACCTATTTCACCCACTAGGAGTCCTTTTTTTCCCACTAAATGTATTTTCTAGTGTCTCCTAGGCAAGCTGAGCAGCATGCAGAAATGTACTGAGAAGAAGATCCAAGGAATGCAAATGAGATGGGGGGATAATAGATATACAGAAATGAAACATGGAAAGATAAATAGGAATAGTACAAAGAGAGAAGACAAGGTACAGATAGATACATGGAGATAAAGGAATAATGCATAAATAGAAGACAAGATAGATAGATAGATAGATAGATAGAGAGATAGATAGATAGATAGATAGATAGATAGATAGATAGATAGATAGATAGATAGATAGATAGAGAGATAGATAGATGATAGACAGACCAAGGAATAGATAGAAAATAGATAGACAGAAAGAAGATAGATAAATAGACGTGCATAGACATAAAATATACTTATACTATATATATATATATATATATATATATATATATATATATATATATATACTGAAAGATAGAAAGATAGTTCAGACGTAAATAAATAAATGATAGCAAAAGACAGATAGAATGATGTAGACCGATTGATACACGATATATATAAAGGTTAAACACGTGAAAACATGGATGGAAAAATAGATAAAAATTAGGAGAGAAGATATAGCTAAATAAAACCTAGAAAGAAAAAATAGATGAGAAAGATCAATAGATAAATTCAGATAATCAGCCTTCAGGTCAGTTTATAGCATCTTATTAATCGTCAGCAGTAAATCTCAGCTCTAATACACAGCCAGCTGTCTGTCAGTCCGTCCTGCTAGGGTCCATAGCTGATGTGTGACCCCGACCTTTCTAGGGTTACTATAGTGAGAAGTCTCTGTTGGTCGCAGAACTAGTTCAAGTTGAAATATTTGTCTCTAGGATCCGTGAAGACGATTGTTTAGGGTCTGAATGCTCAGAAATGATATGCGAGGTCCTTTAGATGCTGCAAATAGGACTTTAGGTCTGAAAAAGTGAAAAAAAAAAAAAAAAAACAATCTGGGGGGACAGTACAGGCCGCAGCACTATACAGCAGTGTATAGAGGGGCACTAAAATAGGGGTATGATTATTATTTGTGCTATATACTTGTCATTTATGTTCTGTTTAATTGTTATGGCAAATATAGAAATAACAATTTATATAAATGAATTCTATACTAACTAGAAATTGATCATTTTAAATATATCTAGAAAAGCCTTTTCTACTTTAAAGGTGGTAATACTAATAATACCAATAATACTAATAATATGATTATGTCAACCGATAATAATTATTTTACTATTCAATTATTAATATAATAAATAATTATTTTATAAATTATTGTTGTATATATTTTTTTTTTGTCATCTCACACAAGGCTCAATTTGTTTGCTCCATTCTATTACTATTTATTTAGTGAAAGCACCAAATTTATTACATAAAATTTATGTATTCCCCCCCCCAAAAAAAATAAAATAATTGTATTTATAGTTTTAGTAACTAGACAGAGACAGAAAAAAAAACAAAACAAATACATTGCAGAAACTCAGAGAAAGAGATAATTGTACTTCACAGGTATTTTTAAGGCAAAGCAGCTGGGGGCGCCTGCTGCATGGCAAATATTCTTCACTCGCAGATCTCATTGCAAGTGATAAAAGCAAATAAATTACATTGTGACATTGTGACAAAGACTGGAATCTCACGTGAAGAAGAAGAAGAAAACAATATATATCGTACAATAAAATGCACCCGTACTGATATACACAAACGTCTAAACAAACTTCAGTATTTCCATTTATTTTACTTTTGCAACAATGCTGATTAATTCAGTCATATCTTCATCTCTCAGACTGCATTTTCTATACTAAAATCATTCAATACATTTATAGAGGAATTCATTTTTGATAAAATTATACCACAACACACTATTATTTCCAGGAGCTGTGGGATTAATCAGAATGTGTGTGAATACTCCAAAGTGGCTGCTAGGGGGGGCTACAGCTCCTCCAGACCCCTGCTGGAAGGAAGTCTCATCAATGTGAGTGGTAGTAATGAGGCTAGATGGAAATAATCATTGTTTACACTACATGCTATGAGTACAAACACTACAGAGATCCAACATATTGGGAGCTGATCTGAGTCTAAAAAAACAAGTAGATTATATCAATTAACCGATAGACTGTATTTGAGGCACGTGTCAAGATCTTAAAAATCTAAAAAATTGATAAAGGTCATGAAATACTCGATTTTTCTTCTCGATAAATCCACATACTGAATTCTATTCAATATAGAATGTATATACACTATAGAAAGCTCCATATGCAATTGTGTTCTGTATACAACCAGTTTCTACACTATAGAATACTTTATATGTTTTATAGAATGCCTATACACCAATGATCACTATACCATGGGACGCTATATAAAATGCTGTATGGACTATATAATGCACAATACACTAAATAATGCTCCAGACAACATTCTTTATTTACTAAGGGCTGTATACAATATAGGATGCGCTTTACACCTAATAACCTATGGAACCTCCATACACTAAATAATACTATCTATATATGTGAAGAATTCCTTATACAGTATTTGAAAAGAAAACTATTCTCTATGCACTATAGATTATCTTTACATCCCAATATAATGCTTTTATATGTTTTAAAGAATAGAAGATGATCTCTACACTATATCACCAAAACTATAAGGATATTATACCGCAATCAATGGCTTTATGGTCCACAATGTGTCCTGTGTTGTGTTGATTTTTTTTTTGTGACACTTGGGTTTGTAGGATGATGATTTATGCCTGGTATGGGGGAGATGTAATGATATAAAGTACACATAATACTCTTCATAAACTGTATTGTACAAAAGTCATGGTCACAGCAATATCTCCATTATGCAGAAGTTTTCCTGACTGCAAACCTGACTGGAAAGGCTCAGTTCACACTACGGTTGTGATTTCTGTCTCTAGTATCCCTCAAGATATCAATGCAAATTTTTAAGTCATCCGTTGTACAGTGATCCGTTTTGGATCAGTTTTTTTCATGGAACAAAAGACGGAGCTTGCAGTACTTTTTTTCCCCCGTTTAAAAGAAAAACTGATCAAAAACTGATGGTGTTATTTTTATTTTTTTATTTTTATACATCACAATGACCTTTCCGATTCAGAATGCAGAACTATGCCACTGGTTGCTTCTGGTGCATCTACCATCCCTTGAAATTGACTTGCATTTAGACTCAGTTCACAATACCGTTCAAACTTCCGTTAAAAAAGGTAAGGAACGGAGGTTTAATTCTCAGTTTAGTCAGGTATCCGTTATACATACGTTTTGTGATGGAAAAACCGACGGTGGCTGCAGTACTTTTTCCCATTTGCATAATGGATGATAATGAAGTCAATGGGAGACGGATAGTTAGAACCAGTGTCAGTTTTTACAGTCAGATATTACATCAGTTTTTTTTTAGATATTATATAGATAGATATAGACATATGGATCTATACATAGATAGATAGATAGATAGATAGATAGATAGATAGATAGATAGATAGATAGATAGATAGATTAGATAGATAGATATGTTTTACACAAGGAACTGGTGGTGTGAGTTGGGCAGTCCTGTGTAGTGGGTGCCGAACTGGCACATATTTCGATCTATCATTTTACTATTATTTTAACCTGATAAAAGGAAATGTACTTTTGCAGAAACTCAGTCAAATATGGTGGGTTTTACCCAAGTGTTTACGCTTTTCCAGATTTCCAGGTAATTTTTTTCCAATGCGTATTCAGTCGATATTCTCTATTGTTTTAATCAGATTAAAAAAGTCTGCACCCCCAACAAACTGAGGTGTATGTGTGTGTATATAGCAAACAATGTATGGCTCAAGCAAGGTGTCAAAGTGTATAGTTGTCTATCAGTTTACAGCACTAGACAAAACAACAAAGAAGAAAACAAGAAAAAATACCCCGAAAAATAAGGCGCCAATAAAACTCCAAAACTCTATGTATTCACTGTAGTACCCAAAATGCAATGGGTCTGGCAGTCCCCCATAAAGTGATGAAGATATTGGTGGATAATATATAATATATATGTATATAGTCACACACATCACGATTTCCTTACAAATGAGTAAAGTCAGTCAATTCCAAGTGTTTGATAAATCATTTTAATACGAGAAATGTCATAAAATACATGATGTTATTATTTCTGCAGCACATGTATATAATGATCAGTGTCCCTACCACAACGTGTGAGGCAGAGATCTTGTCACCTTATCCTTAATACAAGACCCTACGTTGGACACATATGGTTACAATAAGAAGGCAAGCACAATATTACAGCTAGCCACAGGACTGGCCCCATATCCATAGGATAGCCCTGGTCTGCTTGATAGTGAATACAATAAATGCACATGATGACTTCTGTCTAGAAGACTAGGGATCTGTTCTGGATTATTATATGTACTGGGATACATTGGGAATACACTGCACTGCAGCTTCAGCACTTCAGTCTCTATTTAATTGCATCTCCAGAACTGATGTGACTTCCCGTAAAATCAGGATCCCCCAGGATTGGGTAACAGCACAACATGTCTGTATAGGCAGCAATTAGGGTGATGTGTTTATGATGTGTCCATTATTCTCCTTACTGTACACTGATGAGTGGCCAGCAATCAAACCGTGTGGGCTAGCTGGGGAGAAAAACTTGATGAAAAGCAGCCCCCTTTGAATTTTTTTTTTCTTCTCCTTGGGATCGACTCCATCCTTTACAGATCGTAAATAAGACTCCTTGAGCCAGTTCTGCCCGGCCATGACCGTGAACGTAAAGGGAAGCACGTGGTGGTAATTTAAACATCCCAGAAATTGCTGCTTTTTGTAATAAAATTAATCCCATTTGAAATAAAACGAATGGAGCAAAGATTGTGGAGGAGAAAAAAATCCCACACACTGTTATCTCCAACGTCAGTGGCTCAGATCTACAGCAATTATATATATATATACATATATATATATATATATATATATATATATATATATATATATATATATATATATATATCACATACATACACACAGAAATCTACATACTCGCTTACATTTAGACACAGAGACCACAGGGACGCGTTTGACATTCATACACACATACGAGGGAGGCATGTACTAAATTATTCACATACATACATAATACACTCACACACATACTAAAATATACATACATAAACACAGGGATTTATACACAGAGATCACAGAGACACATATGACATTGATGTATGAGGGAGGGATATATTATACAAATAACTAACAAGCATATACAAACTCAAAATGAAAACATAAAAGATACATACATAAACACATAATTGTACACACATAGATCATGTAGTGACACACATAACATTCATACATACACACACACACACATATGAGGCATGTACGTACATACATGGCACACACACATACATAATATAAACAGACATACATAACGTAAAGATATACATAAAAGGTATAGCTCATAATCATAATCACACACATGCACACATAAAGGCACACACAAAAGGCATTGATACACACTGATATGATGGAGATATCTACTTACACACAATATGCATAATCTACATACATAACGTAAACAAGCACATACATACTAAAAGCCACATATCATAAACACACACATCCACAAACAGGACTTGACATAATCGCATACATGCACAAATAAAGACACATATAAGGAATTCATACACACACATATGATGGAGACCTGTACATACACACATACGTGATACACGCAAATACAGTACACAAAATACATAACATACACACATGACATAAACAAGCATATACATAATCACATACATAACATAAACAAGCATATACATGAAAATTCACACAACAGACACATAAACCGCACATGCCATATACCTCACTTATCACTCTCTAAACAGGTTCACCTCGGTGCCTTTTATGGTGTCCATTAAACTTCCCAAGACCCATGTTTATAAGATTTCTTGCATTTTCAGGGGCCAATGAAATGAATTTAATGACTGCATTCTAATATCTGTTTTATGGTTACAAAGTAACTTTATAAACTGAGACCATTAAGGATTATTCCTTCTTATGAAATGTCACTCAGTCCCTAATAAGAGATCAATAGACCCGATCGCTTTATTCCTTATGTCTCGTTTCAGGTAAGGAAAACACATATAGACAATTCATTACGATAAAATAAATATAAACATACAGACATTTAACGATAAACATATAATAGGGATTAAGAAATGAAATGTATATGGGTGTAGTGCTGCTCCACACTTATGTGCACATGCTGCGCCCTATATAATACTGTTTGGCTATTATACACACTACATGTCTGCCCAGAAATGATGGGGGTAATAACAAACCCATCCATATTGATGCAGGCAGGGTCCTTCATGTTAATTCCTATGTGTTAGAAATAGCACCAGTCTGAAGTCCCCACCAGATAATATTTCAGCAAGGAATCTTCTCTAGATTTATGGCTGCCGAACAGCTATTCCCTTTGGACATGTAGTTCAGCTTGATAAACCTGGAGAGGTTCATTGCATATTTTGTTGAATACAAATGATATAAAATACATTGGAGTTGTTGACATCCACAATATTGCATGACATGACTCATAGTGAGAGAATCCCATACCCCCCTCCAAGAGTACAGAACAGAGTTCACTTAGGGTAAGGGTACAGTCACCTTAATAAGAGGAGGTTAACACTGACCCGTATTTCAGCTGATTCTGGAACAAGTACAAAACCAATGGTTGAGGTCAGATATGGAAGGACTGGTGGAAACTAAACCCCCCTTGACCTAAAGGGAGGAAGCAATGCTAGCTCCAAGCTGAATCCACTTCTCCTCAATCATCTTCAGTTTATCTCAGTCTTTGTATTTTTGGCTTCGGATTGTGCAGTCATGGAGCTGGTGATCTAGAACATGGACCTTCGGATCTGGTCAGTTTCTAGTTGTAGTTAGAAGAAGATTCTTGTGCATGTAAAGCCTCCATAGGAGCAGAGGAAGCAGAGACCTAGAAGAAGGACATAGCCTGCTCCCTCATAAGGAGTCTCTTCTTCTTCATCCTTCGGTTCTGGAACCAGATCTTGACCTGCTGATCACTGAGACTCAGTCGGTCAGACAGTTCTCTCCTCCTTTGCCTGGTGATAAATTCATTGACCATAAATTCTCCTTCCAATTCAGCTAGCTGGAGCTTGGAGTATGGCTTCCTCTTCTTGCGAGATCTAGTGTGCATGGGATACCAGGGAGCCCCTGTAAGGAACCAGAACATATAGATGACCTATACAAGTCTCAATGGGCTTTATAATGAACATAGGATTCATCTTATCGTATGCGACAGAAATAAAATGATAAAGAAATAATAAAATGATAAATATATATGTTAAAATATGTCTTTTTGAAGAATAAAGGAGACCACTTGTAAAATGTGTAGATTTGTAGGACATATATCTCATCCAAATATTATGACATTGAAATAATCATATGTAAAATATAGTAAAAAAAAAAAAAGGAATATGGTATGATATGAATGCAATGAATATGGGGGCATCGCCTGTCCCTGGCTTGAGGGGGGTTTAATTTGATGAGATATTTACATGTTTATGGCAGGACCCCTCCTCTCTCTTGAGTGCTACCCCTAGTGGTGCTGGAGACATGTACTCACCAGTGGAGGGGAGGCTGCTGCTGCCAGGGTTGCTGCTCGGGGAAGCCATTGTCACCGCTTCATTGCTCTGGTTCTTGGGGGTCTCAGTGACCAGGGATGAGCTGGAGTCAGACTCCAGGGACTGGCAGGATGGGGGGTCGTGGTGGGTGCCATCTGCTGCCCCATAGTCCCCGTACTTGTGGAAGGTGCCCATGCCAGGGGGCAGTCCTCCGTCCAGGGGCAGCAGGCGCTCCTCTCTCTTCAGGCTGGGGGCATCAGGGTAGTAGCACTTGTCCTCCACCCTGGCCAGCTCACAGGCTCTGCTGAACGAGGGGTTAATGGGGCTGCTGAGATAGGGCTGGGGGTAGGCATTGCAGGGCTCCGAGGATGCCCAGGGCAGGGAGCACACATTGTCTCTTCTGGGGTAGGACAGGGAGGGCAGAGCAGGTAACTGCCCCCCTGAGGTGCGGAAATTGGGGAAATAGAAGGTGTCTCCGGTGTGAATATTGACCAGCGGTCCCACAAAGCCGGGGTTCAGCAGATTATGCTCTCCCATGTCCGCGGGCCTCACCAGCAGCTTCTACTTTATGGCCATCTGACATTAAACATAGTCAAACCTAGAGCTCACGCCCATTGGACCGGGCCCGTCACGTGGGGCTGGCAGCGCGAGACGCCCGGGCGAAGCTCCGCCCCTTTTCTTGGCTTCTTGAACACAAAACACAAGACTGTGAAGATCCTCACTTGTCCCAATACTTGTGTCTTCTGAGATCTCCTGCCCCAGCCTCACCCCCCAGTGCCAAACAGGCTGGGCATCTACTCACAGGGCAGCCACTGCCTGCCCCACATAGTGTCATGTGTCCACATGTCAGGAAGATACTATCTATCTATTTATAATCTATTATCTATCCAAAGAAAAAATAAGCAGCACTCTAAAAGTGCTTATTATTATTCCACATACATATTCTATCTATCTATCTATCTATCTATCTATCTATCTATCTATCTATCTATCTATGTATCTATCTATCTATCTATCTATCATCTATCTATCTCCTATCTATCTATCTATCTATCTATCTATTATCTATCTATCTATCTATCTATCTATCTATCTATCTATCTATCTATCATCTATAGATCTACCATCTATTTGTAATTTATCTATCAATTATCTATCTATCTATCCATCTATCTATCTGTATCATATATTATCTATATCTAATATATTATCTATCGATCGACCCATTATGTAACCCTAATCTTATTATCCCTTTATTTATATGTAATATATCTGTCTCTAATTATATATTTTATTTATTTATTTTAAATATCTAGTTCATATCTATAGATTATCCTTGCTGTACACAATATTACTCCCGGTATATGTGACATGGACCTAAAATAAATCTTTGGATGTTCTGAAAGTGTCACTCATTAGCATATTCATTCATGGATGAGACTCTCTACGGATATGGATTCCACTCTGGCTATAAACATGATGAATCTACTGACAGACAATTGTGCTCGGATCTGCAGATCTTCTAAGTGTGTGGACTGTAGACATCTGGGGGAAGATCCCACAAAAATTAGATCCATCGGCAAATAAATACAGATATTTCGGATGTCTATGACTTAAGTTCGGTCCAAATGTATAGAATCTGATAAGTAATATTATGATTAGGAGTATCTGGTCATATTCACTGTTATGTTTATATTCAAATAATGTGTTCATTCATATTTTTAATAATCTCCACAAAGGATTACATCTAGCCGTGGTTAATGCTGTATATAAAAACTGTAATAACTTATAATTTGTGCAGCGTGAGACTCGGCGTACAAAAAGCTATGGCCCTTATATTCTTAAATACATTACTTCTTTATACATCATAAAAGAAAATCTACTGGATAAGAAAAAAAAAAAAATAATAATTATTATTATAATTATTAATAATCATTGTTATTGCTGTTCTTCTTCTTCTTATGAATATTATTATTACTAATGTTTAAAGATCACTGCATGCGAGGAATAAGTTTTTCTCCATATGTAAATTTAGCTATTAACTATTTATTAAGATTTTATCGATTAATTGATAGGTAGACGATAGATGATTTACAGATAGATAGATAGATAGATAGATAGATAGATAATAAGGGATGTATCGATAGATAGATAGATAGATAGATAGATAGATAGATAGATAGATAGATAGATAAAAAAAGTAACAAAGATTTATATATTAGAAGTGTAAGTAGCTAGATAAGAAGTAAAACAGTTAAGAAGTAATCATAGCTAGAGAAATAGCGATATATGGATGGTAGATATATAATAGGCAGATAGAGAATATATGATAAGCAACCAATGTATATATATATATATATATATATATATATGCACACATACATAAGATGCAGAATATATATATATATATATATATATATATATATATATATATATATATATATAGCATTGTATAATGTATTTTCTCTATTTACCCCAATACTATATGTATACTTTCTATATACTGGCTGTATATTACAGTTTATGTTATGATTTATTGACTATAAATATTATAGAACTCGTATGACCCGTTTTTACATAAAGGTTCAGTATCATTGGATGTGAAACAGAACAACACAATCTGCTCAATGAATAGTATAGGCACAAAAATGAAGAGACTGCTGGCAAGTTTTTCCATAAAAGGCAATCCTTTATGATAAATATGTGACCTGGAGGATCTATGCATAACTGTAGTCATTGCAGAAATATGCGCACTGACCGGAGCCCCAGTACTGACCACTCCAATGGGGCAATAATCCAGGACTGCTCACAGACACATATTACAAGACAACAAAGATATGAAATTGTAAAGCTCCAGTTCAAGGTCATTGTCTAGGGTGTTAAAGGGAACCCTTTGTATGAGCCCTTGAGACAGATGAGGGGAGGGGGAAGGGGCTGCAGGAGAGAAATAGCTTAAAGTTGTAAACCTTTATTGATCATGGCTCCATGTTATTTACCAGCTTTTGTGGATCCCCTTTCCCATTATTCTAAAACGAATTCCTCTCTTTTCAGGCAAAAAAATTCTGCTCAGAGTGATGGCACTAATAGAGGTCTCAAATTACTCTCTGCTGCTGTGTATTCTCTGCCTGGTGAGTTTTTATCTCACCATTCAATCTATCCATTTATCTATTATCTCTATCTAATCTTTTTATCTGTCCATTTCATATCTACCAGCAACATCTATATTTGTGATTGTCTATTTATATATCTATCTCACCCCATCATCTATCTATAGTGTGAGCATATATTATATACACTGTAAGAAAAAACAGGTCTGTATTCTAGTTTCCAATTCTAATGGAAAAATGACATTAGAGACATATAAGCAAATCTTCTTCATTCATTGATCACACATTTCCCCCTCCCCTTTCTCTTTAAGAAAGGACTCGTTAATTCCAGTCCTCCTTTAGATCAATGGAAAACAGGACTGTGCTGCTCCCCTGTTAGGATAGCTGTCCAAATATTTAATGATCAGAGATTTGCCAAGTACCCCTCCACATGATCTAAAGTGTTTCAGACAACATGTTTTCTACTGGAGCCTGTCCAGTTCAGGTCTGCATATGGAGCCATTTAACTCGGTTCTGGGTTCATAATAAAACATATCTTAAGAATTTTCAATTAAACAGATGTGGTAGAAAATGCTGACTACTGAAGTTACCAAAGGGGTAGGAGATGGATCAAACAGTGAATGGACAGAGGGAAAGAGGGAGGTGAGAGGAAAAGATGAATCTAGTGGACATAATAAATGTAACAATACTTGGAGATTTGCTGAGCTGATAGGAAAATATAAGAAAATGAAAGAGAGACGAAAAAAAAGAGAGATGCATAATAATTGGATATTCAAATTAATGAATTAAATAAATAAAGATGCAAATATAGAGAAATTTTGGAAATAAAGGTATAATGTGTATATATATATATATATATATATATATATATATATATATACATAGAGAGATGTGCTGATATAGGAATACATAACAAATAAAGATACATAGGACAGACAACAAGACAGAAGAAATTAATACATAAATGATTAAAGTAAGATAAAACTAAAATGCCGGAAAATAAACAAAATAAATAAAGAATAGTAAAGAATAAAGGGATAGTGGAAGACAGGCAGAAATGGATATGGGGATAGAAGTGAAAGGTAGTTTGTCTTTATGTAAATTTTTGTTATTTGCTTTTTTCCCTTTGAACAGTAGTTAAGAAAATGTATTTTGTTTATCAAGTGCAAACTGATCTAAAAACTCAGTTGTTTACATCAGTTTCTAACAGTGTTCTTTCCCAAACGACGCCAAAAAAGTTATGCCAATTCTTTTCCCTACTGTACACAGAACTAAAGTCATAATTTCAGAAACTGCTGTAGAGTGATATCATCTGATGCCTCCATAGTGCAAAAACACAAAAACTTGATAATAGACAGCAGTAAACACTAGAGAGGAAGAGAAGATGGGGAAGAGTGTCAGCAGCTGCAGGAGATGCAGGAGATAAGCAGCTGCTGAGGCTTCTTCCCCTCCCTGGCCAGTAGAGGATACCGTCTCTCCATTAAATTATCCTGGTTCAGGATTCCCTAAAGCAAGGGAATATTTCATCTTTATATTCATTTACCAGACAGTTCCTTCAATCAGCCTCAAGTCACATTTACCTTAAATTGCACATACAAAATAAGACACATACACTTTACACAATGCAGAAACATAGAAGTATTATACATTCATTCTCTATGTGCAGTCCACAGGCACCCAGTGCCTCCTACCTATTTGTGGCCCAGACAGATGCATCCAGATTGCAGACTGCGATGAGTGCAGGACTTGGTGAGTGCACACTCTGATCACTTTTACACGACCATGTTATACACTCCAGCTATTGATGGCAGAGGGAGAGAGGGGCAGATTGCACTCAGCTGAGCTCTTTGAAAGTGCTGCACACAAAGGGAAGAAAAGACATAACGCACATTCACTTCCTTCCCTGCCTTTATGGATGGTCATTAGTCTGGATGTCTAGACTTCAAATAGCACCTTGTTGGTCCATAAACACAAAGTTGACAAGTCCTGAGACTACTGTGCCCAGTTGTGTCTTCTGCCCACAGGAGCAGTGAGGTGTGCCCTTCATTACATTTATCTTGATGTCAAGGTCATAAAGAATAAGCATAGTCATGGTCAAGGCTGATGCACTAATATTTATGGCTAGCAAAACAGGGTTTCGAAGAGCATAGTCATTAGCCTAGAAACAACATCCCAGACCCAGTCTCTTCTTAAGTTACCGATCTGTAAATCAACTGTAATGTCGGGGTTTTAATATATAGATAGATGGTAGAAATAAGTGGATAGGAAGTATTATATATATATATATATATATATATATATATATATATATATAGTAACAATGAAGACTAGGGAATCTAGCTAGGGATTAGCATAATTTCAAGAATTTCAATACATAAGGTTAGCAGTGTCTAGGACAGAAACATATCACGAAATACATAAAAAAGAGAAATGATTACAATGGGGAGTTAGTAAAATCATAACAAGAGAGAGAAGTTTCTGCTAGTATTTGCAGTCATAAATAGTTATTGTCAGTTTCCTCTGACAAAAATGTGTACTGTCAGCAAAGACAAATGCACAACACAAAGCAATATGCAATCCAACATGATATTTGGTGAAAAATATATGGAAACACGTAGAAGAATATTTCCTTTCCATTGATTTCTACCATCTATGTATCTATCTAATCTATCTATCTATCTATCTATCTATCTATCTATCTATCCGTCTATCTCACCTCATGCAAATAAAATAAACCTCTACAAATATAGACATGAGTGCAAATCTCAAAACAAACAAAAAAAAAGAATGAAAAAAAATAAAATAAAATAAAATGCCAGCACTCCATAATGCTATAATTTTATTTATTTACTTTATTAAATTTATTTATTTATTGTTTCCCCCCCAATTTCAACATTTTAGGTCATATATATATATTTATTTTTTCCATCTATCTACCTACTCTTAGTCCTCAGTTTTCCTTTTTATCTTTTTATGTCTCTTGAGCCCTATTTTACCACCAGACCTTTGTACTTACATTATGTAGAACATCCAAACATTAATTCAATTAATAAAAAAGTAGCAATAATCTGCAGTGGTATGATATGCTGCACTGATTTTATAGACATTTTACCACCTCTGATGTGTCCCCAGTGCTTGATGACTCTTGCTCTTTTTTGTCTTAGTTTAAATAGGAAACATGGATTCTTCTATTATAATTCGATTTTTAGTTTGTTTAGACACAAGACTTCATGCATTAAACAGTTGACTGTCGATCTACATATTTATTAAGTGTATTGTAAAGTATAATGTGTGTAAATGATCAAACACTGTAATTTGGTATATGTTAGGTATCCTAAAATTCATATAGAATGTGTAATTCTCTGTCTTAATTCATAGATTTAGATCATTTGTTTCTAAAATGAAGTATTATTAAATGTTTAAGTTACTTTCAGACTCATTTTAAGTTGTAGATGTCATTCAGTCTGGATAATTACCTTCCATATTCTCCATTTGCTGCAGGAAGTAATATGGGGAGTGGTTCTATGGAGTAACAGAAGGAGTTATGATAGTAGGCAGTCATAGCACATGTTATGACAGGATGTGTCAATTGCAGGGCTGTTCACATGATTGCTGTATTTTGGTGCTCAGACAAAGCACCAGGCCTGGGGTGGTTTCTACATTCTTCTCTTTGATACAAGAACACACAAATAAAGGCATATATAGAACTGTAAGCTTATCTATCTATCTATCTATCTATCTATCTATCTATCTATCTATTATCTATCTATCTATCTATCTATCTATCTATCTATCTATCTATCTATCTAATATCTATCTATCTATCTATCTATCTATCTATCTATCCATCTATCCATCTATATTTTATACACATATAAATAATAAAGCTAATTAGTTTCCTCTCCATAATGACCTGAACACCACTTTCCATTTGAATTACTTTCAATAAAAAAAAGTATTATATTATATATAGTTTATATGCGATTAAATCAATGTGAATGTGAAGTAGAGCCACATTTGTTGGAATTAACAAACTACTACAAAGAAAGGTCGCCCTACATTGTATGTTTAATGAAAAGTCAAATATAAATGAAATCTATCTATCTAGTTTTCCTATTCCCAAAATTACTTAAATTTACTAAAACCTAGTATTGCTAATTTTTATTAGACTACAGTACTTACAAATGTATCAATCCAATAAAATAAAATAAATAAATAAAATGTATAATACAATAAAAGACAAGTTACTGTTCAAGGGCGAAAATGTAATTGTGAAAATGTTATTTGTAAAATAATAAAAATGAAAATATGAAATATCAGACTACTATTCAACTGTGAATACAAAACTATGGGGCACATTTCTCAAAGTTTGACAGCCTATGACGTTATCTCTGACGGGGGAGCTGTATGAAAGTTTTAGCCTGGCATACAATTGTGCTGTAATCTGCGTCTGACATTAACTTGTGCAAAGGTGCTAGGCATGAATGCCCCATGCTGGCCCGCTCCACCCCCTTCACCAATAGCCGCAATTCCTGGCCATGCACCTATTTCAGGGCTTGTATGCCAAATTACATAAAAGCCCCAATATTTGTGCCCCTCTATGTATAAATAAATGCCATAAACACACATTGTTCTGAGCATAAAATATTGACCTTAATACAATATGCATAGATCTCTTCATTGTTACTGATTGTATCTTGTAAAAAAATATCTGTATACACACAGAAACTATCAAAAAGATCATGTTTGCTGGGGATTGTTAATGAATATGGATATTTAATGCTTTTAAATGTGGTTTCAAAAGTAAAGGTTTGAGATCACGGATCCAGCAGTTGAATCACCTATAAGGTAGCGTAAACTTTTATGCATAGAGAAAAGCCACACAACAGATTTACAAGGCTGGAGTCTGAGACAAAGACTCATTAGATCATTGACAATCGCGGGAATTGTCGTTTTTTTGTCTAACCCTCATCTCCATTTACAGTCGCAGTATAACATAGCCACAGGATTTGGCCTACAGGAAGACTGCACTAACAGATCTTGTTAGTCCTAGTCGTATAGCAAAGGACCTGCTGGGGATATAGATAAAAAGAGTATGAGGATGGCAGTCAGATCCAGACATTTGTAGATGATGGCTCCTAAGAAGAGACCAGTATAATAGGTAATATATAGCAAGGGAAATGTCTTAACAAATTTTGGATTTGGACTCAAGATTGGAATTTTGCTTATATGTGTTGCAGGAGTAAAAGAATAGAGACAGTCCGGGTCGGCTTCATGTTTTAGTAGGCCCGTGGGTGACAGAGCCTCAGTGGGCCCCTTTGCAGTGAACTCAAACAGCCCCCTCATGGTTATTTTACATGAAGCCTCCCCTCTCCCTCTATAGATTCATTAGATACAGCCCTTTACCCCCATGGATTCCTTATGTACAGCTCTATGTGGGCCCCCCAGCAGCTCTGGGCCCCGGCACTTACCTGGGTATGTCCTGTGCTGGCGCTGGCCCTGGAGACAGTTGTATATGTTATTCAACATTGTTGACATCAATCAAGGGGTTTTCCAGTTATATCAAGTTATCCTCTATTCACAGGTCGGAGCCACATAGAAACAGCACTTCTGAAGAAGCCGCACATGTGTGATGAGCCTCTCCTTTCAGTTGGCAATACAACCAATGTTGTGGTCCCAAATACCAGACCACCATTTGACATTGATGCAGTGAATAACATGATCCAACCAGAATTCAGAATTGAGGGGGCTCCAGCCTTTGAGAATATTGTGAGGATTAGTAATCTAGTAAATCCCTGCTTGCAAGAGTACATCAAATATTTATATATTACCTTGATCAAAGATTAATGTTTTTTTTTTATATATAAATGCATAATAACAGGGGGTCTGGCTTGATGGCTCGCTGATACGACTACTGAGTTATATCACTGCCCCATAAAAAAAACCTGCTGGCTGCCTAAAACTCTGATGATAGCCCTGCTGTTTTCCTCCAGTTCTCTGTGTCTCCCCACAAAGGGGTCCGTCTTGATTCCAATAGATGGAGTTACTTTTGGTGGTCATGCTTTCTCGTGTGTCCAGTTATTGTGTGTGGAGTAGGGGTGGACTTTGTATGAGTGGGGGTCTGGGTCTGGTCCATGGTACACTGTGAGAGAAGTCTAGCGTTTTGCCCTGCTGTTTTCCCAGCTAAGATGTTAAGTGTGCAGATCTACTGAATTATAGTGATAGATTGGGGTTTTTGTTATATTATTCCATTGTTTAACCAATAGTCAGTGATGAGGGGCAGGGGCGTAACTTGAGGGGGTGCAGAGGTTGCAGTTACAACTGGGCCCAGAAGGCCCATATGGTGAACCTTTCCTATAGAAGAAGGATAGTACTATAAACAATATATTATAATTGGGGGCTTGGTACAAATTTTGTAGTGGGGCCCGGCAGCTTAAAGTGGGGACCAGTGTAGAGTAGAACTAGACAGTTCTCTGCTGTGCCAGATTAATCCCTGTGTCATACTTAGCACCTGCTTTTAGTTGGTGTAATTTGCTGCGCCACAATATTACATTTTCCCCCCTTTTACCGAGGACATGCCCCTTTTTCATAAGTGTTGGAAAATAGCCTAAATTTGGTTAAAACGTTAATTCCAGGTCCAAACTACTACAATTTTCTGCGTAGACAGAAATATATTGATATATCTCCTCCATTAAGGATTATTTATCATATGCTGGTTCAAGATTTATCTTGAAGTTTTTTATGCTGGCACATGGGGATGAGCTCCACCCTCCTAATGTATCCAGAAGGCAGCTGCCAAAAATTACCAGAATGGGTGCAGGCTATAGCCTAATCCACCACCTGATGCATCCCTTCCCACCCATCCACGCCCACTTGGCGCGAGGATGGTGTAAGGTCATGGTGGATGATCTAGAACATCTGTACTCTAAATGACGCTATACTTCAACCAGTAAATCACTTTTAATAAACTAAGCAAAAACAGCTTGTTGTGCCACCAAATGGCTTAGGACACCAAAGCTATGGTTCTAGGGAAAATGGCTGACATTTAAACATAACTAGACTTTTGACAAAACTGCATAAATTATTACTGCAAATGATAATAGTTAACTTTGTAACAAACCTTAATAAATAAATCTGTTCCGGTGTCCTTCTTTTCCCCCTGCCTTTTTCCTTAATTTAAGCAGTTTATGTAAATTTACAAACAGGATGGTCAAATCGTAGTGTAATATTCTATAGGTATGGAAAGAGTAAACCATTAGTCTCCTAATGAGCATCACAGATGGCTTTCACACTGCTAACTGCTGGAGAAAAAGCAGAAAAAAAGTCACAAAGAAGCTTCTTTACTCAATATTCAACAAAGTTTATAATCGGCTCGATTTATTTCTAAAATAAAACAAATACGTAATGTTTCTGACTTTTAATGAAAATGGTATTTCTTAGCTTTGTAGGCATCTAAGTTGGCCTTTCTATAGACCAAAACTTGCTCAGACCCATAATACAACTGTTTGCATAAGGCCCTCTGAAGTCAAAGGGGATTGTTGCTTGAAAGTAAAACAAAACTCCTTCTCTAACCTTAAGGACCATGAACATAGTGATTTCGATATGGGCTGTAATCAGATGTTTTCAACTTTTACATTCATTTCAATTACCAAGGCTTCTTTTTAAAACATGAATGCTTTGTGTTAAAATTCATAGTTTTACAGTCATGGGAAAAACTAGTATCAATATCATTTAAGGGACTATTTAGAGAAAATGTCCTGATAAAAAATAGCAAAAAGAAAAGAAAACAACTGCACTAACTTACTTATGTTTGCTCCCCTGTTACAGTGCAGGGGATCTTCTTTCTGGGCCCATGTTGATTTGAGATAAGGGATATTCCTTATAGATGTCATCTATAGAAATCTCATTTCTACCTACCTATCAGTCACGCTTTTCTGTCTATCTACCTATTGATCTCTATCTGCCTACCTATGTTTCTCTCTATACCCCACATTTATCTATAACCTATCCAATTTCTATTTTTCTATCTATATATCTATGTATAAACTATTTCTGTCTATCAATATCTGTCTATCAATTTCTTCATTAAAAAATGTATAACAATTGACACTTAGTATTCGTCCCCATTGACTTCAAAGTAAAAGATAACTTAATATCATCAGATGCCTCTTTGATCCTCCTACCAGATAGCTTCAGTGGGACTCTGGTTTCGCAGACGAGTGTGACATGGGAGCCCAAGTGTGTTTGGAGGAGATAGGTGCCGGCGCTCGTGGATGGACTACTCCAGGATGATTTTCTTTTTAAAAACGTGTTTATTCTAATAAGCAACGCGTTTCGGCCCGGTTCCCGGGCCTTCGTCAGGCCTGACGAAGGCCCGGTTCCCGGGCCGAAACGCGTTGCTTATTAGAATAAACACGTTTTTAAAAAGAAAATCATCCTGGAGTAGTCCATCCACGAGCGCCGGCACCTATCTCCTCCAAACACACTTGGGCTCCCATGCTGCATAGATACGGCTTCCTCTGAACGTATGGAACAGACGGCCGCGAAGAAGGAGAAGCCGACAGCCGCCAAGGACAATCTGATATAGAGCGCTATAACTAAGCGCTACAAGGTGAGCGCACCCACTTTGTTCTTTACACCCTATTGGCATCATACTTACTACACTAGGAGAGCGCTCCTTTTTTGTCTCCCCTATCTCTCTCCCCCCTATATTTGATACACCTCGAGGAACAACCACCCCGAGGGTATCTTATAAAGGTATTCCATATCTCGATTGCAGACGAGTGTGAGCAGCTCCTTGTAGCTGCGCACACTCATCTGCAAAACCAGAGGTCCGCGTGTGCGCAGTAGCTCAAGCTTCGAAGATGAGATTGTGCAGCTACTGGCCTGCATTTTGCGCATGCACAGAACTCCAGTTTCGCGGACGAGGGCTGAAGATATCTGGTAGGAGGATCCAAGAGGCTACTGGGGCATGGAGTAGCCGAGCTGTGTAGCCTCAGCTCTGGTTACTCCACGCCCCAGTAACCTCTTTAGAAAATTTGCATATTCCCAGATTAAAGGTAATAAAAGATATAGTGGACTAAAGGATAAGCCCTATAAAGGGCTATCCTTATATATATTAGATGCACCTAGCACCAAATCTACCTTAATAGGTAGACCCGTGGTGATAGGTTTCCTTTAAAAAAAAATAAAGAACGGAGGTTGAATGTATCAAGTAAAAATTCCCATTGACATCGATGTAAATTTTATGTTGTCCATTATAGTCAGTTAAGCAGGTATCCGTTATGTATTCATTTTTCTTTCAAAAGGAGAAAAAAGTACTGCAGCCACTGTCATTTATTTCAGATACCTGCCTAACTGAGTGTAACGGATGACATAACATTTACACTGATGTCAATGGGATTTTTAATTGAAATGTTAAACCTCCGTTCTTTACTTTTTTGTTGTTTTGATGGGGGTTTAAATGGTAGAATGCACTTAGCCTTGATAGTAGTGATATGGAAATCTTGTTTTTTTGTGTTTTTTAAAAAAAACTAAGTATACCTCACCTAATTATTCCCGAATTCACCGGGTTTCTGACCATTATGTGGCTTGTATTTTTTTTTTTCAGTGATTTCTCTCTTGGTGTGGAGACCTAGCTGCTGTAAATCACTGCTCCCCTTTCCCTTTGCACAGAACTTCCATGTAATCTGACCCCTGCCGGAGCTACAGGCTCAGTTCTATGAAGATTTAAGGCAGACAAAATGATCAGGAATGGAAGGGAATGAAGAAGAGTGAAGCACTGCTAAGTTACTTATAGTTACCTTGTTTTCTATTTTTGTTGAAAAGGTATCCTTTTAAAGAATCCTATGGTTCATATTAAAAATTTCACAGCAATTTCCAATCTTTCCCTATGTGTAGGAGCTGATTGGAGTTATGAAACCTCCTCCAGTGGCTGTACCGCGCTTGCCTTGACCCTTGCTCCTTCTGACTACATTTCTTGACTACTGCTTTGGGGCTGTTAATTGGAAATCCAGTGAGCAGATAGAAATCCAATGTAAAAATACAGGTCAATAGTCTCAGAATCAGATATGTAACTGCTGGTGGTGCAGATGTTCAATGTCACCTAGCGCCAGCACCACTCTCCTATGTGAGAAAATGTCATCCTTTATTATCCCTGCACTGTGTGTGTGCATTACCATTGTATCAGTGTATACAATATCTGGGCTGTCAATTTACTGTGATCTTTTATTGGGGAATATTTTATTTTATTTTATGGGGAATACGGTGATAATAATAAGCTTTATTTATTAGCGCTATCAAATTCTGCAGCGCTTTAATATCTAAATACTTATTATATGCTCCATCGTCTCATGTTATCTTGGCTGTTGACTGCCGTGGAGGATGATCATACATGCTTGACCATCACAAAACAGCCACCCTTATATATATTATAAGTAGGGAGCCCCCAAGCAGACATTTATAAGCTATTGTATGAATATGCTTAAAGGGGTTGTACCAAGAATAATTTTTATCCCCTACCTGACTATTGGGACCCCCACCATTTATAAGAATGGACCTCTTCTGTTCAGGAGAACATGTGCGCAGTTGTGACTAATTCAAAGAAGCGACAGGTTGAGCCTTTGTGTCCTCAATCTTCACTAAAAGATTGGTGTTTTCACATTGGCTTGTATTTTCACTGATCTGTTGTCCATGGAAAAAATTATGAAACATGTCCTATTTTTTTCACTGATGCGGAACACGGAAGGCAATAGAAGTCTATGGGGGAAAAAAAAACCTGTTGAAAGATCCATTTTTTTCACTGATGAGGCTGAAAAACCAGGTTTGATGTTTTAAACGCAATGGGGCTCATTTACTAAGGGCCCCGCAGACTGCACTTTCGTTGGACATTTCCATTTTGCACCACTGGGACAGGGATTTAAAAGGGTTTTTTGGCGCATGCGATCGGATTTTGGCGCAATCGCACCAGCTTTCATGCAACACAAATTGGGGGGACGGGCCATCGGATGATCTGACAAATTCAAATAGACAGCGTGATTTAACTTCAAAATTGTGTTGCAAGCCAAGCACTTACATGCACCGAGAGGAAGATGGTGAACTCCGGCAGACCTGAGCGGGGAAGCGACAGATGCAGGAAATCGGACGCACGATCTAAGTGAATCGCGGATGGACAATGCACTTTCGGGAACTCAGAGTGACCGGATAAGTAAATGTGCTCCATGTTTTTAACTTCAGTTTTTTTGCAGACACGGAGAAAAAGCAGAAGAAAAACAGAGTCACAATGGAGGCAAAACGCAATGGATGTGCAACTGAAGCTTTGCACCATAACCAATGTAAAGGGGCCCTTATTGTTAGACTATTGTATATCAGTAACATTTCTCTACTGATAATTCTTATTTATTTACTCTTATCTAGCAGAGCCGGTGCCCATCTCCATCTGCAAAAGTCACTTGCAGGACAATGTACACCATCAGTATTTCCATAGTGTAGGTGAGCATGTCCCCCTTCACATCCCTCTATCCCCACTTGGCATCAGTAGTGGATTATAATATAGGTGAGTTGTGGCCACCCAAACCATCCACCACCCACTTGTAAGCCAGAAAACTCACGCACAAACCCTAGTAAATGCCCCCCAATGTGCATTTCTAATATTATGTTGTAGCAAAAATAGTTTTTCCATGGTTACATGTTTTGTTATGGAGATTCCTTCTTATCCAACCCATCTGCCAAACTGTAGCAACAGAGACATGTGAGTCATGCAATAGCTTATTAAAGATGGAAAGGAAAGATAAATATAAAAATGCATAAAGCTTGTGGAAGTCAGTGTGAGGAGGCGACACAGAAAGATCTATTGATAGATACTAAGGAATCAGTTTTTTTTTTTAGAAATGCTCTGGGGTGTGGGGTGGAGCGGCTGCTCAAGGGATCATGTGTGTCTCAGTAATGTTATGTGTGGGGCGCTTTTCCCTTTAGTTTGCTGAGTTGTAATCTTTATTTGTAGTAAAGACCTTGGGGGAGAAGTGTCAAACAGCAGAACTGTTCTAGTTGCCCATGTCAACCAATCAGAGCTCAACTTTGATTTTCCCACAACTGTTTATAAAATTAAAGCAGAGCTTTGATTGGTTTCCTGATTTGGCAACTAGAACAGTTTTACATCAGACACTTCTAAAGAATGATCCCCTTCTTGTCCTGGTTTTCACCTTAATTTTTATTCTTTACATTTTAATTTACATTCTATTTTTGTAATTGAACTGATTTTGGACTGAGCTGGATCGGTTCCGATACTTCCTTACATTTTGATATATGGACTTCTCTGGCATCACCTGGCATCAGACCTCTGTTCAATCTCTTCATGGCGAAGTCTGAAAAGTCTTTAATGACTGGGTATTTTGGGTGAATTTTTATGGCATAATAGTTTATGGGTCATGACTTCCTTTTTTGTCAGCTACCTTAACATTTTTGCAGCTGTGTTGTTACTGTATATACTTGAAAAATGTGCTGAAAACCTCTAACTCCGCTTTTATTCGAGTCAAGAAAAAACCCAAAAAGCCTATGCACCTTCCGACGTCCCCCCGCAGATCCTCTTCTATCCATCGCCAGAGCATTGATGTATAGAAAAGGGTGTCGGAAGGTGAGTACACTTTTTGTTTTGTTCCTACAGGCATTATATTGGGGGCAGTAGCTGCAGGCTATATATTGGGGGGGGGGGGTGCAGGCTATATACTACAGGGGCTGGCAGGCTATATACTACAGGGGCTGGCAGGCTATATACTAGAGGGGGCTGGCAGGCTACATACTAGGGGGGTGGCAGGCTATATACTATAGGGGATAGCTGGCTATATACTAGAGGGGAGGCAGGCTATATACTGGGGGTGGCTGTGACCAATGCATTTCCCACCCTTGGCTTATACTCAAGTCAATAGGTATTTCCAGTTTTTTGTGTTAAAATTAGGGGTCTTGGCATATACTTGGGTTGGCTTATAATCTAGTATATACGGTATATTTTTGAGAACATGTGTTTTTTTTACTTTATATGTCCCCGTGAAGTCATAAAAGACCATATTTTTTCATGTAGATTTTTCCTACAATTTTTGGTCTATGATTATAGTGACCACCATTTTGCTTTAGGTTTATTGGCAGCAGGATGAAGCTGAATCATAGTGCCTTACATAAAATCACTTGTATACTCTTGTCACTTTCAAAAACATTTATAGAAGAACTCTTGGGGAGTTCTATGTTGCCTATGTGATTGCCAAGGTTTTTATTCCTCCGCCCTTTTCGATATTGGTGTTGAGGAAGTAAATGACTAAATAGCTCTGTATCCCAAAACTTCATATGTTATTCTTGGTGATTTTAACGCTACCCTAGACCCAGTGCTGGATCGACTTTGTCCGTCTTACTTCCCGACCCTAGTCACAAGCCTCTCACTCAGCCAAACCAGTTCCCTATGCTGTACTGAAGAAACCCAACCGGGTTTTAATAGTATAGTTGGGAGTCTGTTCCTTCTGGAATAGTTATACTGGTTTGTTTTTAATCTGGCATCATGTCATAAGGCTTCCTGAAGGTCACGCTTGATGTCAAGAGATCTACCTTACCAGGTAGCTAAAAGAGGCATAGTTTTTCTTTCCCAGAATCCTCCTAGTGGAGCATCCATGGCTATTAGTCTCCACACACCTACATGGCGGCCTAAATTGGCAGTCTCTGTAAGGAGAACTCTTACTTCCCAACTGTCGTCACAAGCCTCTCACCCAGCCAAACCAGTTCCCTATGCTGTACTGAGGAGACCCAATTAGGTTGAAACATTGTACAGTGTTGTCTACAGTTGGGAATGTTCCTTCTGGAATAGATATGCTGGTTTGGGTTTAATCTCGCATCACGTCATACGGCCTCTTGTAGGTCATGCTTGATGTCAAGGATGCTGCCTTTCAAGGTAGCTAAAAGAGGCGTGGTTTTCCTTATCCCATCCTGGAAAACATGGCATATTTTCCTAGAAAAGCCTAATGGAACATCCAGGCTATAAGACTCCACATGCCTACACGACAGCATTATTTTACAGTCTCCGTAAGGAGAACTCTTACTTCCAGACTGCTTCATATGCAGAGGAGGAATAGCTTCCATACTTGTGGGCGTTGTGTGTGTGTATGGATTAATGTGTTCTCCTCCCTAGGGAAGAAGTTCCTTTTAGTGGTATTATTCTCACTCCATGTCTGCATCACTGGTTGATGAAATTATCTTATGTTATTCATTTTATACTACTGCTTCATATTTATTTTTTTACTATTGTAGTTCCCTGAGGCGGCTGATGCTTTTTGTATGTTGTTATACTTTTTAAAATTGAAAATAAAGTCTTAAAATTTTTCTAGAATCCATCCTTTCTTCAACAAATATACTTTAAACAAAAATTGTTGCACTTATTCACTCTTGTCTCAACTACTGTTACTCCTTACTAATTGGTCTCTCACTTACTGAACTCTCTCCTTTTCGATATATTCTACATGGATGCCTCCATTCTGTGTCAGTCACTTCACTGGCTGCCCAACACCTTCTGTATTCAATTCAAATTAAAAACTCTCATCCACAAAGCTCTGCACAGTTCTGCACCCTCTTATTTTTCTGGTCTTTCACCCAGCCTGTGCTCTTTGATCCTCAAGTGATCTAAGATTATTTTATTTCTTCATTTGAACCTCCCACTAACGTCTCCATTACTACTTCCGAGCAGCACCAATTCTCTGGAAAGCACTACATTAAACTTTCAGGCTAATATTTATCAAACTTTCAAATGTGCCCTACAACCCATACTTTCAGGCAGGCCTATCATTGCATGTAACTTTTACTATCTTTTCTCTGAATTTCTGCTTATTTCTCCTCCTGTCTGTTTAATCCTCATCACTTGATACCATTAGACCAATTCACCAATTTAATTATTTTATCCCTTAACCCCTTTGTGACCACCAATATGGGTTTCTGTCAGTCACTAAAGGGCCTTGGGCTAGGGCGATGGGTTTTTCCCTCAGCTAGCCCGAGTTGTGTACGGGTCCCTTGTGCATGGAAGAGCAGTGCCCAGTCTGTTTTATAAATGAGTTCCAATCCAGTCTGTTTAACCCCTATGACAACGGCATCTACATAGCTGGTGAGGAAGGGGGACCCTCCCTCTCCTCCCGGCAACCCGCAATACGATTGCGGGCTGCCGTCTTCTTTTCTGGGCAGCCAGTGACCTTCATTAGGTCTGGGGACCTTCATCTGAGGCAAGTACATCGGCCGACACTTCAATGTGCATAGGCTGACACATAAATATGGATTGCAGGGCATAAGTATGAACTAGTGATCACTTGATCACTAATTCATACGCTAATACTGTAAAAATAAAAAAGTACAAAAAACACAAAGAATAAAAATAAATAGAATAGAAATAGAATTAAAAGAATAGAAATAAAATTAAAAATAAAATTCAATCAAATTTCACAAAAGCCCCTAACACATATAAAGCAATAAATAATAAAAAAAAATGGAAACAAGTAAAAAAAAATCCAACATTTTAGGTATCACTGTGTCCCAAAATTCCCAATCTCTAAAAATATAAAAACAGTTATTCATGGCGGTAATGGAAAATGCGCTCAAATGGCTGAATCACCATTTTTTTATACAAAAGGTTTACATTTTTAAAAATCTATTAACATATAATAAAACATTTTAAATGTAGTATCTCTGTGATCATACCAAACCAAAGAATATATAAGAGATGCCATTTGGAGCGCACAGTGAAAGACTTAAAATTCAAAATGCAGAAAATAAACAAGAAACCTTATTTGCGCCATTTTCTTTTGGTTTCTGATTATATTTCCACTTCCCAGTATACGGTATGGAATATAAAAAACCATCACTAGGAATTACAATTTGATGCAGAAGACAAGCCATCATATAGCTCTGTACATGGAAAAATAAAAAAAGTTATTGATTTTTTAAAGTGGGGAGTGATTAACAGAAAGTAAAATAGAAAAAGGCCACCAGTGGCAAAGGGTTAAAATGCCCCATTTACCACGCAAATGTCTGAAACGCAATCCAAAGGCTCCACTCGTGATCACATGTTTTTTTAACATGTTAACTAAACGCAAAGGAAATGCAATCTTACCTCAACATCGTGATCATCATGATCACAGGTGGAGCCTGGGGATTGCATTTCAAAACGCAACCAAAATGCCGTGTGTGTCAGTTTATGTGGGCAAATTTTAGGGCTAAATGAACGTATTAATGAAAAAATATTGATGAATCCCAAATCAAACCTTCATTCTGTAAAATACATAAAGGGTTAAGAAACTTCCTACCTGCTGTTGTGAATAGTTTGATGGGTGAAGTTAATAGAACCGGGTGATATGTGGGGGGTTTCTATTATCAGAACCTTCAAAACCCCTATAGAAATGAAATAGTCCCTAAAATAATTTTTTCGAAAATTTTCTTCAAAATCTGAGAGAATTCTGCTCCATTTGTAATCTTTCTGGCATCGTAATAAAACAAAAGGACACATAAAATGACGCCAACACAAAGCTGAGATATGCTTAATGTTAGTTAGTAACTAATTTGGGTAGTAAGACTATCAGTTTGAAAAACAGAACATTGAGAATTTTGAAAATAGCTAATATTTTCAAAATGTTTACCAAATTCTCCTTTTTTCATACAAATACACTACACCTTCATCCTCATGACAGTAAGTTCTTGGGAACAGGGCCCTCCCTCCTATTGTTTCATATGATTATGTAATTAGTCTCTAATGTCTGGTTTTATTTCTATACATACTCCACGATCTGTATGGGACTGTGAAATATGATGGCGCTATAAAAATAATAATGTTTTAAAATAATTTTTATGTTATTATTGTCTATGTAGTTTTTAGGCATATCCTGTACAGATATGAGGAGTAGATAAGATGTGACATCATCTTTGTCAGTAGCAGAGGCAATGATGGTGTTTTTATAGTAGTGTTATCTTTTGTTGTAATGCTATCTGTCTTGTTTGTGATGTAAATGAGATAACTGTTACACAAAACTCCCTCACAGTATTAGCAAGTGTCAGACCATGATTAAAACCCTAACGTAAGAATTGCAGGATAAAGTACTTTTTTAGTGACATTTAGTGATAGTGAAATTTAAAAAAAAAAATCATGATAACTTTCTAAAAACAAATATGTTTAATATAAAAACATGGTTAAAAAATTGGTCATTTTCTGTTGACACCTTCCCTTTAGTGGCTTTGTAAGTTAGACAAATGTGATTGTAAGAAAGTGTAGAATAAACTGCAGTCAGCACTGTGGGATCACAGATTAATCCCATGGTGCTGTGCAATCAGTAAGGGGTTCACATACTTTACATTAATACACGAACAAATACAAAACTACACTGATCCGGAGACAAGTGGGAGGAGCACCATGCCCCTGAGGGATTATAATCTATATGGGAGGGAAGATGGAGACACAAGGTGAGGGAGCAGATCAGTGAGGTTATTGTGTGTTGTAGGTGATCCTGACCAGGTGGGTTTTCAGATTACTTTTGAAGGTTTGGAAAGTGGGGGACAGTCTGACACATTTTGGGAGAGAGTTCCAGAGTATGGGAGATGCACGGGAGAAGTCCTGGATACGGTTGTGGGATGTGTGGATGGTAATAGAGTGAACCTGAAGGTGCTGTTAGGAATGGAGATAGTGGGGGTCATTTATCTTATTTTCCCCTTCTCTGAGCTTTTTGCGCCTGTTGTGAGTCTATTTTTTGCCCCTCATTTGTCTTTGTTGTTTTGGCTCTTTGCCAAATGCAGTTTTTTTTTGCTTCTTATTAGGCACAAATTTTTAAAAAAGGTGCAATTTGTTGCGTAAATCATATCATTGCCTTTCCTGAGCATGGTCAGGATATAGATATAGATATAGACGCAATAGTATAATAAATCGGGCGCAAACATCTGGAAAGAGGCACAATACCATGACAAATAGGGCTCAAAAATACATGGCGGATTGAAGCGTAACATTCCAACAACAAAAAAAAACGCAAAATAGGTGCAAAACAGACGTTACTCAGCAAAGGGAAGCAAAATCACCAATGGAAGGAAAATGACCCCCTATGTGTGGGATGGTAAGGGCTGATGAGTTCAGAAATACATAAAAGGGACAGGTTTTGTGGTGTCAGAGCCAAATATTATTTGGGAGTATGTTTGAAATGTTATGTTAGGTGACATATAAGTAAACTGAGAACCAAATGGGTAACAATGCATTGAACTTTTGACGTTCAGGCTCCGCATCTCACCATCCACTACAGCACTGTATTTGAGATTAAAATCATTTAGGAAAATCTTCTTGCACATAAATTTGACTTGCAACTATTACACATATGCTTAGTTAAGCAGATGTATGTTATGTAATTGCATTGCTAATGTTTTGTTCCTAAAACTAAATTTTTTTTTTAGCATTTTGTAAATCCACCTGTGAATCCTGCCTGAATCCTCCTGGACATGACCAGATTCAAGCATATCTCAACTAAAATCTGATTCCACTTTTCTACAGTTTATTACTGTTGATGAATACTGGTTGACTCACTGGGCGCGAAGACAGTTTTTTCTTTAACTCTACCCAAAAATATAGTTGAAGATTAAAGTCTTGGGACTGAGAGGGCCAATACAGTAACTATAAGTCACTATAGTGATGTATATAGTGATGTATACTTTGAGTTGTTGTCCTACTGGAACACTATGTTGTCCTTTCATAAACATTGGTAGTTGAAAGTAGAAACTAACTCATTTTATAGGCTTCTCACATTTATATCTGTGCTTAGAATCACCATTGATCCAGGTCAAGTATCTAACACCTTTGGTTGTCAATCAACCTAATTTTCCAATTTGTTACCCCCCCCCCCAGTGGCAGATTAAGTGTGCCCCCCTCCAAACCAACATGTGTTCGGGTGTTAGGACTTAAGTACTACTCTATATCCTTAATCTTGTACTGTTTATAAAAGTAATTTAATGATGAATTACAATCCTGCTCTTACAACCAATCTATTTAGAAAATCTGAACGTTCCCGAACTGCATGAAATCCTCCACCCCCACTGCCGCCCACACCAGATCTTCCAGACAGTGTCAGAGATGTGGATGCTACCGCTGGCTGCCCGGCCTCTGTGCATCCTGCAGCTGAACGCCCCCTCATTCTCTTAATACTCACATATAACCTGAGGCTCCTATATTTGATCCCCCCCTCCCTCACAAAAAAACAGAAAAAAGTTACTGACTGGAGGTCAACCCTTAAGGTAGGAAATGCAGCCGCTACTCATTAATGAAATGTCCTTCAGCAGAGCCCCCTTTTTTGAAATGTCCACAGCAGAGCCTACCTTTACTGAAATGTCCATCAGCAGAGTCCCCCTTTACTGAAGTGTCCACAGCTGAGCATGCCTTTACTGAAATGTCCACAGTAGAGTCCCCATTTACTGAAAAATCCACCAACAGGGTTCCCCTTTTACTGAAATATCCACCGGCAGGGTCCCCCTTTACTGAAATATCCACTCATGATGCCCCCTTTACTGAAATGTCCACTCATGATGTCCCCTTTACTGAAATGTCCACTCCAGATGCTCCCCTTTAATGAAATATCCACTCCAGATGTTCCCTTTAATGAAATGTCCACCCCAGATGCCCCATATTATAGAAATGTCCTCTCCAGATGCTCCCTCCATCATTGCTGTTATGTCCACAGCTGGTCTCTCTTCAAAGAAATTTTTAAAAAGCTATACTCACCTTTCGGCTTCTTCTCCCCGGCCCAGCGGCTCCATCTTCTCCTCGGCCCTGTGTTTCCGTCTTCCGGCCTGGGCATGTCACTATGACGAGGTGGTGTCACGGCCGCATGCCGTCATAGGACCCGTCATAGTGTTGCGCTCGGACCTTAAGAGCAGAAGATAGAGCTATGGGGCTGAGGAGAAGAAGCCGGATGGTTGATCTTCAAATAGGGACCGGGTAAGCCAAAGGCTTCGGGCGCCCATCCATACCACCTATATGAAGATCCGACATTGCCCCCCCTTTCCCATGGTCCTTCCAGAACCATTTGCACCCATCAGAACGAAGCCTTACTTTCTTCTTATTGTTTAACTTGCAGCTGTCTAGGGTATGCTTATTTATGTAGATTCCTGTCATGTGACTGCATTGTTACTATTTAGCTACTGGTGGTGGAACAATCAGTGGAGGTGGCTCCAATGCTTTGTAATAATGAGATCACAGACAAGCCTACAGGGTTGGCTCCAGGTCTCAATAGGCCCCTGGGTGACAGAGCCTCAGTGGGCCCCTTTGCAGTGAACTTACATGATGGCATACAAAAAATTCAGAAACTAAAGCAGTCTCCTGTTCCCTAAAATATTCCCTAGTTTATAATACCAATCAGCCCCCTCATGGTTATTTTGTATACAGCCCCCTCATGGTTGTTTTATATAAAGCCCCATTCACCCCCAATGGATTCATTAGATACAGCACCCCACGTACCCATGGATTCCTTCTGTACAGCCCTATGTCGGCCCCCCAGCAGCTCTGGGCCCTGGCACTTGACCGAGTATGCCCAGTGCTGGCGCTGACCCTGCGTCCATACAAGAACTATGTGAACTGCATCACCCATCCCTGGGATGATGGCCTCCAAAAGTTAAAGAATTCTTGATTTCAATATTGTCAAATGTCAAAGTGTCTCCTTGAGTTTGTAAGAAATCACAAAAAAATTGGAAATGGGTAATTTGGAGCAATAAGAAGAAAGTAAGGCTTCGTTCTGATGGGTGCAAATGGTTCTGGAAGGACCATGGGAAAGGGGGGGCAATGTCGGATCTCCATATAGGTGGTATGGATGGGCGCCCGAGGCCTTTGGCTTACCCGGTCCCTATTTGAAGATCGACCATCCGGCTTCTTCTCCTCAGCCCCATAGCTCCATCTTCTGCTCTTAAGGTCCGAGCGCAACACTATGACGGGCCCTATGACGGCATGCGGCCGTGACACCACCTCGTCATAGTGACATGCCCAGGCCGGAAGACGGAACCACAGGGCCGAGGAGAAGATGGAGCCGCTGGGCCGGGGAGAAGAAGCCGAAAGGTGAGTATAGCTTTTTAAAAATTTCTTTGAAGAGAGACCAGCTGTGGACATAACAGCAATGATGGAGGGAGCATCTGGAGAGGACATTTCTATAATATGGGGCATCTGGGGTGGACATTTCATTAAAGGGAACATCTGGAGTGGATATTTCATTAAAGGGGAGCATCTGGAGTGGACATTTCAGTAAAGGGGACATCATGAGTGGACATTTCAGTAAAGGGGGCATCATGAGTGGATATTTCAGTAAAGGGGGACCCTGCCGGTGGATATTTCAGTAAAAGGGGAACCCTGTTGGTGGATTTTTCAGTAAATGGGGACTCTACTGTGGACATTTCAGTAAAGGCATGCTCAGCTGTGGACACTTCAGTAAAGGGGGACTCTGCTGATGGACATTTCAGTAAAGGTAGGCTCTGCTGTGGACATTTCAAAAAAGGGGGCTCTGCTGAAGGACATTTCATTAATGAGTAGCGGCTGCATTTCCTACCTTAAGGCTTGTCTGTGATCTCATTATTACAAAGCATTGGAGCCACCTCCACTGATTGTTCCACCACCAGTAGCTAAATAGTAACAATGCAGTCACATGACAGGAATCTACATAAATAAGCATACTCTAGACAGCTGCAAGTTAAATAAAAAAATAATAATAAAAAAAAAATAAAAAAAATTTATATATATATATATATATATATATATATATATATATATAAAACAGTCGAGATTATTGTCCATCAAATGAAGTTAGTATCAATTTCAAAGCTGTATCATATAGTGAGATATAGAGTCTTGTTCTCATTAATGTAACTGTGGTATCTTTAGGGGCGCAGTATGAACATGTGATGCACAGAACTGGGGACATCTGCTGGTAAATTCTACAGGGATAAGACCTGTAAGTTTCTGATTCCATCTCTGCCTATGTCTGATCTGTACTGTAGTCACTGACTAACCTTCTAGTATATGAGACAACTCTCAGCATGTTGTACATTATAGTGCAATGCACAGTGTTAGTGAGACAAGTCTGCCTACCGAATGTGGGCCAGCGGCCCTGTGTCGGGTTATTCTACATTGTTTGTAATACGGTCATTATTTTCTGATTAGGGTTGAGACACTTTTTTTTTAATAATGTCCAGGTAGATTCAATGGACATGTTATAACAGGGGATCAGTAGGCTGCTTTATCTTTGTATGTAAAGTGTGAGACTGGAGGGACTGATGCGACTGGTGGGGGTATCACATTCTGTTGTGTTGTTGTGTCATGTTTTCAGCTGCCTTCAGCAGCAAAGAGAATGAGGCTTTACTTCACAGCCAGATTACTGTAGTTTAGCGCCAATTTTGTTATAGGGGTGAAAGATAGCAGAATAGGTTATTAATATATATTGAGGAGTATAAGAAAAGTTAGCTCACCCGGATTACGTGGCCAATAACACCTGTATACATCCCAGCAAGGATCACTACGGCTTGAGAGTTGTGAAACATAGAAGAAAGAAAATACGGATCCAGCATTCGGATAGCGACAGGAATTTTATACTTTTCCTCCTGAATCCTACACTCATTGGAAGCTGGATCCATCTTTTCTTTTTTCTATATTAATATACACTGTGTAACCCCTTTAAATGTAAATTTTTTTAATACATATTACATCTACCAAACCAGGTCCAGCTTGAGCTATATAGACGCAAACCCACAGAGACATAGATGTGTGTTAACTGAATGATAAACATGTAGCACACAGGTGGTATAAGTGGTGTAAGTGGTATAGCAGATAGATATAGGGCATGTAGTATTTAACCGGCCAGGGCTGCAGAACCAGGTCATACATGTGTACTTTAAGTGCAAAAAGTGCCAAAATTGCACTTTGTATGTAGCAGCAGATGTGTCCCAGGTGCATATTTTATACCTTCTTCACACTCACAAATATGTTTTGCACATCCTAAGTCAGAGGGTGGCAGTGTTTCTCTTGCTGCTTTTAAAGATGTCTTGTGCCAAATCTAAAAGGTCAAGTTCCATGTTGTATGTACACAGACATAAGAACACGGCATGCTGTGTACAGAAGAGATTTCCTGCAATACATAAAACAAACTTTAGAGGATTGTTTATGGAAAGTGATACAAAGTTATATTTTTAGTTCTGTATTAATTTCCCTTTAGTTCCCAATAATCATTAAGATTTATTTGGTTAAACATAACCCCAAGTTAAAACGATTTACTAGGTTAGTCATATTGATGAGCTGTTCTTTGCATAAGCTAATCCCAGCTGCCTCCCGTGGCAGAATAACAACGGAAAACGCAGAAGTCCAGCTCCATTCCCCAGTCAATGGCAGATGGGATCACAGTATCGTAGCTCAGCCATTACACAAAGAATGGAGCTTAAAATTATAATAATATAATCCTTTATGTATATAGCACACACAGATTACGAAGCGCTGCACAGAGCCCCCAAAGTACTAAAGAAACCTTTCCTGGACCCATCCAGTGCTACTAACTACTGATCAGTCTCTAATCTCCTTTTCATCTATAAACTCCTTAAACGTCTGGTCTATTCTTGACTAACCCGCTATCTCTCAGCTAACTCCCTCCTTAATACCCATAAAATCTGGTTACCGCTCTATGCAGTCCACTGAAACTGCTCTTTCTAAAGTCTCCGATGATCTCCTCACTGCTAAATCCAAAGTTGACTATTCTCTCTGACCGCACTTTCAGTGTCTCCTTTTCTGGATCTCTCTCTTCTCATCTTCCTCTCAGTGTCTGGGTTCATCAGGGCTCAGTCCTAGGTCCTCTTCTCTTCTCTCTCTATACTGCCCCCATTGGACAAACCATCAGCAGATTTGGTTCATTTCTTTGCTGATGATACCCAGATGTATATATCTGCACGTAGCATCATGTCTTTGCACTGCATATTCAATCCATCCAGAATCTGCCCATTTCTTGCAATTGAAATCTATAAAATAGTAATTGTTGCTCTGATTCAGTCTGGACTAGACTACTGTAACTCCCTACTAATCGGTCTTCCCCTCGCTAAACTCTCTCCTCTACAATCTATTTTTAATGCAGCAACCAAGTTCGTCTTTCAGACCAAACGCTACACGGATGCCTCCAGTCTGTGCCAATCATTGCAGTGGTTGCCCTTCTCTTTCCGAATACAGTTTTAAATAATAACCCTCATCCACAAAGCTCTGCATGATGCTGCACCTCCCTACCTCTCTCATCTCTCATCTCAGTCTATCGCAAGTACAAATACCTGAACGGACAGTACAAGGATCTCTCCAAAGATCTTTTTATACCTAGGCCTGTGACCAGGACAAGGGGGCATCCTGTGCGCCTAGAGGAGAGGCGATTTTACCATTAACATAGACAAAGGTTCTTTACTGTAAGAGCAGTGAGACTATGGGACTCTCTACCGCAGGAGGTTGTTATGGCGGACTCTGTGTACATGTTCAGGAGAGGCCTGGATGCCTTTCTGGAGAGAAAAAATATCATGGGTTATGGGGATAAAACATTTATTTAATTCTTAAAGGTTGGACTTGATGGACTTGCGTCTCCTTCCAGCCTTATATACTATGATACTATAAAAAAAACAAACAAACCATGCTCTTCGACCTGCCAGTGATATAAGATTAATCTCTACCTTAATTTCATCCTGCACATCTGAAGGACTTCTCCCGGGCGGCACCAATTCCTTGGAATGACCTTGCCCAGACTATCTCCAAAGTTTGAAATGTGCTCTTAAAACCCATCTCTTCGGGAAGCCTATCACACTCGCTAACTGCATGAAATGTCAACTTAGTTGGCTTCCCTGTAGTAACTTTCACCTTGGACTTTGTATATAAGATGGTGGCTGGAGGCTTGTTCAAGAAGAAAATTTTATTGATTAAATTATTTTATACTGTTTATTTGTATTTGTCCCCTACTATTTGAATGCAGAATTTGATGGCGCCATATAAATAATGATTATTAATTATTACCATGAAAGTCTAGCTCCAATCTCTGTTGTCATTCCAGCAGTAGAGACTTTAGGAATCAGTTGATTGGTCCAGGTCCTGAATAAGAGTTGGTCACCTTGTAGGGAAATTATTAACAATTTTATTTTGGCACATATTGGAAAAAAAATTGCTTTGTTTTCTAATCCTTAAAAATTTCTGATTGGAAATTTTTCTTCTTCTATTTTCTGTCCGCAAACATCTTGCCGGAGCTCCAGTACCGTTTTTTAGAGATGAGTTTTGCATGCGCCTCATAGCCATAGATATCAATAGAAAGAAGACGACTATGTGAGTTCTATGGAGAGATTTCTAGGAAAGCTCAATGCAGATAGGAGGTGTAGATAATAGGGCAGATTTATCTTAAGTTTTTCTATTTTCTATTTTGTCTCTATTTTGCACCATATTTGTCTATTATCAAATTTTGCTTAGATAGATGTGATCCTTCTCTGTGGTTTGTTTTTTAGACTTTTTTATATATTTGCGACTTGTTTGCGGGTTTGTAAAGTCTCAATGAGAAAAAATGTTATAAATCAGCTTCAGCCGACAACATTCTGCTGGCAACGTACAATCATTTACCATTTAGGAACATTCTTCAGACTAACAGTATTTTTTTTTTTAGGGGGGGGGGGATTTAATATAAAAATCAAAAACAGCTGTCTGCTTCTAATGCTTCTGACAAAATGTTTATGGGAAAAATAAACATAAAGCTACAAAATTACAAAAAAAAAGTTTTCTTTCCCCATTGAAGTCTATGGGAGAGTGAAAATCTGCATCAATGTGCAGTTTCCATGCAGAATTTTCAAAACGGTTGGGAAAAAAAAAACACATGTGGAAAATATGCATTAAAATTGCATATAAAAAATGCACATATTAGATGCAGATTTTGTGCATGACAATCTACAACACATGCAGAGCCAAATACACAGGCCGTTTTTTTAACCTATAAACCAAAAATGAAAGAAAGTTGATTTATCAAACGTGTCAGGTTTTTTTTTTAATCTACGCCTGCTCTGTAGAGGAGCACTTTTGAGACTTTTTTGAGAATTTTGTAAAAAGTCACATGTCATAAATTAGGAAAAACATCTGGATTACCAAGTTAAATAAGGCACATGTGGCTAATATCCATGCGCGGCTTACTTTTGGAAAGTCTCAAAAAAAGTCGCTAATACATACTTGAGCCAAAAAAGTCGGAGAAAAACACACCAAGAAGTCGCAAAAAAATATGATACATATGGCCCAGTGTGTTATCTTCTATTGTAATCCTATCTGGGATTTATATAGTGAGACTGCTGTAGAGATTTATCAAGTGTAAATCTATTAAGCCTAGAGGGGAAATTGTAGAATAAAGCACAGTTAATGAAATTTAGATGTTGACATTAAAACTTTTTTTAAATTTAAATCAGCAAAATTTCATTTGATTACCGTAATGAAAATACATTTTCTGTTGATGCCTTCCCTTTAATTTTACTCTAGGAGTATGCAAGAAAATGTGATTGTTTCCACTCACAGGATAAAAGAGGATATTTCACATGAATACAATCTAGCTATAAATGATGACTGGTAACATGTTTCAGACACTCAGGGCAACCATAGTTATTGCAACCGAATTTTTGGGGAAGCTGCATCAATAGATGAATAGTGTTCCATTCCATACAATTGGAATCTTCTGCCGTTCCTACATGTGCAACGGGAGAGGAGGTAAAAGGTGAAAGGTTTGCAGATGCAAAAAAATCTGTTAAAGAGATTATTCACTGTTTACTTTTAGTATTATTGTCTATGTTTACTGTTCTTTTTATATGAGAATGGAAGACTGGAGCGAATCATCACTCATCTCAGGTCTTCTCCATTGGTCATCCCCTGCAGCATTATTTATTGCATCACTTTTTCCATGACAGTTGAATCTGAAATGTTAATATTAATTTGAGATGCAATGGAGGCAGCCTTAGTCCCAATTATTATTTCTGTGCATTGTTCATTAATTAATTGTTTCTTTTATTGATGTATATGTTATATTTCTATGTCATAAAGGATTGTGACAAACTATTTTCCCCTGCTTGGATAATAGATATTAATTATATCGCTGTGTGCATTATCCATGTACTGTAACATCACTGTGTGTATTATTCATGTACTGTGACATCACTGTGTGTATTATTCCTGTACTGTGACATCACTCTATGTATTATCTCTGTACTGTGATATCACTCTGTGTATTATTACTGTACTGTAACATCACTGTGTGTATTATTCCTGTACTGTGACATCACTGTGTGTATTATCCCTGTACAGTGACATCACTGTGTGTATTATCCTTGTACTGTGACATCACTGTGTGTATTATTCATGTACTGTGACATCGCTGTGTGTATTATCCCTGTACTGTGACATCACTGTGTGTATTATCCCTGTACTGTGACATCACTGTGTGTATTATCCCTGTACAGTGACATCACTCTGTGTATTATTCATGTACTGTGACATAACTGTGTGTATTATCTCTGTACTGTGACATCACTGTGTGTATTATCCCTGTAAAGTGACATCACTGTGTTTTTTATCCCATTGTGCACATTATGTATATCATATGACATCATTGTGCAACTTATTGTGCACTTACCTTACTGAGTTCATCATCTCATTATTGTGAAATCTCTAGATTAAAGCTCTAGATTAAAGAGACCTGACATGCAAACTAACCCATCCAAAAAGAATACTTAATTAAAATCTATGATTAAAAAGCATTACCCTTATCCCTAAATGGTTCCTTTCAATGGCTGCAATCTTACAAAAATCAGTAATGAGTCAAGAATATTAAAATGTACTTGCATTGCCCTGCCTCCTTGTTAATGATTGACATTGCTATAATATTCTGCTATATGGGACGTTGAGAGAGAGAGCTCTGTTATATCATTGGGCACTTAAAGTCATGTGACCATGTTGACTTCATCTAAGGTACTTTAACATCTGCAATATCTACATCTTGTATGTATCTGATCACATGAAATCACAACATCCTCCATGCACTTCTACACCTCCCCATCCTACTTGGACCTCTACACCTCCCCATTTCTATGGAAGCATGTTGTTTTTCCATGTGATCAGATAAATACATGGGGTATATGTTTCAGATGTAACAGGACCTTAGATTATGTCACCCTGGTCACATGACATGCTGAGAAGAGGCATGGGACATGAGGAGGAGTAGATGGGAGTTACCGGCTGAGTAGGACATATTCCCTTTGATGCCAGGTAATATAAGATAAATTTGATTTATGGTGATATAAGGAAAACAATTTGTGTTTGGCTATATTTGTGAAAATGTGGTGACACGTTCCCTTTAAGTGTGTGCATTGTCTCTATAGTATGACATTATGATTGTCCTGCAATGCTGTACTCACTGCTGCACTTGGCGTAGAAACTGATGTCAGAAAGGATCGTATATGTTACTATGGGACTGTTTATGGCATTTGGTTTGACAATGGATGTCACTTCTACAAATAGGAAAATACTGCTGCATTTCCATGTGGGGGCTGTTTTCTGTATGGGGGTTGGAGCTTGTCTCCTGATCTCTTTAGTTTTGTATTTTGTACTTACATTTGTTCTTGTATTAATGTAATGTATGTGAACCCCTTACTGATTGTACAACACCATAAAATTAATAAATAAATAATAATACTATCTATGTACAATAAGGAAATGTAAATAAACTTAAGATGTCCATATTTTGAATGTACAAATGAAGGGGTTATGGTTAAGTGAACCCTAATAAAATTGTACTTGCTGTGTCTCTGGTTTGGTTCATGGTGTATATGATGGACATCAAAGTGTATGGAGTTCAGCTAGTTATTACATGTCTTCATGAAGTTCATTTATTAATTTTATTAATTCTATCAATATCACACACAACTTTGTCCTGCACTTATGCACTTTGCCAAGTTAATAATTATTGGTATTACACGCTATGGCGCAGGTGATAACTCATCAGTTTCACAATAATCCATCCCCAGAAATCATTTACTCTCATTTTCAAGATTCTTTTTCTCTTTCCAGGAGATTTAACAAGCCAGGACCGAATAAATTCACAATTAACAAAAACTCTTAATAAATGTAAATGTGTAATAAATATTATGGAAGTAGCTACATTTTACAAGTAATAAATTTCTCCTGCTGGGCTCAGACAGTGATAAAGCATGTAATGCAATTGTAGCCTCCTAGATCTGCATAGTTCAGCAAAGGTTTGATGTTAATGGCTTATTTTAGTTCCAATTATTATATTTCTCAAGCAAGGGCTCTTCATCTTTGTCTAATTTGCTTCTATGATGATCTTTTCTGTGGAGGAAAAATATTAATCTATGACTGTATCTCAGCCTTACACACTAAACCTTTAACACTTTAGCCCTTTATCAATAAGCTGCATGTAGCCCATAATGATGTAAGTAAAGAAATACAAGAAATACAACAAGTCCAATAAAATACAAGCCCTAAATTTAAACTATGCAGATGAAACATTATGGGGCACATTTACTTTAGCTTTGCAACGCACTTTCGCCGGACTTATAAAGAAATAGAGAAACAAGCGGATGCCCATGGATGGATAAATATAACAATTTTGTTAATTAACATAGATACACAGGGGTGAGGAAGCCTGGTGACCCAGGCGAAACGCGTGGGGATTAGTGCCCCCAGCGCCACACTTGGATGTTCTTTACCTAGGTAATATACAGACTAGTTTCATCTTTATATTTTTTTCAGATGTTATATTGATTATATCTTGTTATATACTACCAACCAAGCTTACTGTGCTTTACATTATAGACCACTGTGCGCTGGGGACAAGGGTACTTTGTTCAGCACCATAGGTGCTTTTTAATTGTTTTTATTCTTTCTTTGTGTATCTATGTTAATTAATAAAATTGTTATATTTATCCATCCATGGGCATCCGCTTGTTTCTCTATTTCTTTATATATCTGTTCTGGATGTTCTCCTTTATTTTTTGACCCATAATTGTTGGGTGCACTTTCACCGGACTGTGCCCGTTCTACAATGTTAAAATGGCTCGCACAGTTATTTAAGTAACGGGTGCGCTGCGATTGTGCCGGACGATCAGACTGATTCGGACTGAGCGCGGGATTTAACTTTTAAATTGTGTCGCAAGCCCAAGCACTTACATGCACTACAAAAAGATGGTGAACTCTGTTGGACCTGAGCAGGATTCATGATATCGGGCGCACGATTTTAGTGAATCGCGACACGGTGCATTATAGTCGGACAATTTGCTTTCTGTGAACTCTGGTGAATGGGTAGGTAAATGTGCCCCTATGTCTCTAGCAGAGAATGTTTAAAAAGCTAAATAATTGTTGAGTGATTAAAACTGAGTCTATTCCTTAAAGGACATCTACCACCAGTAGGACTGATGTCCATGGTAGATGTCCAGCATTATGCGTCCTTTTCTTTATGCACTATATGTGCATATGTGTATATGTGTCTATATGTGGAACTGTTTTAATGCATAAAGAAAATTTACAGAGAAAATTACTTTTAAAAAATATGTAAATGAGCCGGAGGTGCTCAGGCTCACGTCACGTGAATACCTCTCGGCATCACTGGGTTTCAATTTATTCTGCCCCCCCCCCCCACTGTGATCGTACCCCCTTCTCCCTGCCGAGGAGCTGTGAGTCAGTCTTGTGACATCAGAGAACCGGGGCATGGAGAGAGCGGGGCATGTGTTCTCTCCTAGCTCCTGAGCTGTGAGTAGGATTACAGCGGGGGGGGGGGGGGGGCAGAATAAATTAAAACCCAGCTATGCTAAGAGGCACTCAGGTGACATAGGTCTGAGCACCACCAGCTAATTTACATTTTTTTTTATTGCTAGCTATTTTTTCTGCAAACGTGCCATTTCTTTATTCACTAAAAAGACTTTCCCTGAGTGAATGAAGGAACGGGCACATAATTCTGGACATCTACAATCAGTCATACTAACAATAGTTGTCCTCTAAGGGTTTAACAAAAAAAAAAGATGTTCATTGTAAGAATCTACTAATATACAGCAAAACTGCTGCACTTTGCATTACACGTTTTTTCAAATTCGAAAAGGTTTTCTTTATAAGATAAGATAAGATAAGATAAGATAATCCTTTATTAGTCCCACAGTGGGGAAATTCACAGCGTTACAGCAGCAGAGAGGATACAGAGAATATTAGGGATAAATGAACAAAAAGAAAAGGGGGATAAAAAGACAAAAAAGAGACAAGCAATGATCGTCAGTTTGATGTTTAGTCTGTGGATGGGACCTGCAGGGACTGGTTAGGTGGGGGGCGCAGGTTACTTCTGTTTGGGCCTTGTTTGTTGAACAGCCTGATGGCAGCGGGGAGGAAGGACTTACGATAACGCTCCCTCTCACACTTGGGGTGAAGCAGTCGGTCACTGAATGTGCTCCCCAGTGCCACCACAGTCTCATGCAAGGAATGGGAGCTATTCTCCAGAATAGACTTCAACTTACACAGTGTCCTCCTCTCAGCTACCACCTGCACTGTGTCAAGAGGACCCCCCAGGACAGAACTGACTTTCCTAATTTATTACCCTTTTATTTCTGTATAAGGTCCAATAACAAAAGTTTATAAAACATAAAAACTATAGATATTTAGTATTACTGTAATTTTATTGATAAGACGTATTAGGGCTGTGTTAAAGGCTAAACACTTGAAATAAAAAGTAGTCCAGCAAAAATCAACCCTTCATACTGTTATGACAACTGTAAAAGTTATTGTCTTATGATGGTGATGATGAAAAAGTAAAATATGTTTGGTCCTAAATGTCATTAACCCCTTAACGCTCTGCGCCGTAGCTCTACGGCGCAGAGGTATAAGGGATGTATGAAGAGGGCTCACGGGCTGAGTCCTCTTCATACAGAGGTGGGGGTTTTTGCATTTTGCACAAAACCCCCACCGCTAATAACCGCGGTCGGTGCTTGCACCGATCGCGGCTATTAACCCTCTAAACGCCGCCCGCAAAGTCGCGGGCGGCGTTTAAAAGACGGCGGCGCGCGGGCGCCGCCATCTTTTTTTTGATCGCCACGCCCCCGAACGTCATCGGGGGGCGGCGATCGGTTACCATGGTAGCCTCGGGTCTTCTTTTGACACGAGGCTACATGGTTTATGCAGGTTCGTTACAATGAGCCAGTGGCTCATTGTAATGTATGACCTGCAAAAATGCCATATATTGCAATACTGTAGTATTGCAGTATATGGTAGGAGCGATCTGACCATCTAGGGTTAATGTACCCTAGATGGTCTAAAAAATAGTGAAAAAAAAAAGAAAAAAAAAAGTTTAAAAAATAAAAAAATTTTATAAAATATTAAAAGTTCAAATCACCCCCCTTTCCCTAGAACGGATATAAAACATAACAAACAGTAAAAATCACAGACATATTAGGTATCGCCGCGTCCCAAAATGCCCGATCTATCAAAATATAAAAACGGTTACGGCCGGCGGTGACCTCCGAGGCGGGAAATGGCGCCCAAATGTCCGAAATGCGACTTTTACACCTTTTTACATAACATAAAAAATGAAATAAAAAATGATCAAAATGTCGCACAGACCTCAAAATGGTAGCAATGAAAACGTCGCCTCATTTCGCAAAAAATGACCCCTCACACATTTCCGTGCGCCAAAGTATGAAAAAGTTATTAGCGTCAGAAGATGGCAAAAAATTTTTTTTCTTTTTTGTACACATTCGTTTAATTTTTGAAAATGTATTAAAACACAATAAAACCTATATAAATTTGGTATCACCGCGATCGCACCGAACCAAAGAATAAAGTAGGCATGTTATTTGGAGCGAAGAGTGAAAGTCGTAAAAACTGAGCCCACAAGAACGTGACGCACGTGCGGTTTTTTTTCAATTTTTCCACATTTGGAATTTTTTTTCAGCTTCGCAGTACACGGCATGTTAAAATAAATAACATTACGGGAAAGTAAAATTTGTTACGCACAAAATAAGCCCTCACACAGGTCTGTACACGTAAAAATGAAAAAGTTATGGATTTTTGAAGTTGGAGAGCGAGAAATTAGCCGAAAAACCCTCCGTCCTTAAGGGGTTAATGGGCTGCATGTCCCCCACCAGACTATTTTGTAATGACTTACATGTATTGATTTATCATTCAACCTTTTAAAATTCTATTTTTATGTTATTTGAAATCTGCTCCAACATGAAGCCGGTTTATTTCCTGTAATTCCATCCAGGTCTTTTTTATTAATTGTTTTGCTTTATATTTAAATATGAAATATTTTGTACACCACAAACAATGATGTAGTCATAACTATGTAGTAAACACAAAAAGTATTTAATTCCTCCAGGAAATGGAACCCTGCCCAGAAAAGAGAACAAGTACAGCAAAAACCAGTTGATCAAATGTAAGGAAAATAGATAACAGGAGGAGGGAATACATGAAAAAGTAGCTACTATTATGTAAATCAACCACTAGAAAGCAGGATCATTATACATACATCACATAAAGTAGTTCAGCAACTTAGGACTAGAGCAATTTATACAATGCAGAGTTGTGCATTTCTTCTATGTATCTTTGCGTAGGACAGACATTACACTGCCCATTCACACTAACCCCAACCCAACATAGGGTTGTCATCACTCTAAGGCAGGGGTAGGGAACCTATGGCTCGGGAGCCAAATATGGCTCTTTTGATGGCTGCATCTGGCTCTCAGACAAATCCTTGTTAAATAGCGATTGGCAGTGTGTACATCTAAGACACACAGGGGGATATTTATCAGGACCTCTGTGCACCGCCACTGGCGCAAAGGCCCTGAAATAATCGCAAATGCTAGCTTGTTGCTAGCTTTTGCGATTATTTTCCCCAATCCGCCACCTTAACGCCAGTGGGGCATGAAGGTGCATGAAGGGGGGGGGGCGCGGCCGGAGGGGAGTGGGCCGGCGCGTTACTGTCCCCGCGCCTGCGCACTCGCTGCTGCCGGCGACTTTTCATACGTGAAAAGTCACCGGCTGCGTTTTTTTTCTTCTCCAGGCCCTGCCTGGCGTAGGTTAAACGCTGCGCTGCTGGCAGCCCGATACATCAAGAGCCAGAAGCCTCTTGATGTATCGGGCTGCGAATTTGCAGCAGCGGGGCTATCATACGCTGGCGCACGAGCACCGGCGTATGATAAATATCCCCCATAGTGCTGATCTCTGGATGCAGGCAGGGATGTTACCACTGCATGCGTCCTTTCAGTGACCAAGGTGCCATCGCCGCACCATTGCTTAGGTGACAGCACCTGTGTCATAGAGTAGAGCCGCATGACCCAGGTGCCATTGCCTAAGCAGCAATGGCAGTGGCGTCTGGGTCATAGAGAAGAGCGTGGAGTTATGAGAAGATGCTGAAGGGAAAACAGGTAGGTGAGTATTCCCTTTTTTTTTTGCTGTGTGCTGGGGGGCGTGTGCTGGAACCACCTATCTACTGGGAACAATTATGTGCTGGCACTACATATCTACTGGGAGGCATGTGCTGTGACTACCCATCTACTGGGGGCAAGTATGTGCTGGCACTAGATATCTACTGGGGAAGCATGTGCTGTGGCTACCTATCTACTGGGAGGCATGTGCTGTGACTACCTATTTACTGGGGCCTGGGGGCATGTGATGGGGCTACCTGTCTACTGGGAGGTATTTGCTCTGGCTAGCTATCTACTGGGGGCATGTGCTATGACTACCTTTCTACCTTGGGCATGTGCTGTGACTACCTATCTACTGGGGAGCATGTGCTGGGGCTAGCTGTCTATTTGGGTGCATGTGCTGTGGCTACCTATCTACTGGGAGACATGTGCCGTAGCTACCTATCTACTGGGAGACATGTGCATATTGTATGGCTCTCTCAGAATTACATTTTAAAATATGTGGTGTTCATGGCTCTCTCAGCCAAAAAGGTTCCTGACCCCTGCTCTAAGGCATGTCAGGGTAATGTGGTGTTATCATAACCCACATCTTCATTATGCTACATTATAGGACCGGGCATCAAGCCCTCCACCTTAAATATGGAAACACTCCCAAGACATATTCTATACCACAAAGAAAGGAGCCCTTCAGTTCTCAAATAAAGATTGCACAGAAATTTATTGAATAATATAAAAAAATCGATTACAATGGATGTTTAATGGAAGATATCCAATATTACAAGTCCGAGTTGACTAGACCCCTGCATAATACTATTGGGTATGTCCACCATACAAGTAACATATAACTAAATTAGTGCCTCTAAAAACGTCTCAACTGCACATGGATCCTAAACTGATATGCACTGCTGATTAGAGTATATTCAAATGGTGAAGTTAAAAATAGAAGACCATTGTCTTACCCATTTTGTGATATGACAGGGGAAGCCCTCAGAGACCTTGATTTAGCCGGGGGCCATGTTGTCCACTGGCCAGCCATTTTCTGATTCAAACATCATTTTTTGCAAACTATTTAGAAAATACTTTGTCTTCGCTATTGATTACCTTGTCTTTTTCTGCAGCTTCTCTGCTTGAAGGCTATGTTGTGATGTATACAGAGCTAACAGAAGGACATTTAGTATAAACATTCTGTTTCCCTCTAGTCTAGTATTATTCCAGTAAAAACTATATATATATGACGTTCATGTGGGAAAATGGCTTAAAGGGGAGGTTCTAGTATATTCAAGCTAGTATATATAGCATTTCAGTATTTTATCACCTTTTCATGCTAACTTACATGATCCTGTTGACCAATTTTTAGAAGTCTGGGCTCTATGGGATCCACTAGGCGACCAAATACTTCAACCTCAACAATGGCCTATCTCTATTTCTAAGACCCATTGGACCATTTTATCAGTACAGATGCTGTAAACCAGCTGTATCTTTCAGCCCCTACTCACTGATTCACTGTATTTCTGTAACAAGAGCAAATACTGTGAACTATATTGATTCCTACTTCTGATGACTAGCTTTATCACCCCAATATTGGGTCCTGCATGAACTTTGTGTTGATCTGTACCAAATGTTTCTATTTTGTTATTATGTGTATGATAAAAAACGTAATAAAAAGTAAGTTGAAAAAAAAGATGTCAAATTGGTGCCACTGTGACCATATACTGACCCCCAGATTGAAATGTTAATAATATGTTATTTTTACAACACTGTGAAAGCTATAAAAACTGAAGCATTATGGAAACAATGCATCTGGGGTTTTTCCCACTGCTTTTTGGAATTTTTTTCAGCTTTCAGGTTTTCTTCAATAAGAATTTGATAATATTGATCAAATTTGTCTCGGAATCTGTGAAACTAAGGTGCCCATCAGTATTACATTCTGCCTGTGGTCAGAGCACTATGAATCTCCTGATGTGTTCTCCTAAACCTCTGACTAATGTTGATATTAATGACCTATTTTATGGTTTGTGAGGGAGCACAATATTCTGGTGGCTATAAGGATTTGCAGAGAGTCAAAGTCGAGAGAAATTGTCAGTCGTGGCTCTAGTTGTCAGTCTCTAGACACCATGTTGTGAACTTTCCAGCCATGTCATGATTCAAACATTATTTTGTGTGAACTGTTTAGAAATTACTTTTTTCTCGTTATTCTTTACCTTGTCTTTTTCTACAGCTTCTCTGCTGAAGGCCATATTTTGATGAAGTAGAGAGCTTTTACAAGCTTTCTGTTACCCTCTAGTCTAGTTTTTTTCCAATAAAAACTATGCATAAAGGTCATTTGGGAAAATGTCTTAAAGGGGAGGTTCTGGTATATTCAAGTTAAGCTACAGAATTTTAGTATTTTATCACCTTTTCATGCCCCCTGCAAGGCTTTTTCTGTTCTGATATACACCACTGCCTGCTTGAAATTAAAGGCAGTGATTTGAGTGCAACTTATGACTTTGTATGTGTCATTATTTGTTCTACATATACACTGGGAACAAAGATCAATCATTTGGCAATAAGCTTACAGTTGTAGAATGTTTGTTTGAGCCCTAGATAAATATCTTTAACAAAAGTCAGCAACTTTATTCTCAGAAGACATCAAGTGTCTTAAAGGGGAGGTTCTGGTATATTCAAGCTAACACTTCAGTACTTTATCACCTTTCCATGTGCCTGCAAGGCTTTTTATGTTTTAATATACATGAATACCTGCTTGAAATAAACACAGATATTTGAGTGCAGCTTATGACTGTGTTTGTGTCATTTTTGTGCCACAAAGATCTATAATATGGTAATCACCTTACAATTGTAGAAGGGCTGCTTGAACCTTGGATAAAGATATTTAACAAAAGTGAGCAACTTTGTGTGAATCTTTAAAGTACAACTGTAAAGTATAAAAAATATTTGCCTTGCTTTGCACTAAGCTAAAATATGCAATTCTCTAATTTACACTCATTAGCTACCTGCAGCCATTTGCCAGCCAGCAGGGGTGTAACCTTGTCCCTCTGGGTGTCTTTTTTGGTTGTTTGCCATGGGAATCCGTATCTAGATGGTGGAGACGAGAGGAGGGAGGGTGGATGTTGTTGGGTGGAACTCGGAGATGTGCACACTTCTGATCAGTAGCTGCTGGGTGCAGGAGAATATCAGTCCAGACAGTATGTAAAAAACGCTAGGATCTTGAGTGATGTCATTAGCATGTGACTAATCACATGCTTCAGGTCATCCAATGACATAGTGGGAATGGTATGTAGCAGAGCTGTTTGTTTAAATACAGTAGAAATGTGTATGTATAAAGACAGAGCTCAGGCTCCCCATAAGTTCTAATGTATGGCTATCAAATCCTGTACACACAGTACAGTGTATATATATATATATATATATATATATATATATATATATATATATAACAAGCAGGTCACCAATATAAAAAGACATATGGGTACTTCATTCACCCATTCTTTCAGAATCCTTTTTCAAACCCATCTTTATACACAATCATACAAATAAATCATGTGATAATATCATGTGATCAAATACATGTGATACATGTGGCAAAAGTGAATGTTCCATCTAAACATGATAATAGTTCTCTGGAGATCATTACCTCATCAATAACTTCCCTGTTTTAAAGTAAAATATCTATTGTTTTATAAACACACTGACACAGTTTACGGCTAGTTGGTGGCTCTCAACATCCTAAACACTCTATTTCACATTTCAACTAGTGTTGCCAGCCAATCATCGTACTCCTTATGCATTTGCTTTGTGACCACTGTGTTCCAGATTCTGGCGCATGTGTGATATACATTTCCCTTTCAGCTCATACATGAGAACCTCCCTTTTCTATCCTCTCCGCCACACTGTTTTTAGGGAATAGCTGCCTTTACTACTTGTGTATGAGGAGTCAATCGCAGCACCACATGAAAGTATAAAACAATGGTACCTCAGATAGGGCTTTGCTTGGATGCTCCCAGGCTCAACAGGAGCCCAGAATCGGGACCTCTTATGATTTGCAAGGTCGGTAATTCTGAGACACTGGAGATTCTACTATAGCTGAGAGGGCTCAAGAGACGTTAACAATTGCCCGTCTGGAGGAACTGTCGGCTAAAGTGGCCTGTACACAACATTAATACCTAAAGATCTGGCAGCCTTGGATCCAGTCCAGTCCAGTAGTGTGTCTTCCTTGCCTTGGTCTGCATTAGAGCTGTTTAAAAGCAGTTACACTGATTCTGTGTCCTGATTGGCTGAGCTGTGCATATTCATGTGAATGCCCTCAGTGCACTGGCTTCACTGCCCATAGCTGATTTCACAACCAGGAAGTTCCGCACACTTCAGGAAAAGCTGACCGTATAGATAGCCTCATATATCTATTAGCCCTATTTCTCAGGAAAGGAAAAGGCTAGAGTAAAGATACAGTTATCATTGGAATTTTTGTCAAAGGCTCTCTCCAGCTGTTCTAAAACTATGTTTTGTCAAGTAACTTTACAGTTATGCTTTAAACTGTGCTGTAGTAAGATAATGGGGCACAATTACTAAGGGTCCGAATCGTTTCTTTCCGCCAGGTTTCCCAAATTTTTCCGATTTGCGCCGAATTTCTCTGGGATTTTGTCGCACGCAAATCGGATTGTGGCGCATTGGTGGCGGCTTTCATGTGACAGAAATTGGGGGCGTGGCCGTTGGAAAATCCGACGGATCCGAAAACCCCCCGCAGAATTAAAAAAGATAATTGTGTTGCAAAATCCATCACTCACACGCACCGGGAATAGGTTGGTGAACTCCAGCGGACCTCGGCGGACTTCAGCGCAGCAGCGACACCTTGTGGACATCGGGTGCATGACCTTAGTGGATCGCCGGAAGACCCGAATCCTCGTCGGAGAACGTGCCGCAGGATCGTGACAGGACCGGGTAAGTAAATGACTCCCAATGTCTGCATATTATATCTGTAGACTTGGTATCACCAAATACAGTCAGTGAATGCTGGTAAAGTACTACTGTTCACATTGAAGGCAAGTGCTTCCTCAGCCCTGGGGATAAAAATTGGGTCATAATAATAATAGAGATTCAACAATAACCAAAACTTTTTTTAAAACCAGCACTTAAACTTGTGTAACATTTTAAAATAAACATCCTAAATTTAACCCAATGGGGGTTATTTATCCTTGTTCTATGTCTGTCTTTGGTGCTCCGCTGTCCATCAGACACATTAAATTGGCTTAGGCGGTTTAATAAATGTTCTTGTGCTCTACTTGCTTTCTTTTTGTTTTTCAAAAAGTCACCAAAAAAGTAGCAAAATGCATAAAGAGTCCTAGCACATACACCAGCAGCAGACTCGAGTGAATACGCGACTTTTTAAAAAAAGTTCTAAGCCATGAATCTGGCTTTGCATGGCAGTTCTATGTTAAGATTAGTGAAATGATGGAAACAGTCCTGTGCGACTTTTTAGCAGTGAAAAGTCTTAAAAACCTCAATGCGACCTTTTTGAGACTTTTTTTAAATCCAAAAAAAGCCCAGGAAAACCAATGATAAATAACCCCCAATATCTCACACATAACCACTTCATACCTCTCCAAACCTTAAACCTATTTAACATTTTATTTCAATAGAATGGTAGCTCTAGTATTCTTACCAGCTTTAATTTCAGCACTTGGCGCTTTGAAGGATGTAAGCCCATATATATTAAAAAATATATATCTTTTTATCTATCATTTTGTTTTATTATTTTTGGGACAATAATAAACAAAACTATACCATAAATTTTATATACTTATTCCTAGAATGTCTGCATGAATTTCACAATGGGGACTATACTTTAAGGATGCGGCAATAGTAGTAATAGTAGTAATAATTACTAATAGTAGTAATATTTTTATCTTATTTATTTATTTTTAGTATTTACCTCTGCCTTTTAACCTAAATGCTGCAATCACATGACAGAAGCATGATTGTGATGTAGATCCCAAGATGCTTTTTCACAGCTTGTTTGGCGTCTGACATAAAATTTAAAGTGTGAAAAGACAGCAAAGTAAAGGAAACCAGTCAAAAGGACAAAACATGCACTGACACTGCTTCAATGAAGAACTTATTTATAGAAAATATTTATATATTTATACAGTATATGGTGTTTCTTTAATTATAATGACCAACAGAAAAAAAGTTACCATATTATTTTACAGTATGGTAAGTCCTCATACACATGACCATGTGCTTTACCCGGGCTGAAAACAAAGCAGACAGCCAGATGTAGAAGGGAGGGATTTGATCGCTCTTCAACCACCTCTCTCCACAGGAAGATGATTAGGTCAAAAATAGTGACTGGTTATAATAAACCTCTATAGGTGCCATGATCTGGCCTCAATTTGTGCTGCCAGATCACAGCCACCAATACGATTCTGTGAACGGAATCTAAATGTCACAAAAACTATTTTGATACCAAAATAGTGTCTCACTATACAACAATATTATACCACATTACTACTAAATACTACTTCTACATGCCTTAATTACACTACTTGCACAATAGTATCTCATTTTATTACAATACTAGACCACACTGTTACTTAATACTACTACCACATGCCTAAATCACACTGCTTCAACTATAGTATATGATTACAATACAATACTAGACCACACTGTTACTTAATACTACTACCACATACCTAAATCACACTACTTCTATAATAGTTTCTCATTACATTACAGTACTAGACCACACTGCTATAAAATACTACAACCACATGCCTAAATCACACTACTTCCACAATAGTATATCATTACAATACAATACTAGACCACACTGTTACTTAATACTACTACCACATGCCTAAATCACACTACTTCCACAATAGTATATCATTACAATACAATACTAGACCACACTGTTACTTAATACTACTACCACATACCTAAATCACACTACTTCCACTATAGTATATCGTTACAATACAATACTAGACCACACTGTTACTAAATCCTACTACCACATGCCTAAATCACACTACTTCCATAATAGTTTCTCATTACATTACAGTACTAGACCACACTGCTATAAAATACTACAACCACATGCCTAAATCACACTACTTCCATAATAGTATATCATTATATTACAGTACTAGACCACACTGTTACTAAATACTACTACCATATGCCTAAATCACACTACTTCCATAATAGTATCTCATTACCTTACAGTACTAGACTACACTGCTACACAATACTACAACCACATGCCTAAATCACACTATAAATCCACAATAGTATCACACTAATACCCAATACTAAACCGCCACACTACTAAATTTAGCTACCATATGTCTGAATAACATTACTCCCACAATAGTAATTTATAATACAAAAATACTATACCACACTAATGGTAGACACTAGAAGAGGTTGGCCAAAATCTTCGAGCCATGCTGGGCCTCTTGATATATCCGATGAGGTGGTCGCTCTATAGTGTGTCGGGCACAGTTCTACACCGGGTTCTGCCTGTCGCAGAATTGCCAATCTCACAGCTTGCACTCCAGTATTCAGGTGTATAAGCCGTAATAAATCACCCCCATTATCTATGTCCATATATCTACCGTATCTATATGTTATCTATCTCTCTATACGCCTATCAACTTGTCTTTCTGTTTAGTTATCTTTCTTTCTACAGAAATTGATCCTTCTATCAAATTTAACAAAAAATCTATAACAAGACTAAAAATGACACTGCAGATTTGACATATGGTAAACACATTTTATTAACAATAGAAGGATTTCTCTGATATCCTTTTTACTAATTGAATGCCTGTCATATTAGAAAATGTGCTCCGGGCTGAAACGAAAAACAACCGTAGACTTATCAAATAAATGGCTTTCTGTTGACAGGAGCAGAAAATTTCCCTTGTGGAATTTGTGGCCGCTCTCATACATAGACTCTGCTGTCGGGAAGCAGCTGTAAACTACACCTCTTTGTAGGAGCTTGCAACATTCTCCTTCTTGGTGATAATTGGTGATTATCTCAATGTGTATTCTAAGGACTTTTTGCAGTATTTAAGACACGCTATCTGAAATGCAAGATGATTAATTTTTATATTTACAACACTTTTATACAATAAATACAGTACGATACATTTTTTCACCACACCATTTGTAGGTTGAGGATGCATTATAAATACATTTGGATAATCTACATTAAAAGTAACTTCTGGGAGTCCACACACTGTAAATTTATCTTAACATTTCAACATAATACTCTTCCCCGGCTGGTCTCCAGTTCCATTGGCAATCTATAATTCTCTTACCTTGACCTGGTCTACTGCACCTTCAAACTACCATTCCTATCATTTGTAAAGTGCTATGCAATATGATGGCGCTATATAAAGAAAGATTATTATTATTATTATCATTATTATTATCCCAAAGAGAATAAACAAGGAGGCTAAATGAATCCTCATTACTTCGATCACTCTGCTTAACCGAAGTGGCCCAAATGATAGAATATTATATGTCTGAGTGTGAGGGAGACTCGACTATGTCCCTGTGTTGAGTCAGTGAAAAACTCTCAAATGGTTTATACGCATCTTCATTAGGTGTTGCGCTAACCACAAGAGGGAAAAAGCTCACAATTTATAAAAAGCCCTACAGAAAGTAGCCACCGTTGAGTTACAGCACAGATGAGCTCTCTCCACCTCTATACACCGAAGAGATAGTCAACCACCTCCTCGACTCTGGTTATAGAGGATTGTTTCAAGTTTGCCATAGTAAATACTATGGATATGGCAACCAATATGTCCAGGTGCTAGCAAGAGTCCTCAGGGATCTCTAGTATTAAAACTGCCTCTAATCACATAGTCCACTCTACTCCATTGCTTATACATTCCACTTCTAATATGTGGACCTTTACCACCTGCAGAACCCTTCACCCCCACGAGCTATCCAGTGTAGTGAAGGGCCTGCTTGGAGGAAAGAGCCCAGTCTCAGAAGGGTTCTCTGACACTTTATATGCGTACTAATCCCTTTCATTCTGAAAGCTTTGAAAGCAGGATCTCCTGGCCCATGCTGCCTTCACCCCCAGGCCTCCTCTGCACATGTTGTAGTCATCCCTTAGCCAGACAAGGACCCCCAATCCTGTACTAATTACAGACCTATCTCTTTACTAAATGTAGATTTAAATATCTTTGCAATGCTCCTGGTCAATATGCTAAACCCTCTCTTACCCAGCTTCATTCACATCCCACAAAATACACATGATGGTCTGAAAAGGCCCTTAATAGGATCTTGTGGCCATCCCCAAAGTAGACCCTTTATAGCATTGGCCTATGTCCTGTATTCACTGCTAAGATCTTATCTCTGTACAACACCCTCTTGGCCAGGTTAATAATCCACAGTACTCTTTCGATCCCCTTCTCTGTCCATAATGGAACCCACCAGGAGTGTCCCATTTTGCCCCTTCTATACTTTCTGGTGATGGAACACCTCCTATTGGCCATTTAAAATAACCTCACATATTCAAATTGCTGGTGTAAAAAAAAATGCTCTACCTTTGCTGATGACCTATTGATCTACAACACTGACACACAACATTCTTTAACTAATCTGACGACTATCTGAAATCAGAGGCCTATTACATCTTCTTCTTTCTAAGGTCTGACCTTCCCTTTGTCTGACCCCAAAGTGGTATCACATACCTAGGTATCAAGGTTTCCATAGATCTAAATTATTTTCAGATAATTACTCCTCCTACTGTCAAGGTTTATCTCTGACTTGGACACTTGGAAAAGGAAGACATTTTCATGGCTCAGCTGACTTAATATTCTCAAAATGTTTCTTTTACATTCTACAGACCATTCTTCCATTTCTTCTTCCTACTTGCTGAGGATGCGTAAGTGTTTTGACACCTACAATTGGTCTCCTGGCCACCCCAGGGCGAAGAGGGACATACTGATCTTACCCAAGGACATGGAAGGGATGGGTCTCCACGACTGCAGTTTTTACTATCTTTCGACTTCTAGAATTATTAAATCATGGCAAACCTAGTCTTGGGCATTTCTGAAACAGGGAATATGTCCTATAGAACTCTCAATATTCCCTTGGACATGGTCTGCTTCTGATAGTAATCATGTCCAACTCTACTTCCCTACCGGCTATACACTATTTGTCCTGCATGGGGTGAACTCCTGTCACTCCCTAATCAACATTCTTGGACCTCTATTCCCTATTATGGATATTAAAAAATATTCGTGACTCAGTGAAATAACACTCACAGTTATCCTATCCTCATACTATGAACTTTGGACAATTGTGCATGCCCCTCCGCCTACCTCTAACATGCTATCAGCGATCTATTAACTCTTGGACACCTCAACACCTTCCACCATCACCTCTTTCTGTAAAGCTTGGGAATACAAACTTGGATAATTCTTTTCCCCTTGACCAGTGGACAAAATGCTTCTCCCTAACCCAACACGCAGTCATAGCTTCTAAACATCAAGAGATCAGGTATAAAATCCTAACTAGGTGGTATAGAGTACGTTCCCCTTTACAAAAATTGTATCCTTTGTTATCTAATGTTTTCTGGAGTGCTTGGGGGTACTTTGTCCCATATCAGGCCTCAGTTTAGAAGAAAGAAGGAAACTGTATGGGCAGGGAAAACTGTATCTTACTCTAAGTCTAAGCTAGTCCCTGCCTGCGGGTGATGCTCAGCTTACCCATGCTAGCTCCGGAGTCAACAACTTCTCTCTCTCTGAACACCTTTCCAAATAGTAGGAAAAAAGACTAAAGGATACTAGGGTCCTGTGTACTAAATTTGGGAAACAATTGCTGCATGTAAAAACTTGCTGAACAAGCAATCTCTGCTTGCACACAAACACACAACCGAGACTGAATGCAGGAAGAAGGGTAATAGAGTGGACAGGAATAGTGGGTAGCAAGGGAAAATACAATCTTCACAGAATCTCTCACCACAGTCAAAGAAACAAGTTACTTAGTAAGTATAGATATTCCTACATAACAGAGCCAGGGATAAGCTGCAAATACAATAATACCTAGCAAATACTGAATGACAAAACCAACATTGAATGGAGCGTGGCTACTCCTGATAATACAACTGAACACAGCTTAGCCTTAACAAATCAGCAGGTAATGCAGAAACACCAGCAACAAAAATACAGGTAAAAACAATCAGGCTACATAGCACAGTTGTAGCGAACCACATGCCAAAGGCCACAGGGCGCTCATTCTAATCCTGACACCTTTGCACTGCAATTCCTAACAAACCTGAAGCAGAGGCAGAGACTATTACAGATTCTGCTATGACAGCTATAGGAACTACAGTAAGGGTCCCTGCTATCATTGAAGCTGATTGGGGCTCGATTGAATCCAAGTTGGTAGCGCCCATGTGCCACTGTTATTTTAGTAGCATGATTGTGTCAATTAACCGTGATCTGTTCCAGCACCAATTGTGGGTGTTAGCTGCATAATGCAGAAAACACCAGTCATGTAAGGGAAGGGTTTAAGCCTATCAGCCCTCTTCATACATCCTTAAATATGCTGTGCAGTAATAGTATGGCACATAATAAGCAGTTTAAAGTGAGATCAGAAAAAAATAAATGCAAAATATGCATTTAAATAAAGGTTTGGTTAAAAAAAAAATATTTTTGTGACCCCTCCAACATATCATATATACACACATATATACAGGATACAAGATAAAACAAAATGTACCTGCGCCAAACACTCTAACAAGTGATAAAAAATGTGGTATTTTGGGGTCTAGATGGTAATTTGCTATTAAATATAAGTGGATACCTGGTGATGGTGGAAACCGAACCTCCTGGTCTGAAGTGGATACAGTCCCTTTTGGTGCTGGAATCCGGAAATATGGTAAAGTCCACGATTATGGTTGTCCAGAGGGGTTTCTTTCCACAGGTAATCCAAACTGGATGTTCATAGACTTGAGGATCGCTAGTGTTTGCACGTGGAGTAGAGCCCCGGCCGGTGGCTACTGCTCCATACACAGTTCTGATTGCAATCCGTGTGGTGACGTCACCCGGTACGGTAAGTCCAGAAAGACAAAACTTCTTCCTACGCGTTTCAAAGGCTGCTGCCTTCTTCCTCAGGGAATTCCCTGAGGAAGAAGGCAGCAGCCTTTGAAACGCGTAGGAAGAAGTTTTGTCTTTCTGGACTTACCGTACCGGGTGACGTCACCACACGGATTGCAATCAGGGACCAAAAGGGACTGTATCCACTTCAGACCAGGAGGTTCGGTTTCCACCATCACCAGGTATCCAATTATATTTAATAGCAAATTACCATCTAGACCCCAAAATACCACATTTTTTATCACTTGTTAGAGTGTTTGGCGCAGGTACATTTTGTTTTATCTTGTTTTTAGTAGCTCCACTAGTTGGATCTATACTCAAGTTGGGGTGCAGGTCACCACCTTTGTTACCAGCGACTTCAGCCTATTGCCCAGTGTTTGCGCTGACTCATTTCTGTTATTTTTATATACAGGATACAGTCGAAACCTCTCATCCACTGGGTGCTAGCAATGAAGCTGCACATAGACAGCAAGCAGAGATCTAGAAAACCACAGAAAAAAGGAATTGATACCAATAACATTTACTTTCTGAAACTGGACAACCTGTTTAATATTTTTGCATGGGGAGACAAAGTGAGTATTCTGGACATAAAGGGAGTAGCTCCTTTCTGTCTCAAGTAGCTATAAGGTGAAAGAGATAACGCTGTTTGTAGACAGTGAATGGGGCGGCACTACCATAGAAGACAGTGAATGGAGCGGCATTACTATACACAGTGAAAGGAGCGGAACTACCACAGACAATGAATGGAGTCACACTGCCATAGAAGACAGTGATTGGAGTGGCACTGCCATCGACAGTGAATGGAGCGGCACTAGACCGTGAATGGAGCAGCACTACCATAGAAGACCGTGAATGGAGCAGCACTACCATAGAAGACCGTGAATGGAGCAGCACTACCATAGAAGACCGTGAATGGAGCGGCACTACCATAGAAGAAAGTGAATGGAGCAACAGGCACTTGCTTTTAGTGATTTTACTCCAACCAATCAGATTGTTATCCCCTATCCTGTGCACTGTATGTAGTACAGAAATATTGGAACTCTTGGGGTCTTTTATCTTTAGTCTGGGACTTTGTGCCTGTCTAATTGTTTTTCTTTGGGGCTTTTTTAATTCATCTTAGAGGGTGATATATTTAGCATGTGAGGTTGTTGGTTTTTTCCCCAACTTTTTCAAAACAAATTATACAAAAAGTTGTTAATCTTTATGCAAATATTCAAAAATAAAAGATAATAAATACATTTTAAAAATATATACAGGCACACTCAGCCCCGGCATATGGTAAATATGGAATATATAAATTAGGATGCTTTACTTGAATGTACCGTATATACTTGTGTATAAGCCGAGTTTTTACAGTCTGGGCTGTGCTGTATACTACTGGGGGCAGTGTTGTATACTACTGGGGGCAGTGCTGTATACTACTGGGGGCAGGCTGTATACTACTGGGGGCAGGCTGGCTACATACAGGGGGGGTCTGTGACCAATGCATTTCCCACCCTTGGCTTATACTCGAGTCAATAGGTTTTCCCAGTTTTTGATGGTAAAATTAAGGGTCTCGGCTTATACTCGGGCCGGCTTATACTCAAGTATATACGGTAGTTGATATTTCATCAAGCCCTGGTCTTGGACATTTAACAATCCTTATAGTTTTATTATCAAATACACTGATTAAATCTAAATACAAGGCAATAAATGGGTTAAGAGGAACAAATTATTAATAGCAGATGATTTTTTTTTCTTGTGGAGAATTGAACACAGAACTGTGTACTTTCCTTGTTTGCTCAAATAATGTCTCCTGTTTATACATTGCTATACTTTTGTCCAGGGTCTAATTCATAGCAGAAATTGTCAGAATTTCCTTCTACCTCATCGCCCAATTTGTAAATACTTGAGCATCATGCACATGAGCTGCGTGCACTGCATGGCAACATTACGGATTCATATACCCTTAAAGACTTATTTTTTAAAATGTTGCAGAAAGTTTAGGCGCAAGCAAGTAATAAATTTGTCAAAAAACCGCAACTTTGTGTGCACTTTTCTACAAAGTTGTGTACAAGTTGCAGCTACGACTTAATTCTGCAACTTTGGCGTCATACATATGGCATACATACGGCATGGAATGTGTGCACCATATAAATATATGCAATAGCAAACCAGGTAAATAAACCGCCCCAATCCATAACATGACGTCCTACAGAGAATGCTCCAAAATATTTTGGATTAGGCCTGTAAAGTTACTTCATGGGCCCCATAACCTTCTGTTGGTGTTGTATTCAAGTTCTGCAGAGCTCTGACCAATATAACTGGAGCTTTATTTCTGTATTAAGCCATCAGTCATTTTCTTCAATTTCGTCCACATGCTAGAGCATATAAGAAAAACTGGTTGTAGTATATGCAGGCAAAAATGAATAGAAGTGTCAATTAGATTAACAATGATCCTTTCATTTATACTAAATGTCACTTGGCTTATTATAAAACAAAAACAAAAGCAATGATACCATATACTTGCCAAGTTATTGACTTTTGATACATTATTGCATATACATCATTTATAGTTATTCTGGTGTTAACAATCAAAGGCCTATGGTATATGCTAAATATTAAAAAAATATATATAGTAATGGCAAAAAGTTAAGAATAAGTTCCACAGTAAAAATACTTCATACATAAATTTCTATCAGGGAAAATGACATGGTTAAAAGGATCCTAAATGCAAAAAAGCCATATAACAATATAAACAGAAGGCATGTCAAATGTTTTAAAAGTCTTCCAAATCCTGAAACTTATTAAACATTTTCTTGACTTTTTAAAGTTTATTTTGCTCAGTTGAATGCTGCATATTACTTCATATAAAAAAGCAATAAACTATTAAATTACCAAAATGCAATTGGTTATAATTACATAAGAAGAAAAATAATGATGTCTATTAAAGAAATAAAAGCAAAAAAATTTAAAGTGAACAGATCAAAACATGAAAATTATTTGAAATTCCCAATAATAATTTTTGCCACTATTGTAATTATTTTTGTTATAATGTTAAAAAGTTTAAAGTATGTTATAATTACTAAGTCTGTCAGTGGAACAGCGGTGACCCTTTCACATGAAAAGGCTTCAAAGATTTTTTTTTTAATTAATAATTTTATGAAGACTGCGGGCAACATCTATCATTCCTATTTGTCATTTCATTTATTGTACGTTTTGGCTTTGAGAATGTAGATTCATTACCAATTCCAACATAGACATTTATATCCCTACATTTACTATTAATATTAATATTTTGCATAAAATTACATCAGGTTAAAAAACTAAGAAAAAATGATTGATTATATGTCAATAGAGGTTCTGTTGGCCTACTATCAAGGGCAGATAAATTGTGTAAAATTGTGTAGAGGCAGAAATCCAAAGAGATAAGGAAGCACTTATAGAAGACGTTATAATTGCCCCCTTCTTATAGCTTATCATGTTACCATTTCGCTACTCCTTCATTTGCTATTGTTGTACAGACCATAAAAAGGGGATGTCTTCACCGGTTCACGGCCATAAAAGAAGAGATCCTGCAAATATGGTCCTTGCATCCTCTTTCCCTCTAAAAAAAAAATAAAAGGTAATGTTTCCATTTTCAGTTTTGTCTGCTTTACGGAAAGGCACATCTGAAACACCGGACACGAAACCCCTCTGATAGGAAACTATGGGCTCAGCTTTGTCATCCGTTTTCCTTGTGCTTTTAGTACTACATCCACGGAAATCATGATGAGGAACTAGACATGTGTGAATATGGCCTTTCTGTTAGTAAACTGCCAATGGGATCAAAGCTAGGCTACATAGTTGGGTCCAGAAAACCAGGCCAGATCTCTGCTGCTTTCTATTATGACATATAATATGACAACTAATAAACTTTTTATGCATGACAAATAAAAAATTGTAATTAGTTGCACTAAAACACAACAAATAAGCTGTTATAGAAATTAAAAATCTAATTTGGTGCCTAGTTTAAGCAACTATGCCAAAAATAATAATCCACTGCGACTTCATTGCCTGTTTAGATTTTTCAGCTCAACAAAGAGCATACTAACAGCATGCCCCAAAATGTTAGTGTATAGCAAACCAATCAAGTTTTTAATAATGGATTCAATATTGATCAAAGGGGCACAAACTCTTCATGATCAGAGAGAACAACAAAGTATTTTCTCTGTGCTACTCAGCTCATACACAATAGCATAAAACATAAAAACATAGAATAGAAAAAGCGACACTCACCAAAACAAAGCAGACTTCCTTTATTCCATATTCTTTCAAATATCCAATCCATGGAAGGGAGGAGAATATGGGGGATTTAGCCGACAGTCGTTTTCCTTGGGCATTGGGATTCCACCGGCCTTAGATTCTATAAGGGGCCCTGAACCATAACTAAGCGGAATTCATAGTTGCTATAACCAAAGCAACTAAGACCCATTATTCATATTCATCAATACAAGTTATTTTATTGACCTCTTATACAATTTTATTAGACCTAAAAAAAAATAGGTTACTGCTCATTTATTTGTATTTGATAAATTACCTTACAGACAATAAAACAAACACTGTAGAAGCTTCAACTAAAACAAAAGTGAATATATCGTCTTGTATATTTTCTACTTTTGTCCATTGCAGCTTATTTAAATAGGCCCTTGTTGTATGTAACAGGATGTTCTGCTGTGAAACAATGGATTGTGTCAGCAAATATTCTTTGTATGTTTAACAGGACTGTTTTGCTAAATAAGCAGACCACATATCATTAAAAGAATCGGGGATGTGGTGATATACGTTGTCTCTAAAGTCTGAAAACGTTGGCAAAGTATTGGTACTGTAGAAACACAATGAACACTATCAAACATTCTGAAAACAATATTTACAAAGCAATAAATGGAAAAGGAACATTTAGAAAATAATCATTAAGAAATACATTGAATTCACTGTAATAAAAAAAATTAGCATCACTCTGCAACATGTATGTTTGAAAAACATTTGTAATATTTTTAAAATACTTTTGATTTTGACATTTTTGTATTTTTTTATACCTGCTATATGGATTATTAATGTTAGAAGCATTATTTATTTTTATAAAGCACAAGGAGAAATGCGGTATAATACCAGCAGTTTAACCCCTTAACAACTACCAACGTAGCTTTTACGGCAGTCATTAAGGGGGCTGTACTGTATGATGCAATACAAATGGTACTACACTACGTTGATAGTTAAAGGTCCGAAATGGTACATAAAAAAAGTATTTTACTGTCTTGGTCTCTAAAAGCATCTAATATCCAAAATAATGGTAATACAATTGAGCTGCATTGTCTGTCTAATACATGTTTTTAGAAATAAGGGGACTGTATTTTCCTATTACAGAACTACTTGGACTTGGTCAAAGACATAGTACAGACAAATATATCCAAAATTATAGCAGCCTTATCTGGATTCCTGGATCAACACATACCCCTAGTAGTTGGAAGATAGCTTCACACACACACAGGCCCACATTTATAAAAACTAGTGCAGTCTGTACTATGTGCTGTTTGCCTGTGGAGTGTGCGGCAGATTCATCACTTTAATGGCGCACTTTGTTCATGCTGCAGGCAAAATTGTGGCGCACATCAGTAATAATTGTGGTGCACGTCAGTAATAAATGTGGTGCATGTCAGTAATAAATGTGGCGCACGTCAGTAATAAATGTGGTGCAAACTCTGACTACGCACTAACAGGCCCCTTTTGGTGCACTTTTTTTTTTTTTGGTCACAAAACTGGGACAGACACTTTATAAATACATTTGCAAAAGGTTTACATATACTTTTCAGTGCAAAGTCAGACAGAAAACTGGTGCAAACGCTTTAATAAATGTGGCCCATATTGTTTATGTAAACATTTAATTGGGGACAAAAAAGTTACGATCAGATTCTTGAGATTAAATATTAAAGTCTTTAGTGTAAAAAAACCCCCACTTTTTTGTTCCTTATGTCCATGTTATTACTCTGTAATGTCTTATTTTGTTTGTATATGTACCCCATGAGTTGTAAAGCGCTACAGAATATGATGGCGCTAAAGAAATAAAGAATTATTATTGCTATTAAAAGTATAATTGTCTTTGAATGCCGTTTTTTTCTGACCGCATGGCTTTTTTTTTTCAAAAATGCAGCAAAATATGATACAAATGTAAAAAAAAAAAAAATGCCACTAAAAACTTATGATAAATGCTCAAACTAAGTTAACCTAGAACTTAGAAAATAACATATTTGTGAAGAAAAGAAAATGACTATATAAATAAAGGTAAATAACGATTTAGAGCTTAGCTACCTGCATATGCATACAAGCACTATAAACCTATAAATCAGTCTTCAAAGTGTATGATATATTGTGAAAGAGTTAAAGAAAGTTTACAGTAAAGCATTATTTTTCTTATTCGTGGCTGTATGTTATACACTCATGTAGAGTTCCTCAATCAGATGTATATTTGAAAAGTAAACACTAATCTACAAACAATAAAGACTATATGACCTATAAAAGTGTTAAACAATAGGAATCGTTTGCTATAGAAAAACTGCTAGGCACCAGCTGTTCTAGGGCACAACTATACCAGTACATTTTGCTGTATATATGTTAATATTGAACACATATTAGCTGCATTTTAACAGATAATTTATCTGTATATATCATAATCAGTTATTGTCACTGAAACATATATAAAACCACAAAAAAATGCTTGCTTAGATGAGACAAAGGTTTTCGAAATTATTATTGTTTTCGAATAATTTACCCCATGTTTGTGCCCTTGAATCATATAACTGCCAAAATAAAAATTACTGCATATATATATGTATATATATATATATATATATATATATATATATATATAGTGTGTGTATATATATATATATACACATATATAAATATATATATATATATATATATACACATATATATTTATATAAATATATATATATATATATATACACACACATATATATATATATATATATACACATATATATATGACTGCATTCAGATAATATTACTGCGATACTTTAGGATCAATACACTTATACAAAATTCAATCACATTTTATGTACTGATACTAAATGTTAACATTATTGTTACATTCTAATGACTTTATCCAACATAGGGAGAAAAAAAGAAAAGAAAGAAGAAAATCTTTAATTTTAATTCGCGTTCTAGGCTGTAATCTAGGCCTAAGAATGGAAACATCATAGATGAAACATTTTTACAATCTGGTATAAATATATAAATAATAAATACGCACGCAACAATGTAACATACACAAGTCAGCAGATCACATTTAAATAGAGAGGAAGTCAAGTGGAAAATTCTATTTTATATGCATCTAATTTTTTTAGCTAAATTACCAATTAAGAAATACATAAACTTTTCCCGTTGCACGAAGGAAATGTATTTTTTTTTTTAGATTTTTTACAGTCTTATAGATTTTTTTTACAGTCTACTGTAAAATAGTAGATTATTGTATAAATAACTTTTCTTATTTTTTGAGGCTTATATTTAACATAACTTTTAAAATGAACACACATGTACTCTACAGAGAATTTTTTTTAATCACTTTTTAAGAGCCTTCATGTGTACAAACATATGATGAACAGACGGATTTGATTTCCTGATAATTTTAGTTATAGGTATAGGTATATGCTTGTACTCTGTAATTTCCTATTTTATATGTATATGTCTCCTATGATTTGAAAAGCGACTATGATGGCGCTGTATAAAAAAAGATTATTATTAACCATATTAAAAAATATTCTCATATGTTAACGCAAACATTTTTTTTTTATCCACATCAGTATTGTATATGTTTCCTTAGCAAAGAATATACAAATACAACAACTAAGCGACACCTCCCAAGAGCAGGCATCCAAAGAGAAAAATCTAGCCCCTCTAGTTTGGACAGGGCCCCTGTTGTCCATTTGAGCATGGTCTAATTTGATAATTTACATGACAGCCACCTTACAAGAGCAGAATAAACGACTTCCTATCAGCCTTTAGTTATCACTTGTACATAATTTAGCAGAAAACTTGCTGCCTTGAAATATACCTTAAGTAGAAACAATGTAATGTGGCTTTAAGGGCCATAAATCAAGTCTTTTCTCAAGGCGTCTGCCTGAAATATGCGATGTCTCCTGTCTGTGGCTGAAGGAAATGCAGCTTGTGGAAAACTTACTGGAAATGAGTATTGCTCTCAAGCAGCCTGGGCCTGGATTCTGGGAACCCTCAATAAATTGTGTATTGTCTGCTCATATAGCAGTGATAAGTCTCATCATGACATTGACTCATAAAGAGCCTATGTATATTTGCACTGCAGTGCAAAAAGAAAAAAAAAATATATGGTCAAGGTGGATTTTTTACCACTAGAGATTTTAAATAGCAATGTATATGTATGTGTATAAATATATAAAATATAGAAGAAAAAATATATATCAGGAAGTGTATAAATATGTAAATAAAAATAGGTAAATAGTCATAAATAACAACAATAAATAAAGTGAATGCATTTAAGCAGATGAAGTCAGCCTCCTTGCAGAATAGAAGCAGAAGGAGGAGCATGGCTAAGTGGAAAATGCTAAGTGTCAGGATTTGTTTCAGGGTGTGAGTGCTGTCACTGAAACACCTCATTACAAATGACTCTGGTATGGTGATTCACCTCAGATATATACCCTTTACTTATATACAGATATAGGATTCATGGCATTATAATAATACATAATAATAATGATCAAACTGACCTAATAAAGGGAACCCTGTGGCTGAGAAATGCTCCCTAATACTAAGATAGGTAAGATGGGAAAATAATTGATGGGTGTTTGTGGCTTATATATATATATATATATATATATATATATATATATATATATATATATGCACACATTCAGTTAGAATAGTTCTCAGAAAACTATAATACATTTAGTTACAAAACAATCAATTTTTCATTGTAATAGAAACAGAGGGTCTGATTAGTTATCTGTTCCATGTTTGTTTGCACGTCCACAGAAAGATAGATAAGGAAGGTATGATAGATAGATAGATAGATAGATAGATAGATAGATAGATAGATAGATAGATAGATAGATAGGAGAATGGTGTGAGATAAATAATATGATACAGATATAGATAGATAGATAGATAGATAGATAGATAGATAGATAGATGGTTGGTGTGAGAAATATATAGAGATAGGCAGAATAAGGTATCTACATAGAAAGCTGTGCAGACAGGCTATAGACAGGAACTAAATTGACTACATTGGTGTATAAATACTTATATTATTTATTTACTTTAGAATTAGTTCTATCTATCTATCTAGCTATCTATCTATACACCTAACATAGAGAAGATACATAGAGAAATGGTAGATAGTTCCTCCTATACTGAAACCACACACAAAAGAAAGAAACAATGCAAAATTACAATGATACCTATCTATCTACATATCTACCTATCATCTATACCTTAATAAATCTTTATTCTTTTTGTTTAGTTATTTATGCTCACATGTCACATTACATATATGGCACCTACAGATGAATTATTAAGACAATTTAGATTTTTTTTTTCATTTCATTCAATATTTGCAGTAAAACCTCCGAGATGCAATGCGCACACAATGGTCCAGTCCATCAAGTCAGATGATATTTATTTCAAGAAATGAATTTTCTTCCATTACAGATAATATTCAGACACCACAATACTATACATTATACACGACAAAAAAAATAATAAAAATTAGATCTATACAGCATACCTTGTGCACATCCTGTTTTCCTGGACACATGTAGCAGTGCTTAAGACTGGTATTGAGTATATTCCATACCAAAAAAAAGAAAAAAAAAACAACAATGTGAACTTTTAGATACAGCAAATAGCAGAGGATAGCGTCCAATCAATATGACTGAAACAAAAATCATACTTCCCAAAATAATGCAAATATGGATGTAATATCTACCCTTTGTCATAATACTGATGGCTCCTTTTCCAGAACTGTCTCTACTTGTGCCATATGTGGCCTTAGAAGAAGACGCTACATAGAAAGTATCAGCGTTCTATAAACAGAACGTTCTAGAGGTTCTACAGCAGTTAACCCCTTGAGCACAAGAGGCTGGCTGCAATGGGATGCTGAATCTCCCAGCACAATGATCATAGGCTGGTATCAGTTGTGATTTACAAGATATATTCAAGCATTCTCAACAAAATGTGTTTACAGATGCACCTTATTTACATGGTATATTATTATTAATATTATTATTAGACATTGAATTAAGACTCCAGAGAATGGAAGAGATAGACAGATGTCTTGTGTCATCAAGGCTCTCCATGACAATGACAGAACCATGTCCCAGGTTGGGGTAAGAGCTGATTGTTTGACATTTAAATAGATCTATATATAATTCTTTATTTCTGTATATATTTCTATATGCATAGAGCCTACAAAGCATCAGGCTCCTGTATATTCACAGTTGGGGGATGCAAGGAGAAACTTGAAGTTCCGGGTGCTGGGACCAGTGGCCGATTCTGTGACTTGCATTCCATGTCTATATTAAATAATCCATAGTCCATTTGGAGAAATGTCTTATAAGTGGGAATGAGATAAATATTTGTTCAGGGGGAGGTGGTGGAGGAGGTTTGGGGGTAATGGGGTGACCCCTCTTGTCAGGTGTTATGGAGATGAGAGGTTTTGCATTTGGTGATGACTTTTTTTTCTTTGACTCTCCGATTTTGGAACCATATGGTAACCTGACGTTCAGACAGGTTGGTGGCAGTGGAAATCCTCCTTCTCTTCTCTTTGGTAATGAATTTGCTGGCTGCATATTCCTTCTCCAGCTCCTTCAGCTGGATTTTGGTGTAAGGAACCCTCTTTTTTCTGCCCCTGCGGTAGCTGCTTACTTCTGGCTGGAGTGGCACCACATCTGCAGTAGACAAACATGAGATTTTACCCTCTATATTCTCCCCATGTTAAATTCCTTATATTCCGCTTATACATGGATCTTGCCCAGTCAGCTCCAATCACCCCCCCCCCCCCCCTTCCTGTCAACTTTAAATGAGCACATTAGTTCTACAACTCTACAAAAGACGCCTGGAAGATTTATCTTCAAGATCAAGTTCATTTCAACTTCAATGCTCATTGGCATGAGGGACATGGGACTCAAATATGTCGGCACATGCGTAGCATGGAGGACAATGGGCAGGTGCTAGAGTGGTTGACTGGTGTATACTTAGGCACCTGGGCAGAGACAGATGGACTCTCACTATGCGACTTTATTGTAATATTTTGAAAGTAAGGGGAATTTTATGTTTACAGGCTCTTTTCCTGGTTCATATGCCCTGTACATTACAAAACCATCACTATGGCACAATGTGGGCATCCATCTAAGATCCTAACATATACATAATAAGTATATTACGATGCAAGTTCTACCGAACACTTTATATAAATCATATAACTGCTCATTGTTTCAGTCAAGATTGTTGCAAACTGAAAATACTGTTCTCCTCCAATACCTTTATATGCATTGCTTAGCTATCTATCAATCAAAATATTACTATTTATTTCAATGTATATATGCATTTATTTATATATTTGTTTGTTTCCCTATCTAATTAATTATGCATCTATCTATCTATCATCTATATGTCCAAGAAATGCACGGATAATCTACTTTCTATAATTATATTTTTGAAAACAGCAAGTAATGCATCTATCTATAATGCTAATAATAAAGAGATATCTATAATGCTACATTTTCATCTCTTTTTATCTACGAATCCATCAACTATATTCTTGTTTATCTAAATGTATACACTTAGCCAGAGATAGATCGTCTACGTGTCACAAAAGACAATGAGATAATGATTTATCATACTCATATAATGTGCAATAAATATGTAAATAGGAAAAAAGTATATATTAAAACATGTAGAAACACACACACACATATATACACACACATATATATATATATATATATATATATATATATATATATATATATATATATATATTCCATTGTATTTTTTAAACATTAGCTTTGTACGTGAAGACGTTATAATAAAGCACTGGTGTAAAGATGCCCTAAAATGTATAGTATTTGTAAGGATTTATCAATCCAATATATTCCTACATATTTATTTCATTGCATATATGTGAAATAAATATATACACTATAAAAAACAACCACGAGCAGATATATGCAGAAAGTTATGGACATACTACACATAATATATATTGCTTTATAAATGCATTTTGAAAATAATTTATATACAATAAGAGTAGAAGAGATATGTAAGTTCTTCTGAAATATTATACATATGAATATTTTTAGTGTTCAAATACTAATAATAAAATATGTAAAATTATGTACGGCTGTTTTTATGCCAGATATATAAATGGATAGTAGATACATAGACGTGTATATATATATATATATATATATATATATATATATATATATATATATATCTTATTTTTTTTTTTATTACTATGTCAAGACGTGGATCTTAAACTATGGAAGGACATACTTTAAGATCCACAGTATAGTATAGATAGATTCACAGCAAGACGGGAACGTAAATGTTATTGTGGATTTTTAGGGAGAGAGCTAGATTATTAGATGGGTTGGTAGGTAGGTGCATAGATGGATAGATAATTAATTGATTTATTGATTGATAGATAGATAGATAGATAGATAGATAGATAGATAGATAGATTGCAAGATAGACAGATAGATAGACAGATAGATAGACAGACAGACAGACAGACAGACAGACAGACAGACAGACAGACAGATAGATAGATAGATAGATAGATAGATAGATAGATAGATAGATAGATAGATAGATAAATGAAGGAATAAAAAGATGGATTGATAGCTGTCAAAAGACAGACAGGTGAACATAGACATGCAGGAAGCAATTACAGACGTTGTATAATGGCTTCAATCGATAGGTAGCATCTATATAGATAAATATTAGGTAGATATTAGAAATGTACATATAGGGAAATGTGACATGTCATATACACATGAATATCATGGTATCACATGAATCTGTAGACATTAAATACATAGATAGATAGACAGAGAGATCACATGATGGATGGGTAGGTAAATAGACACATAATATATGTACACATACATGCAAGCACCTATTTATATAACTAAACTTTGACATAAGTAGTCATCAATAATGTAATACATGCATATCAATAATTTATTGGTCTCTATCAAGCTGTATCTATACACATTAAGAATAGATAAAAAGAGTCGACGGCTAAATAGAGAATTAGGCAACTTGATAAAGTAATGATCGCATGTCACCAGTAGGTGCAGTACTCAGGTGTGTAATTGTACATGTCACGGTTGGACTATCTCTAGTATATACACTTCCTGGTTACTAGAGCATGCTTTATAGTTTAATAACATAAAACTCTTCCATAGAGAATATATATTTGTATATATATATATATATATATATACTGATATATATATATATATCAGTGAGTAGCAGATAACCAGCTGAATGCACAGAGCGTAGCACATACAAGAGTGGGCATAGACCTGGAGACTGGCAGCTGTGATCTATAGTATACAAGTGAGGTGTGAACTACATAGTAGCCTATGAGTATATCAGCTCCCTGCTGTTATATGTCTCCCCAATCGGGGCAAAGCCCATGAATCCCTCTGTATAAGGATGAGTCTGACACAGATAATTGCAGATTCCTACACCTAGGAAGAAGACGGTGTGTTCATACATGTACTAGAGATCAACAAGCTATAGTAAGGGATCAGCAAGAAGAGATACTACTGCACGGAAACAAAGAGACCATTAATACCTAAAATATGCTGTTGTGCTGGAGGAAGCAGATGCCTGCTTGTAGGTGCAACCATCCGGCATGTCCAGACAGTGCCACACATATTCTATAGGAGTGAGATCTGGTGCCACACACATATACCAAAGGAGTACGATCTGGTGCCACACACATATACTATAGGAGTCTGGTGCCATACACATATACTATAGGAGTGAGATCTGGTGCCACATACATATACTATAGGAGTAAGATCTGGTGCCTAACATACACCATATGAGTGAGATCTGGTGCCACATTCATATACTATAGGAGTGAGATCTGGTGCCACACTTATATACTATAGGAGGGAGATCTGGTGCCACACATACGCCATAGCAGTGAGATGTAGTGCCATAGTTACCTGGGAAAGGTGCTTTCCATAGATGGCTGGACTGTGACTGGTCTTTGGAGCAGTACACTTGGCCATCCCAGCCATTGGGTAGAGCCCAGTGTTGGTAGCCCTCCATAGAGATGAGGGTGTCATGCCTAGGCTCCGGGTGGCTGCTGATCCCCGGGACTACTGACATGTCCAAGTAGCCAGGGACTGCCTGGTAAGAACTGGCAAAACTAGGGTAAAATGCAAATTCTTTGGCCCTGGAAGAGAAGTCCTCGCTGGGTAAGGAGTTGCTGGGCTCGGGGTATTTGTCGGGTGGGTGGTAGGAGCAGGGTTTCTGGTGTAAATTGACGTTGTGGGACTGAGACAACCTGCAGCCGTAGTAGCTGCTCCCAAACGGGTAAGGATACCCCAAGGAGGCATTGGAGGAGGATGTGGGTCCGGGGCACTGCCTGGTGCCAGCCTCTGCAGAGGTAATATCCGTGTACACAGCTCCCTGGTGGCTTCCTATGCTGCTGGAATGGCGCCCCAGTGCTGGGTGAGAGATAAAATCCCTGCAGTGAGTGCTTGGACAGTTCCCACTCAGTCCCTCCATGTCTGGGCTCTTCTTGAGAGTCTTTTCATTCGGGCTTGTCTCATACACGTACATGAAGGTATCCGCCCAGTGTGGATGCAGGAGCAGGGAAGAAGTCGTCATAGCATGGTCTGCCCGTGGCTTTATAAAAGTCAGCTTCCCAAAAGAGAGTCACCTAATTCCCTACAACATTATTGTCTGGGGACGCGCATGCGCGCTGCGGGCGGGGGGGAAGGCAGGTCTACAGCTTCATTAAGAAATCTACTAGCAGCACCACGTGACCCGGGCACTCACAAGTGACTCCGCCCATCCCGGGTTCCTGCCAGCGCCGCACCATACACCGTGTAGTCTGCAGCCTCCCGGGGACCGACCCTTAAAGGGGAAGGAGGGGGACATCCACACATGGACACCAAGAACTGAGACATCTTCTAGAAGTATAGAAAACCGCATCTCCAATCAGTCTGATAATAATATTGCACAATATTCAGGGAATGGCAGATGTCCTAATATCCTGCTGTGAGGTTATGTATGAGCAGATGTAGCAGAGCTCAGATTATCAGGAAGTGTCTTTTCCGCATCACTCGCATTTTAATTTTATATCAAAGATTCAGTGATTTGTGCTCAGACAAAATCAACTCTGCTACACACAAAATTATATGTCTCATTACATTGATTAGATAGATAGGGGGATGGATAGATAGACAAATAATATACAGATCGATAGATAGATAGGTTTCTAGATAGATAGAGATATACTTAAGATATTTCTACTGTTTATCTTTCATGTGATTTTATATGATTTCAGCGATTTTATGTTTTGTATATATGGTTACAGATATTATAAATATAAAATCCCACATATGCTTCTCTTTCACTGACTAAAATTATGGAGATTAATTTATGTAGATTATTTATTTATGCACTTATATAGATGAGTCTCTCTATCTAGATGTCTATCACACATCTACTTTTTACATCTATCTATCTATCTATATATCTATCTATCTATCTATCTATCTATCTATCTATCTATCCATCAACCAATCATTTCATATCTATTTATTGCATCTTTCTATCTATTTCTCTGCCCACCCCATCCCCTCTATCTAAATAATAGATGTATATATAATAATAATAATGTAGCTATTCCTCAGTGTCCTGGTCACAATGCTTGTGGGTGGTTTCTAGGGCTGGGGGGAGGGGGGGGGCTTGTAGTGAGAGATGATACACGCATGTTGTGATTTGCTTCTATGAACAGTCCATTTATAAATACATAGATAGGACACAGATAAAATTTCACTGAGTGGCTGAGATAGGAGTAGCTGGCATTCAGTCCAGGTGGCCCCAGTATACAGTCTCTTATGATGTATACATACTATGCTCATCCTCATTACAAGGAGGAGGATATTAGGAGTAGCAGAGGGGTAATGTAGATGTGGGGACCACACTGAATGAAATTACTGAATATAGATATCCAAATCCTCGTCTTGCGGAATGTGTAAGTACTGGATCTTGTAGCCAGGAAACAATTTATGACAATTGTCATGTAAAATGTCCCTCATGCCCCCTCCCTACACCAGGGTTTTCCTTTAGTGCTTGGTACAGGGAAATAGCAGAGTTCTTTTTTTTCTGATTGTGACGGTAAATCACATTATTCAGGGACGATAGTAAACTTCTTCATTGTCCATTGACCTACAAACAAGGTCCTGGGGGCTGCTGACATCTATTTGAAATGCTGAGAAGAGTCAGAGAGCCCTGGCGGCTGCCATTGTCCCGGGCATTCCAGATTTTTTACTGTTTGGCCTCAAAAATGTGTGGAAGGCCAAGGTCAAGGTGGAGATGCCAGACAAACGGGCTCTTAATTAGTGTCTAGACAAACAGGAACGGGGGGTTTAGCATCAAGGTTTTCAAGAGCCACTTTAAGATGCATTACCTCTTCTTCTGGATTAAGGTGCTTTACCACTATAGTAGTTTAATCCCATAGTAGAGGAAGGATCTACCAGACTCAATTTCCAGGGGGCCTTTCCTTTGTATCATGGGTTAAAAGGGACACATATGAAAATACTATGCTCACCCAAGAAGCTTTTTGTTCTAAACAGATGTCTCATGGCAGTTCCCATCCCCCAACCCTTTAGTCTTTAAGATCTTAAGTGGAAATAGAATTGGTGCAGTACAATACTACACAATACTATACTATACATATCCAAGTGCAATAAACAAGAATACTAATTTAATAATCATCTACTTAATACTGGGCACTTGCAGCAGTCGTTTTAGTGATGCTATATTGTCCAACCCACTCCTCTAATTTTATTAATATTTATTGGGGAATTCAGGTCCCACAAATATGACTTTCTCAACTGAATGTGAAGGTTGGGCTGTAAAGCTATAGATGACACAGGTTGGTCTTAACAGGTTTTTCAAAAGTCCTTCAAATCCAAGTAATCCCAGGAGTAGGAAGCATCCTGATCACATCCTGCATGATATAAATATAAATATGCAGATACACACACTACGTATGTACACATCTTTAAAATTAGTTTACTGATATTTACCTGTCCAGTGACTAAAGCTAAACGTACAACCCTACACACACAAGCGCATTAATAGATATATACAAAAATACATAAGCTGTACGCTTTCCAAAGTATCAACACATCCATACACACATATACATAGGCTAAAACACTTTCTAAAGTATTGGTATATAAATACACACACATAAACATATAGGTTATATGACCTTCAACATATTGAAACATACACATAGATACATACATGGTATTCATTGTCTAACATTCTAAATACAGAACCACACATATAAACTTACTTATATACATAGGTTCATTTACCTTCCCATTTATTAACATACACACATAAACAGTATATTTACACGCACACACAAACATACATAAATACATGGGTTGGCATTCTCTCTCTCTCTCTCTCTCTCTCTCTCTCTCTCTCTCTATATATATATATATATATATATATATATATATATATATATTCAGTATTAATATGGAAATACTCACACATGGACATATATTTCTTCCAATCTATTAACACTCACTGAGACAGACACAGCACACACTGATACATATATAAACACATACACACATATAACTGTATATGCTAATTTACCTAATAAAGTATTAATACACAGTAATAAAAATATAGGCTAAAATAACTATATATATATTTATGTGTGTCTGTTTATATATATATATATATACATACACGCATAAAAGTACCTTCTAAAGTAATGACGCATACATACACTCCCACTCACACATATAGATACATATATAAATAAACAGGCACATACACTTTCTTAAATTATTATCATGTTATTAAAAGTTCTAAATGTTATTAATAAAACTCATCCTCTGTTGAAATTGCGATCACATTTATAAGACTAGCGATATTAGATTTTCCTCACTCAAATAGAATAATTATAGTTTTGTGAGTATTCATACTTTAACCCTCTCTGTCTCATTCTTTCTCTCTATTATATTTTCAACCGTCATGTCATATTAGATAAACAATTATTGTTAACTATTTCAGGACAACAGCCACCGATGGTACAGATCTCTGTATTGTAGATTATTTTCATGAGCAAATAGCTGTGGTGACAATATGGAGGTCATATCAGCTTTTGCTGTGTCGAAATCATTTTTCTCTTAGGTTTGCAATGGGGCTTCTTCCTTAACCTGGGTATTGACCAAGTGATGGATTTGAGAGGCGTTGTCTGACTATGAGCCAGTCAGCTACTATGCTGGGAATACCAGCTTCTACCATAGAAGGTACATTAGATGGGATCTGAGTGTATATCCCTAATGATATTATGGGTAATATCAACAATATATTATATGTTAAATTAAATAATGTATATTGAAGTTGAAGTGCATTACTTATATTTAGAGCAAAACTGGGAAGACAGGAAAGAAATAAGATCATCAAGGTTCAAATGAATAGATCTGAATATATATATATATATATATATATATATATATATATATATATATATATATATATATATATATTAGACCAAGGAGCATAAATTCATACATGCATGACTCAGATGTAACATATATACACTTGTTAATAAATATCTTTATAAAGTCTATCTTGCTCTCTCTATACACACTCACTATAGATATTTACAGGCACTTGTCTTTATATTTGTATATACATACATTATTAAATAAACCTTCTCTCTATATATGTATAATGTATTTGCGTTTGTACTCCATCACCAGTATCCAATATGCATGGGTGTGCATCCTCTATTCATCTTCCTATGTTTCTGGCTATTATATAAAGATTAACACTACAAGTAAAGACTGAAGCGCTGCAGGATTAAGATAAAGCCATCAGTGCTCTATAATTTCCTTTATTGCACTGGATATTCGCATGACACAGTATTGTTCTGCTCGTATCCACCCATAATCTTCTCACAAAGAAGGAAATGCAGCTCTGGATATTTTTTTTTTACACTGTATAGGGAACTTTAAATGGAAAGTTTATATAATCAGTAGATAGGTAGATAGATGGATAGATATATAGATAGATAGATAGATAGATAGATAGATAGATAGATAGATAGATAGATAGATGAGCATTGCTGACTGTATCCTTCTAGATAAACATAGCACAATATATCGGTATATCAAATGGTAAATATATGAATGTAATATTTTTGGCAGATAGATGGATCTGTATATATTTGTTTTTTTCTTTTCTTTCTGAAATGTATGGCCGATTTGTAAACGAGTTGTCAGTACACTGATATTACACATTGTTGTATCTTAAATTCTATAGGAAGTTACCACTGTGTATCAAATCCTCATGGAATTGCTTATATTTATTGTTAATGGTTTTCTATGTAAAATACATCCCCAATATAGTCAGGTATCTAAATGTTATTTCTTGTACTGAATACAAAATCACATATGTATATCAGTGCTTATCATCTGTACTATGTACAGTGTGTAAGTATATATAGCCATATATACATACTTTATTTAATTTTATTATATGGTTTTTTTAATAAATGTTTTTTTTTAATACAAGACCGTATATTGTGTATATTTTGAAATGGTCAAACACAACTTGAGTCTGAAGAATTTCCATTGTGTTATTGCACATCCTTTCCTTCATTCCACTGACTCATTTATTTATTTGTATGTTATTTTAATGTACCTTCTCTTACATTTTCCAAATGCTTACATGGATAGTCTAGATCATTTGTTTGGAATCATGGGTCGAAGTAGAATTTAAGAAGGGAAATCGATAAAACTATTTAACATTAGATTACTAAAAATTACATTAGGTTAGATACAAATGAAGCCACACAATACTTTGGCTTTAGAAACAATAGTTTAATGTTTAGATGTTTTTTTTCCACCATGAAGAAGATATTGTATATTTACAATTTCCACTGTTATGACTTTGCTGCTTTTATGGATAGAGATAGATAGATAGATAGATAGATAGATAGATATTATCATCCATTGATTTGTTTGCGGATTTCAGAAAAACTCTCTAATGTCACTGAAAGTACAGAGAGAAAGAGAGAGAGAGAGAGAGCAGAAAATATAGCGTGATATCGGATGGATGGATGGATGGATGGATGGATGGATAGATAGATAGATACCTAGATAAATATTTTCTGCCCAAATAAAAAGTTAACTTCTATGTAAAAACTTATCTGTGAAGAAATTAAACTCGTGGCGTTATGACAGTGATTGAATACAAATGAAGCGTCTGACAGGTCAATGAAATACAGCACAGAACCAATGTGTAGTAATACTTAATGTAAAGGTAGAGACATATTTCATACACTTATTCGATGTTACTGTATTTTTGACAGGTAAATAGTGATGAGTAATAGATGTTTGAACACTCATCTGTCTGAGTATCAGACGCTGAAAAATAGAAATAAATCTCCTGTAATCTGACATATCCGCCTGCCTGGGCCAGTACCCTGTAATTTCTTGCTGTACTGTCATAGAGAAACTTGGATCCTGTGCTGGGATTGCAGTGTAACAACTCCAGACAATGCAGTCAGGAGTAGGATGGCAATTTAGGATGTGTGATTCTCTCTTCATTGACAATGGACACAGGAAACAGGGTGTAATGGGGCCTGGACAGAGAGGTGATGTTGTTGTAAACACCACAGGTTTTACTGTCCTTGAAAATAAAGCCATCAGAGGGATGCGACACAGCCAGGAGACACAGACAATAGGCCCCTATTCACTAGTCCAGACACAGCTTGGAAGTCCAAGTTCAAATGCAGCAGAGCAGACACTGCCTCCCCTCTGCACTGGGCAGCAGCCGCCTGTGGCCATTTGGCTGGAAGGTGAGCAGAGGAGGGAGAGGCAGAGCTGCTCTATACTAAGTGCCACTACCTAAGTGGCACTACTAAGTGCCACTAGTAACCTACACAAGGAAGATGAGAAAGCAGAGCTGGCACATAACATGCATGGAATAATATGAGAATTTAATATGTGACAGATAAATGAGGATTATAAGGGCAGACACTTTCTTAATATATTTGTAATTATAAGAGTAACTAGTATAATAGTAAATCTATCTATCTATCTATCTATCTATCTATCTATCTATCTATCTATCTATCTATCTATCTATCTGTTTGTCTGTCTCTGTCTGTCCATCCACCCGTCCAATATCTATCTATCTATCTATCTATCTATCTATCTATCTATCTATCTATCTATTTATCCATCCATCCATCCATCCATCTATCTATGTTTGCGCTATTTTTGTACTTGAATGTGCTGCCTTTTACTTTTTGGTTATCTACAAGAGCTCCCAGCCTGCACCCAAGAGCCCGACCCTTTTTAGGGGCTATGGTAAACTTTGTGCTGTTGTGGACTTTACTTCTATCTATCTTTCTATCTATCTATCTATTTATTTTAATTTATTTGGTTTCTATTACTATCTATCTATCTATCTATCTATCTATTTCTTCGAATCTATTTTACTTCTTCATATATCTATCTTCTTATCTATCTATCTATGTATCATTTTTTTTACTTCTCATATAACTATCTTAATCTATCTATTTATCAATTGGATAATAATATTTACAATAATCTCTACAAATAATATAGAAGTGTGTCCCCTACTCTTCATTAAAGACAGTTATTCATTCCCCTTTCAATGGAATCAAGACAATAAAGGACCATTCAGTTTCTAGAAGATGGGACAGTCTAGAGGACAGCGAATACTAGGATATTTATAAAGAGAAAACAGGAAGTGTAAAGATGATAACAATGTATTGGTTGTACTTCTTCTCTTCCTGTAGACCACTATAGTCTTGACTTTGTAATTTGTGGTCATGGGATTTCATCTCAACACTTCTGGAGGGTCAGCAGTATCCTAATATTCCAGGTAAACTGGAGCTTTCATGTGATATGACAACTATTTATGAAGTCTTTAGGAAGCTTCTGTACTATAGCACAAGGCCAAAAGACCAAGGTCTAGTGGTAAGGAGGATGGACATATAGAATCAGCTACAAGGTAGGCATCTCTTTATCTATTTATCTTTCTTTCTATCTATCTATCTATCTATCTATCTATCTATCTATATATCTATCTAACCATTTATCTTTCTTAGATATTTACCTCCCTATTCTTCAGCTTGGACAGAGATTAAAAAAATTATCACTGAGAATCCATATTTTACCACATATGAAGATAAAAGGAAAATATAGTATATAGTAATTTCTGTTGTCCCTGTGTACAATCCAACAGAAGCTTGGATAAACTAAGGGTCTACAATAATTTAGAATTATATATATATCGATCCATTGATCAATATACAGATGCAATGTTGACATATGCAATGTGGAAAGATAGGTGAGTTATTTCCAAACCTGTACTCCGTGGTAGTAGAATTATCTGCATGCGATTGGGAAGTTCTATGGGAATATTGTAAATGGTCACTGCAGTATCTTAGCTCCCTGCATCCAGGTGAACCAGTGGCTCCTGAGTCTGGCCTGATGTGGGCCCCATGTCAATCTTCATAAAGCACTAGCCCCACAGTCCCCTGAGCTCAGCAGGAGTAATAATGGGCAGACCAGACCCTAACGCTCTGACATTGAGCGCACTGTTCCTGTGTTGCCAATCATGCATCATGCTCCTTCCAGGATAGTTCTGTATACTGCTAGGACCGCATCTACTAAACCCAATGCCACATGTTATCATAGGGGCAGCTGCATCTGTACTCAGTCTGTTCATATACATAATGATATACCTACCTGATCATGCAACATGGGTTGTAGAAGACACTATATCAACTTAATACTTATGAATGTGGATGCCTAAATAATCTTATATACAATATTTGTATGTATACATTGAAATTGACTATGGTTATCAAGTATCTTGTACCAGAATCTATCTATCTATCTATCTATCTATCTATCTATCTATCTATCTATCTATCTATCTATTCATTTATGCATATATCTAGCTATCTAGATATTCATCTATGCATTTATCTGTATTTTTGCATCTATCTATTTTATCTTTCAATCTATACATCTATCTATATACTATATCTATCCAGACTTGAGAAAGGTGCACACCGCACCGAAACACCACCAACTATCTGCTTCATTTTTGTTGGATATGTATGTAAGTCGTGTACCTGGACTTTGAAGCCTTGTTTTGCATCCCCCACATTGGGGCTTATTCACACTGTGGTGCAAAAATACATTTTTTTTTTATCTATCTATCTATCTATCTATCTATTTATTATCTTTCTCTATATTTTTCTAAACATTCATCTTTTAATCTTTTTTTACTAGCTATGAATTTCTCTTTCCATCTATTCATCACTCTATCTATCTATTTATCTATAAATCTATGCATCTATCCCTCTATCTATTTATGTTGGTATATAGCTATGCATCTATCTGTCTTTCTATCTGTCCAGCTATGCACATTGTATTACCGCAATATATTTTCTGCACTGCAGTCTTTGCATATCGGAATTGTCAGCACCATTGTGTACCCATCATCACTTCTACTACATAGGTCAAATTCAGATGGAGGCTTTCACATATCTGGTATATGTCATCTTGTGTGTGATATTGTGATGCTATCTTACTAAACTCAGCAACATCATAATGTGCACATTACTGTAGATTGTGACTCCATGGTGGAATAGACTTACATCCCCTGGTTATAGATTCATATGTCTTTCTATATGACACCCAACATTAATCTACTTAATTAAAACCGAAGCATTGATGGAAATAGGATCTGTCTCTCCCCACTGCCTAGAAGGAATATATTTATTAAGATGCGCAGTACACCATATATGTGTATTATTTCTTATTATAGTACTAATGGATTACAATTCATTGTTATGCTGGAGAGTAAAGTATATCATATATATATATATATATATATATATATATATATATATATATATATATATAAATAAATGAGTATATATATATATATATATATATATATATATATATATATATATATATATATATAATATATATATATATATATATATATAAAAAAAATAATAATATATATATATATATATATATATATATATATATGCAGAAATATAGCTACACAAATGTTTGTGTTTATCTACTGCATTCATGTAGTATTAAATATTTAGATTCTATAACATTACATATATAATATATCCATATTGGAAATATAACAGTAATATGTAATATTTCGCTTTCATTATGCATAAATTTGGAGGGGGATAGGGTAGTAGGGGTTAATCCTCGATATTTATTTTTAAAAAGTTAAAATTTATTTATTTATAAAGTTAATTTATTTTAAAAAGTTAAACTAAATATAGTATGGATGCACACTGATAAACGCATAAAAGGAAAAATATAAAAGAATGAAAGCACACTCAACTATTCACAATGATGTGATCTGGAATATGTAACCGACACCTATAAGTGATCTTTGTTGATCTATTCCTATAGAACTGTATACTACATTCATGGCTATGTGACTAATAGAGCGGGGCAATACACTATCCTGGTAGATGTATGTGGTAAGATGCAATAAGACCCCTACCTCAGGTGTAGGTAGGTACACATTAGATGTGTAGAGCAGGTGACTGGTCCTCAATATGTACTCAGTTTAGACCACGCAGCTGGGCACAGCACGAAAAGAAGTAAATGCGAATTATTTAGAAATACTATTTGATAAAATACTATAAATAAAAATCAAATATACTATACAAAATGTAAATAAACATCGACAGAAAAAGCACCGAATACTATCATGACACAAGTGCCCAAACTCCATGTACTTGTTCTCATAGAGCAAAGCTATAGACACATTGGGAGCATATCATAACAAGACACCAAACATAGAAAGAAGTCATATCTTTATTAGATTCATCTAAAATAACTTGTAGGACAAGAAACCGTAATAATAAGACTTCTGGAGCCATTAATAAATACTAATACTGTACACAAAAAATAACAAATTAAGTTTTAATCACTCAAAAAAGGACCTAACAAGTATCCTAGTGGGTTTCTGTATCCTGCATTTGGACTACAACCAGTACCACGCTGAATATGATTTTCCACATCTTTCATATGATTTCTTATTGAATTAAATATTTTTGTTGCACGCAGATGTCCTATTATTGTCGATCCCTGTCCTGTATTAAGTTTGTATACCATACCATTTCATATATATATATATATATATATATATATATATGTATATATATACACGTACATACAAATATATATATAGCGAGAGCTAAATCCTTTCCCTGATCATAAAGAGGAGATTAATGTTGTTTAGCTTATTGTAGACTATGGGTCACTGATGAAACCGGCAATGAATACATGTATTCAGAAATATTGTTTTAACATTAAATACTGCATTAAAAATATGTACAATTTGAATAGAAAATCTGAATAGAAAACAAACAACAAACAATTATCCGCCAAAATGCTTCTTGTGGTCAGCCTTTCATCAAAGTATTGGACACAAGAGTACATGTATTTATCGGATTCTGATTCGGATTGTACACATAGGTAGTAATGTATGAAGGATAATATTTGCACAGTCAAAAAATAACGATCAATTAGTTGTCAGATGAGCTCAATTATAAAATATGTGTTTTTATAAACAGAAAATGAAATGAAAATCTAAAATCTGATATTAACAGCCACACTAAAAGTGTCTTTTTTTTTTTTAACGATGAAGGTGATGACCATGATGATAATATTCATATATTCAAGAAGAACCAGTATTATTTCTTGCTTCTTATGTGGAGAAATATCTCACAGCTCAAAGCAAATATATAACAGTACAAGGAGTAATATGTCTGGATAGCACAAGGAATCCCTATATTTATATAGAGGGCTAATTGTTTTTATTTCAGCAATTTTGGATCCTTGCCGGGTTCCTGTGGCTTATACCCTTTATGCTTTATTTGAATGCAGTGCTGCTTAGGACTTTCTTACTTTCTACATCTATTACTATCTATCTATCTATCTATCTAATATCTAACTATCTATCCTATCTATATATCCATCTATCTATCTATCTATCTATCTATCTATCTATCTATCTATCTATCTATCTATCTATCTATCTATCTATCCATCTATTTACACTATGGGGGAGGAGAAGTAACAATAATGAAATTCTCTGCCCAATGTATCTACTGTAGTTGTAATTTGATGAAAAAGAACAAAGGGTGAGGAACTACTGCTAAGTTTCAATTCTTGCTTGGAGTTTTACCATATGTGGGTACACAGTAAGATAACACTATTGATTAGAATACATACCATATAACAGAGCATATTACCAGTGGAATGGAGAAGGATCAGAAAGGACTTTCTCTACTCTACTATGCTGTGGTTCCAATATAATGTAAAAGATCCAGGAGGTGAACATTTACCATAGGTGTGTAAATGGATATATAAATACTTATGCCAATATTAATCAGAAAAAAAGAAATCTGTATTGCATTATTAGAAGAAGGTGATGATCTATCTATCTATCTATCTATCTATCTATCTATCTATCTATCTATCTATCTATCTATCTATCTATCGAAGAACCAGTGCTGACTTTTCATATATCTACTGCTTTATTATGATGAAAATGAACCAGGGGATAAAAAGCTACTGCTCACTTTTATTTCCTGCATGGAGAGGAACCATATGTGAGTGAACAGATCTATCAGTTTTGGTTTTCCTGTACTTTAGTTGACTCCACTGCATAGGTTGGAGCTCATAAGATGCATGCATGTCTATATCTTTGTTTTATCTATGATTTGCATTACTACATTTATTTTCATATTTATCAATTTTTTTTGTTTTGTGAAGTAATGGGGGGGGGGGGGGATTTATCATAGCTGGTACGCCAGAAAACATATGTACAGGTCATGATTTAGTCCCAATTCCGGTCGCAGGGTCAGTATTTGAGACTTCTCTGGGAGGGGGTGGTGCTTGGCCATGCAGTGGGCCTTTGCGGCGTTGCTCCCCCGCTCCAGCACACTGCCTGTAGCCTGCACCTATGGCAAAATTCTACACCAGGTCAGTCTTGGGTGAATGGCCACTCATGATAGATCTTGCAGGTGCCGGGGGTGAGGGGTGAGGTGGTGGTGCTACCATTATCCCACTGCGCACTTAGTGCCAGCCTATGATTAATGTGCCCCATAGTTATAAACAAATGGTAACACTCATTGGGGGTCATTTATTTTATTTCCCCTTCTCTGATCTCTTTTTGTGCCTGTTGTGAGTCTATTTTTTGCACCTGATTTGTCTTTGTCATTTTGGCTCCTTGTCAAATGCAGGTTTTTTTGAGCCTTATTAGGCGCAAATTTTGAAAAAGGTGCAATTTTGTGGCGCAAATCATACCATTGCCTTTCCTAATAATGGTCGGGACTGTCGTGTTATTACGCAATTATTTGGTGCAAACTTCTGGAAGCAAGAGAAATACAAAGACAAATTAGGCGCAAACCAGGATTACTGCTACATGGGCAACTCTTGGAAAAAGGCGCAAAAAATTGTGCAAATACCCCAGTACATTCATAAAGTCACTAAAATACAACCAAAAAAGGTGCATCCGATAAATGACCCCTATTATATCCTTTGTACTTTCTAACAATTTTGTAATGGAGGGCGTAAAATGTGCCCTGTAAGTTGCGCTTCAATAATTTACCAGGGTAGGACATGTGTTTTGAAAATGGTGGTGGATCTTGGTTTTCCTATTCGCTCACATGGCATGGGGAATCTCATAACCACAATTGATGGAATGCATACAATATACAGAAGAGGAGTGTTGGTGACTATCGCCTGAAATGCTGAGAATTCTGTATTTCATGTGACCTTCTTATCAAAATAAAAGGTGCAAGATGAAAGTAGTACTGTCTAGTAGATAGGGTTGGAAATAACTATAATTGTTTGTCACTACCATTTTATACAATTTATAGAGGACAGGGACATAGCCCAGTCCTAATCTGTAATAGAATTGAGATTTCAATTTGCATATCTCAAAAATATACTTACACTTGGAGCAATTTTGTGTGCGTCTCTGAATTTTATTGACTTATTTTCCCTATATCATATACTGCCAACATAGTCTTCAGTGTTGTATAGACATTGTCAGTTTCATGATAGACATGGGATACTGGGAAAGCCATTTCCAGCAAATCCAATTAGCCTGTCAGTCAAGGCAATTTGATGAAATCTCTTACATTATAGCTCGCCTGGTATAATTAAATATTTCTATGTGTTTGATCTTATGATATCTTTACAGTAACAGGACTATTTGGACCTATGGTATACCTCATCCTTCATGTAAATTACTTATCATATTGTAGAAGCATTACAATAGGAGAAGCAGCGACAATGGCTATTTGGTCAAAATCTGTATGGAATATTGTAGGGACAACATAGGAGAGGGAGAGTTTCTTCATTTGCTAATAGCTTAGACTTCATGCTATTTATTGACATGATGGAGTTCTGATCACATACAATGCATTGTTATATGTCCCCCTAAGGCATAATGGGTCATGAAGTTTGGCTCGTTTTGCCTTTGTTTTTGCTTTTTTTAGATATGAAAACATGCTATAATGTCCATAGTCCATAGCCCAAGTAATGGCTGCCTCATTAAGTGGTCAATATTCCTGGAGGACATAAAGTTTGGCTGTGTATAGCCTTAATTGCAGTTCTTTACTCTTCTGAAATTGTGAGTGAATGGAAACCTCTGACACAGGGGTGAACTGAGCCTAACTCTGTTTTCCTTGTAGTGGTAGAGGGTTTGCCATGAAATATATGGTTTCAGATTTTGAATAGAACATATGGAATCATGAGAGTCATAAGTGAGTACTCTGAAGATATCACTACATGGAGTGGTTTTATCATAATAAGGTTAAGTTTACACTACCATCAGGATTTCCATCAATTACAGTAACAAACAATTACTTTCACTTTTAATACATTGATCTATAACTTCTATACCTATCTATCCCTCATAGATGTCATCAATAGATCTCTAATTTCTACCTACCTATCAATCTCGTTTTTCTATCTCTTTACCTACCTATCTACCTACCTATTGATTTCTCATTTCTATCTGCCTACCTATCTTTCTCTCTACATCTAACATTTATCTATAATCTATCCATCATCTTTTTTTCTATCTATTTATCAACAATTTCTATTTCTATTTATATCTGTCTACTTCTTCATCTAAAAAAACCTGTAAAAATGTGTAATTTTTTCTCTCCAAAAACAGAAGAAAATAGAAAACTGGATTGACCTTATACCTCTTTCAGTGCTCTGACTACACATAAAAATTTAACAAAAAAGAAATCTATGTAATTAAAAATGTAATATTTAGTCATTACAGAGGGTTACTGGATTCAGCATTATTATTATTTATAATATTTTAATAATTTCATTTTTCTACCACTGATATGGTACCACTGAATTTTTTTTTACAACCATTGATATGAACAGGATTTTTGAGAAAAAGGCAGAGTAAATTCTGGCAGGACTCCCAGGAGGGACAGTAAGAGTCCTGGTTATTTCACAGCCTTCTATTTACTCACATTGATACAGGAAGAGTTGTCAATCCCTGTATATGGGAGCAGTAATCAGACTGGGATCTAGAATGCCTTGTATGGCAGTTTTATGGTGTACAAGGCATGGAGAAGACACAATGCCATGGGCAAGGGCAGAGAATTGCGACTTATACCCCTTATTGCACCCTTCATGCTACTATTCTGAAAAGTGTTCATGGAAGATCAAGAAGCATGGTGGGCTATTTTTCTATAGATGCGCCATGATACCGGACATAATAATACCTGAAATGTATACCAGGCCGTACGTAGAGTAGATTTCATTCTTATGAAATAATAATTATTATTATCACTGGCGCATGAGGCACCAGTCTTTATAAATTCCCCCACTGCCCTTCATAAAAGTCCACCCGGGAGGGGGGTGGGCGGTAAAGCAGTGTAATCACCCCCACTTTATTATTGTTATAGTTGTCTATAGTGAGGACCAGAGATCAGACTCTGCAGGCCTGTAAACCCAATGCTGGGTTCCTCATCTAAGCAAAAATTATATGAACTTTAATCTTCATAAAAAAAAATTACTTGATGCAACTATTGGTTCTAACTAGTGAACATAAAGCAGAGTCCATTCATCTCATAAACATAACCTACAGTTTTGGCCAAAAGTGTTGGCACCCCTGCAATTCTGTCAGATAATACGCATTTTCTTCCAGAAAATTATTGCAATCACAAATTCTTTGGTATTAATATCTTCATGTATTTTGTTTGCAATGAAAAAACACAAAAGAGAATGAAAAAAAGTCAAATAATTGATCATTTTCACAAAACACCAAAAATGGGCCGGATAAAAGTATTGGCATCCGTAGCACAACCTTTAGACAAAATAACTGCAAACAACTGCTTCCGGTAACCATCAATGAGTTTTTTACAATGCCCTGCTGGAATCTTTGAATATTCTTCTTTGGCATACTGCTCCAGGTCCCTGAGATTTGAAAGCCATTGTGAGATCTCTCCACAGGTGTTCTATGGGTCTGGACTCATTGCAGGTCTGGATTAATTGCTGACCACTTTACAAGTCTCCAGTGCTTTATCTCAAACCCTTTTCTAGTGCTTTTTGAAGTGTGTTTTGGGTCATTGTTCTGCTGGAAGATCCACAACCTCTGAGGGAGACCCAGCTTTCTCACACTGGGCCCTACATTATGCTGTAAATTTTGTTGGTAGTCTTCAGACTACATAATGCCATGTACACGGTCAAGCAGTCCAGTGCCAGAGGCAGCAAAGCAACCCCAAAACATCAGGGAACCTCCGCCATGTTTGACTGTAGGGACCGTATTCTTTTCTTTGAAGGCCTCTTATTTTTTCCTGTAAACTCTATGTTGATGCCTTTTCCCAAAAAGCTCTCCTTTTGTCTCATCTGATATTTTAGGCTTTCTCAGGCAAGTTTTGGCAAACTCTAGCCTGCCTTTTTTATGTTTCTGCGTAAGAAGTGGGGTCTTCCTGGTTATTCTTCCATACAGACCCTTTTAATTCAGACGCCGACAGATAGAATGGGTTGACACTGTTGTACCCTTGGACTGCAGGGCAGCTTGAACTTGTTTGGATGTTAGTCGAGGTTCTTTATCCACCATCCGCACAATCTTGCGTTGAAATCTCTCATCAATTTTTCTTTTTTCGTCCACATGTAGGGAGGTTAGCCACAGTGCCATGGGCTTTAAACTTCTTGATGACATTCAGCTCTTTGGAGATGGACTTGTAGCCTTGAGATTGCTCATGCTTCCTCACAATTTTGATTCTCAAGTCCTCGGACAGTTCTTTGGCCTTCTTTATTTTCTCCATGCTCAATGTGGAGGACAGGAGGTTGAGTCAACTCTTATCCATTTCAACTGGCTGCAAGTGTGATTTGTTATTGCCACCACCTGTTAGGTGCCACATGTAAGTTACAGGTGCTGTTAATTACACAAATTAGAAAAGCATCACATGATTTTTAAAACAGTGCCAGTACTTTTGATCAACGTCAATGTTTCAATGCTTCAATGTTTGGTGTGGAATTATATCCAAGGGTGCCAATACTTTTGGCCACCACTGTTGGAGCAATTTTTAATTGGTTGCTTTCTTATTTGCCTTACCCAGTGTTGGGTTGGTCTGTAGTGAATTAGCAACTTTTTAAAACAAAGGTCGCAAAAACTCTCCAAAAGTCGCAAACAGCTCCCCAGCTAATTTCAATGCCTGGTCAGGGGGATCTGTTGATCTGCGCAAAAATTTGCAACTTTTTTGCAACTTTTTTAAAAAGTCGCAACTTTCACATCTGGATTCAGGTGATAAACTCAGGGAACACTGCAGGAAACTTTACAATGGCGAACTTTGAAAGGAAGCCGTTTTAGGAACAAAAAAGTTGCAAATGAGCACAAGGTCCATGAAAAGTCTCAAAAATGAAAGAAAAAGGTAAGCCAAACATTTGAGGGGTTATGTTAAAGGGTTATGTCCCTATGAGTGATAGTATAGGGTGTCACACTGTGACTCAGCACATTCAGCCAATGCACAGTAATGATTGTATTTTGTAGTCATACAAGACTTCCGCCTGAAACGTGTAAATGGAAATGCAAATTTCCTAACATCCTGCCTGATTTGTCCTGTGCCGTGCCAGGGGCTGTAGTACATTGACAACATCACAGCAGCCCCATAAAATCATGAAATTGGGATTGTTCTTTATGTCTGAGCTTTAATGCCCCTCACATCCCCATGTGAATGTAGGTAACTCAAAGAGAGAGGCAGTATAATGTCGCCCTGTGAGAAAACTGTCTTTTCAGCTTCCCCAGGATCCCAACCTGAAGCCTCATTAAAGCCCCTTCTATTGTGTGCCGGGCCGCTCTCAGCGCTTTTAACTGCTGTTTATGGACCACAATGTTCTGAATGATCTGTGTTTTCTTGTTTTTGTTTTTTGCCTTCCTTTTTTAATCTTGCACATCTTTGAGAAAACCGCAAACTATGAACATTTACAAGGGCATTTTACCGTCATGGAAGCCAACTGAATAAGACAACAACAAGGCTGTACATCATTATTGTCCCAAACAGAAATTTATAATACATTTGCAGTAGTTACTTTTGCATCATTAGTGTTTTTTAAAAACTATTTATTTCTATATATGTTCTTTAAAAAAAAAAAAACGGTTACAAAAACTGCTATATTTGAGCATATCAATATTGGGATCAGGAAAGAGCACAATAATCCCTGACTGAAGCTTATGTGGGATATAATAGATTTGCCCTATAATGGTATATACTGCCAAGGCCAGACACAACAGATAATAAAGTTGGTCAAACAATTGCCTATTGGGTTTCTCTGTCTGGCTCGTGGAGATGTACAGCTGCAAAACACTTGCCACTGGACACAAAGAGGAGCCAAACATTGGAAATTTTGCATTGTGTGAATCACAATGGGACCTCTGTAAGCCAATGATAGTCATTTTAAAGGTTCATATTACAACCAAGTCTGCAATATTTCCTACAGTATATCTTATAAATAATAATTCTCATAGATTTCAGTCAGAGACATTACTGCAAATGTTTAATTTTTCATTCAAAGCTTTATTGAAGAGAATAAACTGGTCGTACTTGGTCGTCAATATCAAGAGCACATGTACCAACGTGGTGGAGCCATATTCCATAAGTTGTAATACATAATCCTGCAGTTACTAACAGAGAATAATACAAAAATAAGAATTCCAGATATGATATAGCAGTAACATACTATCTAAATATCACAAATAAAGATCATCCTTTTGTATGTAAGGAGGCTAAGAAAGTGGATCCTCGTAGAATCGGGCTGGGGGTAATTATAAGCTTTAAAAAAATTAGTGAAGAGCCGGAGAGGACTGGTGGGTGGGGGGTGGAGGGAGCAGGATAGGTTGGGGTGACAAGGTGTGCATCAGCTTGGTCAACAACGTGGACACTTGGCTGCTTGGCCTTCATGAGTAGGTTGCAAAGCCTGGTGAGCGCTGAAAAGCAATCCAGGTTCCCCGGTGTCATAGTTCCTCGTTGGGTGTTTGTCGGAAGAAAACAGTAGCTCCTCCATTCGCTGAAGATGGAACCAGGCAGTCATTAAGGGTGTGTAAGAGCACTTCCATAATTACAGCAATTAGCATGAAGGCAAACATTTAGCCTTATGTGGCAGGACTGAGAGCAGCAATGTGGAGGAGGAGTTGATTACTGCAAATTTTTAAGCAATACAAAAAATAATAGCACCAATGATCAATATAATAATGTTAAAGCTAGACTATCTGTAAAGCAATAGTAGAAATTGGACATTATTTTTGTATATATCTATATATTTATATATGTAATCTATTATCTGTAGGCGATTAAAGGGGTATTCTCATGTCAGCAAATTACTATTGAAAGCTTCTATATTTACTTCCAATGGACAGAAATCTGACCATGGTCACACAGGTGCACAGATTTGCTAGTATCAGAGAGTGATAAGAGCTGTCTGTTATTACAAGCTGTGCACCTGTGTGACCATGGTCAGATTTCTATCCACTGGAAGTAAACATAGAAGCGTTCAATAGAAGGACAGCAAACAGAGATCCAGAAAGCATGAGGAATTGATACAAAAGGTATATTGGAAAAATGTATAATTCTTCATTATGCAAAAAATAACAGTAATTTGCTGAAATGAGAATACCACATTAATCTCCTACAGATAATAGATTACATATATAAATCTATAGATCTATACAAAACAACGTCCAATATCTACTATTGGTTTACCGATAGTCTAGCTCTAACATTATGTTGAGAATTTTATTCTTATTTTATAGAATGACAGCAAGCATATATTGGTCTCAATAAAAAGATTCAAACAGGAGAATGACAGCAAGCAGAGATCTAGAGAAACGTCTTCTAGGCACATCACTTAATATTTTCCACTATAACTCAAAATGGTGTCTCGAAGTAAGTCCGCCAATAGGTGGCATAAAGTTAAAATTGAATGTTGGAAAAATGTATTATTCAGCAGCCAACAATTTTGGCAAAATTGGCACATTTTTCAACTGCCTAGTCTAACTAAATATAAGGCTGGCATTCTGGAATTTGATTCTTCTATATATTTTAGATAGATTTTTGGTCATATTGTCCACTTGTCTGATTGCCAGATCACGTTACTATTTAAGAAAATGATCTGACATGAAACACTTGTTTGGGAATGGCTGCCTTGGTCTATATATACTATTATTTGTGCTTCTGTTGTGCTGCCTCTGCTTTCCTGTGGGTATTACTACATTAGGCTACGTTCACACCACCGTTCAAAAAAGTAAAGAATGGAGGTTTAACATATCCATTAAAATTCCCATTGACATCAATGTAAAATTTATGTCACCTGTTATGTTCTGTTAGGCAGGTATCCGTTTTACATATATGTAGTATATACTGTACTGCAGGTTCTAGGGGGAAGATTAAATATGTAACAATAAAGATGACTTTTTATGTGCTATACATTGTGGTCATTGTTCAATTTTGCTAATATGCGAACAAAACATGAAAATGGAATTTTGTCATACATTTAGTTGCTAAATGTTGCGTTAAAAAAAAAAAGCAGCACTAGAAACATCTTGGAACTTCATCAAACTGCAGCACAGATATTTTTACATATATTAGCTTTATGCTTCGCTGTACAATAGTTGTATGGGTTTGTGCTTTGCCTCTATTGGGACAAGTTTATGACCGAAGAAAATTAAAGTCTAGCATTAGTTGTGTTGATATTTACATTAAGACACATGCTCTTGCTCATGTGCCCATTTATCAAACAGTATTGCCTGGCAGATATTGGTTTATCTGGATTGTATTTGTATAATAGATTAGTGACTTCAATGTGAGCTTTCTTTAGCACAGCAAAAAACATAACAGGTAAATATAATTTTCAGCAATAGGTCAATATCACACTGAAAGCAACCATATAGCAATTGTTCTTCAGCACAATTCCTTCAACTTTTATATTGGTAAAAAGCCCATTAAAATAATGACTATATCAATATTATATTTTCTTCTTTTAAATCCACATACCGTACTGTTCCGTATTAGGAAAAAAAAAGTATCATGCACTGTGCGAAGAGCTTGCCCCACTGAACAAATGTATAATCTATGAGACTGTAAAAGAGGTTCTCCTATTAGGTATTGTTTATATTGCTTAATTTCAGATGGAAATAATAACAATAAAAGATAGTTTGCAAATATAAGTATGATACTCCAGGATTGTTAATTAAAAACTCATAAACAAACTTTTCATATTCCAAGTAATACTCCTGAGATTTATTCAAGGTAAAACTCATAAAACAAACAAAAATGAAAACACACAATCGAAAACAAGACAAAATGCAGAAATAAATAAATATGTGGATATGGTAATTATTATTTAATAGATAATCCTGGATCTATCAGTACTTACAAAATGGAATATTTAAAATAGTTCTATTTAATACCTGTATATATCGGTCACCAAGAAAAGATGTCCCCAAAAAGTGAACCAATTTATATAAAATAAATTAAATAAACCTAAACCTTGAACATATGCCGAACATATACCGGTATATATATATACATTTAGAACTATGTATAACTTGGCTCTATATATAATAATTAAAATAGGCATTGTGTGTTTAGGATTTGTAGAGGAAGCTAGTTGGTTGGGGCTAGTATTAACACCCTTGAACTTTAGGATATACTACTATATGAAAATAGAAGAATGTACATTATTATTGTTATTATTATTAATAATATTTATAGAGCACCATTAAGGGATTCACTTAACATTAAAATTAAAACAAATGGTTGTACGAAAGATAGGAAACCTCAATGAGCTAGAAAAGTGGAAGGATGACGCTCCCCTTGAGGGCTCACAATCTATATAGAAAGGTGAATGGCAGCACCAGATAAGGGGGCAGAGCAATAGGGTTGTACATTTGAAGGTTTGGAAGATCAGGGAAATACAGTGGGGGATATACATATGCAGCATGGGTCAAGAGAATTACCACTAATCTGAGAAATATGTTAAGCTAAAATGATAAGCTAATGGGGTTGTTGCACACAACAGGCATATAACAGCCCTATAACTTGGAACTTGATAGGAGTCATAATGCAGCATGAGGCCGTAAGGTGAATATTGACATGAGATATTATTCCTATGAACCACTGGTTGACCTAACTAAAGTTGACCAAAAACATTATTTGACAAAAAATTGTTTTAGCATGGTTCCCTCCATCTCCCTTATCATTTTAGGGGCTCTTTTTATCCTCTGCAGCTCCAGGTCATCCTTTTTATGGACAGAACTGGACAGCATATTCCAGGTGAGGCCGGACCAATGCCTTGTACAGTGGTAATATTACATCCCTAGAGTCCATACCACTTTTGATACATGACAAGATGCTGCTGGCTTTAGAGGCAGCGGTGCCTGTACTTGCATACCATGGTGGGGGGTTTAGTGGTTCGTCTAATGTTCTTTAACTTGTTAAGTGATTTAATACAACCCTGTCTGATAGGTTGTGTGCAAAGTTGGTGGCTTTGAAACTCCTGGAGGGACTAACCAACTTCACTACACATTGGGGGTCATTTACTAAGGGCCCAATTCGCATTTTCCCGACGTGTTACCCGAATATTTCCGATGTGCGCCGTTTTTTCCTGAATTGCCCAGGGATTTTGGCTCACGTGATCGGATTGTGGCGCATTGGCGCCGGCATGCACGCGACGTAAATCAGGGGGGCGTGGCCGAACGACAGATTCGAAAAAACGCCGCATTTAAAAAAAAAAAAGTGTCGCTCGACACGCGTTTACTTTCACCCAGCCTGGCTTGGTGAACTCCAGTGCATTCCGATGGTCTTCAGCGCAGCAGCGACACCTGGTGGACGTCGGAGGAACTACCTTAGTGAATCCCGGCCGGACCCGAATCCTCCGCAGAGAATGAGCCGCTGCATCGCAAATGGACCGGGTAAGTAAATATGCCCCATTATCTTTTTGGTAAGCTCTGTGTAGCGCTGTGTAATCTGTTTGAGCTATAGAAAATAAAGGATTTTATTTTAAATCTGGTGATTTGGCCCATACTAGTATGTCAGACACTTGTATTATTAACATTGGGACAAAACAGGGCACTGTCTTGTCGCCCTTCCTATTTGTTTTGTACACATCGGACTACATCTGGTACTAATATGTCATCAACAAAATTTTTCTAATAACAGTGTCATAATTGTCAGAGTTCACTTGTGGGGAAAAAATTAAAATCAGGATCTGGTTGAATCCTTTGTAAACTGGAACGGGGGGGGGGGGGAAGACTTTATAGACAAATGCAGACAATACAGAGTTTACGTAGATAAACAACTTAACTGCAAGTGTAAAAATGAAAAACTACAGAAGAAGGTCCTATCATGTCTCTTCTATTTACAGAAATTGAAATCATTTAATACCTGCAGGCATCTTGACACATGTTTTATGAGACTGATACAGCTAGTATTATCTGGTGCTGTTTGTTTTGGTAGCAGCCTAGCAATTGTTGACTTAAATAAACTGGCAAAGGGTATAAAGAAAGCTGGAAAAACCATCCGCCTAGAGTTGGATAGCTTTCTAGAAAGGGTCTCAAAAATCCCAATTTTTCGATGACATCAGACCAAAGTAGCATCATCAGCAATCAATATCTACAGTTCTGGCCATGCCATGAGTGGTATTGTGGTTGTTAAATTGTATAACAAATCACTAACTACTTCTTGAATTGTATATGTACCCCATGATTTGTAAAGTGCCAAGGGGGCACATGTATCATAGTTTCAGGTAGGCAAATTGTAGAATTTTAGCGACTTTTGCCATTTTTTTGCGTCATTTTTGCGACTTTTAACTCAGTTCTGTTTCAATTACGCCTTGTCTGCACCTTTGTGCAGTGTGCCTTATGTATCATTGTTTTCCAGATGTTTCATGCGACATCTTGTCATTTTTGCACCATTTTTGGCGCAATTCTGCACCTGGTCCAGGGCAGGTGCAAAGGAAGGTTTTTTTTTCTTTCATGGACCCGATTTTAACATGTAAATTATTTCACATGCTTTAACTGTTTAACATTTTGCATAGTAACCTCTTTTGTCAAAATTCTTACATTTTTGCATATTTTTAAAAATATTTTTTTATTGGTTACTTCTAAGGGTGAGGTCACACGTAGCTGTTTAATTGCGTTTTTTATGCATTTTGAAACTAATTACAACAGCCGAGGAGAGGTGATTTGCCTTATTTCATTACTGTTAACATTACACAACACAATATAAATACCACGTTAATGCATGTGTTAACATTGCATTTACTATGCGTTTTGTACATTCAAATGTTAACAGTAATGTAATTAGGAAAATCACCTCTCCTCAGCTGTTGTAATAGGTTTCAAAATGCATTAAAAATGCAACATGTTAAATCCCAAATTAACAGTAGTGTCCACTCCTGCATATAACCTCCTCATGTGGCTTGTGTCCACTCCTGTATATAACCCCTCACGTGGCTTGTGTCCACTCCTGTATATAAACCCCTCACGTGGCTTGTGTCCACTCCTGTATATAACCCCTCATGTGGCTTGTGTCCATGTGGATTTGAGACATTTGCAACAAAAAGTCTCAAAAAGAAGCCAAAATTTGCACCTGCCAGGATAGGAAAAACTGAACATGTATCACAGATAAAAAGACAGGATCATACATAAGGTACAAAAACTAGCCGCCAAAAGTCTCTAAAATTCACCTAAGAGAGACCAAACTATGATACATGTGCCCCAATGAGTTTTATTGCACACAGATCATGTGTGCTACCACTTCTATAATCCCTACCTCTCCAACAGCAACACTCTGGTGGTCTTCATGGGTCTCTTTCTTCCAGCAACTTCAATCATGTGACTGCTACAACCAATTATGGGTCTTAGTGGTCATGTACCATATGTTCCCGATCTCTGACAGTGATTAACTTCTGCTGTGATTACTAAAGAAATTATTGGATACCGGTCTTGGAGTGCTTGGGAGCTGCTGTTCTTACCTACGACATACATTAGACCTTTGAGTGAAAAACACCTTATTACTTTAACGAAGGTGAGCGGTTTTCTGCTTCACACCTGACCAATTTCACAAATGTTATCATACGTGGCTCCATCCTCCTTTGTTGTCTTTTTTGTTTCAACTCTTCTGTCTACTAAAGAAATTAAGCAGAGATTGGCAAGTAACTCCGGAGCAGCAGTGCCTAAGTGACTGGCGATTAAAAATGTACGTTTTTTAAAAAATTTAAACTAAATTTGATAGAATTTAGAGATAAACATCTCTCAAATCTATGCTTAGTTTAAAGGGTTGTCAAACATATTTGTTTTTCCTAAGTGTGCTGTAGTAAGTGGGCATTGTATAAATAAACATGTACTCACCTATCCCTGCTCTGACGTTCCAAGGGCCAGCAGCTCCTTCCAATGACAACTCTATGCGGATGTCAATAGTTAAATCACTTCAATGCCGGATGATGGCTGTAGCCAATGTGTCTTGGTGGCGACACAAATGGCGCCAAACTGCTGTTGTTGGTGTTGAGGTCACAGTTGAGGCCTGAAGCCTGTACTCCTGAGGTATAGATGCGCTTATTTAAAGTAAAATACATTTATACAATTATACATAATTGACACACAATAAAGGAAATGTTTCAAACATGGGGAATTATGCAAAATCCTAAAAAATATAGTGAATGATATAAGTTATTAACCATTATAATTTACATATTCAACACTGTGGGATAGATCATACATGAGATAGATCAAACCATGTCATGAGCCATATAGTGCAAATAAATTTAAAGAGAAAGGAAAAAGTGAACAAAAAGAAAAACCAAGAGGAAAAGAGAAGGAGGGAGAGGGGGGAAATAAGGGGGAGGGGAAAGAAGGGAGGGGAAGCAGATGGACATCTCCTTGGTGTACCGCAGTCATCAGAATGAAAGGTTACACAAGGCTTAACAGGTACATAAGTGATAAGTACCCATCGGTGGTGATAGCTCTGTTTGCACTAAGCCAGTGATGGCGAACCTTTTAGAGAACGAGTGCCCAAACTTCAACAAAGACCCGCTTATTTATCGCAAAGTGCCACTTTAAAATACTTCTGTGCACAGCAAGTCCTGGGCTGTCTGGGACTGCAGGAAGGTACCTGGAGTCCTCTCTGGTGATGGCCTGAGTGCCCACAGAAAGGGCTCTGAGTGCCACCTCTGGCACCAGTGCCACAGGTTAGCCATCATTGCACTAATTTATAGTGGTAGGGCATCTTCTTCTATGTACAGGCAGTCCCCGGGTTACATACAAGATAGGGTCTGGAGGTTTGTTCTTAAGTTGAATTTGTATGTAAGTCGAAACTGTATATTTTATAATGGAAGTTCTAGACAATTTTTTTTCTTTTGCCCCAGTGACAATTGGAGTTTCAAAATTTTTGGTGTAATTGGACCAATAATTATCAATAAAGCTTCATTACAGACACCTTACAGCTGATCATTGCAGTCTGGGGCTATAGTAAAGCATCCAGAGAGCTTCACCAGAGGTCACATGGGGCAGAGGGGTCCGTCTGTAACTATGGGTTGTCTGTAAGTCGGGTGTCCTTAAGTAGGGGACCGCCTGTAGTTAGGTCGGAGAGACCAAGTGAAGAAAAATGTATCTTAGCGATCAGCATCATCGGCCACTTCTTCTCAGTGACCCATTCCTTAAGGGAAGGGGAAGATATACTTTTCCAATTGCAAGGTATCACAGTTCTCACTGCTGTCAAAAAATGTTGAAAGATACCTTAGCATAGAGAGGAGGCCTGTTTAAGAAGATGGGGAGTGAAGGGCACATAGAGTGTTCCAGAAAAACAAGAGTGAAGGGCAAGTTCACCATCTGTGGATCATAGAGGCAATGTCAGCATTAAACTGCCATCAAGTATTATTCTTTATGATGCAGTTATCATTGTATTTCATGTATTTCCTCCTGCACCAGAAACCTCATTGTCATCTATTGGATGCCACCTGTATTGGGCTGTAGTAGGTGCTCTCTGTAGACGTGACTTCACTGCTTACCCTACTTATACTGAGACTAGTAGTGATGAAAGGATTTATGCTGGACCTAAGATAGGACTGAGGTAAGTATAAGTTCTTTATCATTTTTACAACACCCATGGCCAATTGTATAAAAAATTGGGATCCGGGACAACCCTCTTCACTAATCTCCCACCACTCCTGTTTTGAGGCTTCCTGGGTCTAAACTTTCTGATCCTATGTCAACATTCAGGAAATCTGCTTAGTCAATCATTGTCCACAGAAGTGACCTTCCTCAGCCAGAGATTGGCTAAATGTGCATTTCCTGTGTTCAAGATGGGACCAAAAAGTAGACAATATTGAGATGAGCTGTGGGGGGTGCGTCAAACATCCACAAAAAATTGCTTAATTTTTTCCATGAATCATGTACAGATGTTATGTATAAAGGTGGGAGCATAGAGCATCAGCCCTGACCTTCTAGAACGCCACTTGTTAGCGTTCCCTCATTGAACACTATTATTATATGGCTTTAGAGAAGAACATAATGACAACTGTACAACAGCAAATAAGAGACAATACTTAGTCACCGCCAGTAACCGAAATCCCACAACAGGCATAAGATTTTGCCTGTGACACCTAGCACATTATCCTAATGCGTCCAGCGTCAGTAATTTGAAGGTTATGTGTATCCAGGGTGTACCTGCCTTGTAGGGGAGGTGATAGTCTCTTCAGAGCTTGTATTAATGGAGATTTGAGAATGGCTTTGATGTATTCCTCTCTCTGATATTTAGCTGAGCCATTGGTAGATCCAGTGTCTTCGCTGGTAATTTCTGACTGTCAAAAAAGTCTTCATAAGTTACAACAGAGCACCTTTGAACATTTTATGCTGTAAAATTAAGCTTTTGTGTGGAGGCCTACCAAAGGTTTGTGTACTCCATTGTATTTCGAAGTCACAGCAAACTATAGAAAATTAATCACTGCATAGTTCGATAAAAAAAAATCAAATATCTTGTAAAAATGCTAAAAAGAAAAGACACAAAATTAAAATGAACCACTACTAAAAAAACAACATAAAAACAAGCAAAACAAAGTGAAGAATTATTTTTTATATATTTATATATATATTTTAGTAAGTTACTTTTATAATCTTTACTATGTTACACTATTGTTACATTTCACAATAATACTTTATTTCATATTTTTTTAACAAATGCTGATTTTACTCTGCTCTTCATTGCATGTGGACATGAACGGAGTTCTGGAAAAGTGTTGTGTTCAATAAGATGTATACATGATATTAATGTATTTTTACTATTATTTGGTACATTAGTCATATAAAGGAACATTTACTCATACATGCCAGGTAAGAAAATAAAATGTAACCTATGGTTTTCCAGGTGGTTTTTTTGGAGATCACTTAATTTTGGAAGTTCTTCGCTGTTCCCAGAGCTGTGGAATTATCAAAATTGAACACTCAATTTTCAATATAGAAATATAGCTCAAAAAGTAAAAAAATGTCCAACATGTTTATACTGTGGAGTTGTTCCCAAAATAATCAGCCTTGTAGGAATACAGAGGACACAGAGGTTAAATTCCTCCTGCAAGCTTCCATTTTTGTTCACAGATGACTGAGGGTGGGGCTTAGAGGCGGTGGTCTCCTACTGCTGACAAAGCTTGGAGAGAGGCTTCTACAACCAGTTTTCTCTTATAGGTTTGTGAGAAGGAGGTCGGGGAAACAAGGGGGGGGGGGGGTTGAGTGGATATTGCTGATCTCCAAAGACACATTGGAAGAATTCCTGTTGCATGCAATAGTATTATTATCCAAGGCTAGTTTAATGCTTTCATTATTTTGTTGTTGAAATATTTTCCCTTCATATTTTCTTTTAGCCAATAATTTTGTAGGGATATTTTCGTTCAGCTGTCCAAATACCCTACTTAGTGAATTGTAGGTACTTCCAGCTCCCATCAAAAGCCTGTGTGGCTGTGACTGAGATTATAATTTATTCCCATACATGGCATGCTTATACATTATGGGAGAAATTCCTCAAGATTGAAGTTTTATTGACTTTCCACTAAAGTTGAGATGTACCTAGTCCATTAAGAGGCATATGTCTTCTAATAAGGCACGTCAGTTATGATCTAGAACAGTGGTGGCGAACCTATGGCACGGGTGCCAGAGGTGGCACTCAGAGTGCTTTCTTTGGGCACTCAAGTTACCACCCTAGCACAGAGTTTACCAGACAGGACTCAAATAATCTAATTGCAGTCCCAGGCAAGTCCAGATTTACTCATCTCAGTGCTATTTTAACCCTTGAGTTGCCAAGGCCATATCTCATTTGTGCCCACAGGAGGCACCTCAGTGGCAAAGACTGTATGAGATATGTCATGGAATATAGGAGCCATAACTTTGGATGCCTGGCACCTAGAATCTCTTGGCTGCTTGGGACTAAAGGAAAAATGTGAAAGTGTGGAGAGGACCGGATAATCTTTGAAGGTCCTCATGTTGGCTCCATGACTGTACAACCGATGGGGCCCGTACAGCAGGACCCTGGAGAGAAGCAACATCGATAGTCCGAATTTGCCCTGCTGATTGCAGTTACATCAGTGTCCTCAGGTGGCTGGTACTATTGAAAGGAAAACAAAAAAAAAATTACAGCTTATATTGGCACTTGTGAAAAATGAGTGTATTTTGGTTGTAGTCTGGGCACTCAGTCTCTAAAAGGTTCGCCATCACTGATCTAGAAGATTACTAAAAGTAGGGGAAAAAAACAAAACAAAGGCAAACAAGAGGACGGCGCCTCGTGTGATACTGTGAGGATAAGGAGAAAGAGGTACGTATGGTATCCAATGGAACCACGCAGAAAATAGGGGGGGTATGTAGGAAGTGACCCCCCCTAGAGGTGTGCTCACCTTATTATAAAGTTAATGCGCTTTTAAAGTATCCGTAAGCTGCCCTTCAGCGTGCTGGTGTTTAACCTAAGTTAAACCAGTGATCCAATAGACAGAAGGGGTGGTTTAGAAAACCAAAAGAGGGCTGGAACTGCGCTATTCGGACAAGGGTCTTCAAGAGGGTTAAAATGCTTTATTCGATAGCAGACGCGTTTCGGGCTAATGAGCCCTTCTTCAAGTACAATTGGATAAAATATGAGGTGATTTTCAGCGGCAGCTTTGATTTTTCAGCTTTGGTTTTCTAAACCACCCCTTCTGTCTATATGATCTAGAAGATGGGCTAGATTTGTGCTATGATTTACAGCAGTTTCTGGTCTAAATGATACAAAATCAGCTGAACCATGAAGTTCTCATATTTTCTGTCTCTAGGATGCCCTCTTTTCGGAAAAGTGTGATATGAGGGTTTAATTGTTAAAAGTGTTTCAAAATTTACAATCTACAGTTTTCACCAGACACTAGAGTATTATGTTAAATATACATCTAGAAGTAAAAAAAAAAAAAAAAGTTCAGTAATGGCATTAAAAAAAGTACACAAACAGTATAAACAAATAATTAAGAAATATTTTGGTTATGAAGACATAAAATAAAATGACAATTTTGAATTAAATATGAACTGTGTGAGGGAGTTTTGTGTGTGTTTTGTTCTTTTGTTATGAAAAACCTTAAAGAGAACCCGTCATGCAAAATAACCCCCCTAAACTAAATATATTTTCATAAACTGCCATTAGAGAGCATTGCCTCTATCCCTTCATTGTCCCTCTACATGCCTGTAAACCTAAGCAATGAGGTCCTAAAGCTGTATGCAAATGACCTGTGAAATGTCCAATGAGTCATTATCATATTCAAGCTGTCCACTCTATTCATGAGTGGGAGGTACAGCCACACCCCCAGTGCTTGACTGACAGCCTGTATAATGATGTGAGGCTGTATAATGATGTGCTTCCTGGTGCTGGCGCCCCCTGCAGCCTGTGTGTGCATGTGTGTGTGTTTAGGAGAGATACAGCAGCTCCAGGCAGCCATGTTACAGCAGAACATGTCAGATTCATGTGTAGCTGATGTCTGTGTCTCTCACCTGTATATTAGGAGGATGCAGCATGTCAGCAGATGCAGCACACATACTAGCTATGCTTTACTATACATTACACACAGACATGAGCAGGGGGAGGAGAGGGGAGGGGTAACAGGGGTGACATCACTGCCTCTGACCATGTGACCAGCCTCATTTACATAATAAAGAATAGATGATTTTACAATGATTGATGTATGAAATAACTAGATAAAGGCTGGGATGGGATCCTTGTGAGCTGCTCCAACAGGTAGAGGTGACAGGATAAGTGACACAGACCTGATGACAGGTGTCCTTTAATAAAAAACATCTGATTTAAAAAAAAAAAACATGAACTGTATAAATAATAATGACAAAATATGTATATTATACAGTATTTTATCTCTTAGCGCAAAAACTAGAATTTTATCTGCATACAGCTCAATGGAAACCTACATATATAGTTATTGCTCTTCCTCCCAAGTATATTAATTAAATGATGCACTAGAACTTTATTTTATAATTTATTTTATACAATTGATGTATCACAATCACCATCTTTTGTCTCAGGGGATGCCTGGTTCTGTCTTTTTTTCAAATTTCATATAGCTTATATTAATTCATAAATAAAGATTATTTTGTAAATTCAGTACAATTGGTGGTGTATCTATGTTTTTATATATATACATATATATGGTATGTAGTGCCAGCCAGCTGAGTTCTCACTATCCCCTAGCCACTATTAACAGTATGAATAACCCCCAAGCATGTTTTGCAGGCATCCTGTGGTGTGGTAGTGCATTGGGATATAAAAGAGTATTTCCTCTACACCCTTGAGGATGCTGTAAAGCTGTAAAGCACGTTGTGTTCAAGGGTTGAATTAATACTTGTAAGAGAATTTCTATGTGTGCTTGAGGACTGCAGATGCATTCGATACTACATTTAACTGATACTGCATGCGGGTCTACTGCCTACTGCAGTGTCAATTACTATGTAGGGCTGTCATCAACCACAGAGCTACCGTGTCTCCTCTCCGGACAAGCCTGTATGACTAAATACTTGTATTTCCTATTGTGAATCATCTTTTCTTATAATTCTATGTTAAGCCATTGATTAGGAGTAGAAGTTGAGTAGTTAACAAAGCGAGTGGTTACCAGTTGGGATTGTGTCTCTTCATAGTTTTAAACTGTCCAATCAGCAGATACTGTCAGACTGTGCAAAGATACATACCATGCTGGTAACACCCACTTGGCTAGCTACTCCTACATTTCTGTAAGGAATATTAAAGGGATTCATTACACTGGGGGACATTTCTGCTAGTTTAATTGCGACTTTTCACTGCGACTTTTACTGTCATTTTTCAAGTACAACTTGGTCTGTACCTTGTGCAGTCTACCTTATATATCCTTATTTTTCAGATGTTCCATGTGGCTTTTCACTTATGGATCAATTTTTTGCTTATATTTTTTGCTACTTTTTAGGCCTTGGTCAAGGATTTTATTTCATAGACCCTTTTTTATTTCACTTGCTGCAAATATTTAAAACTTTTCACATTAACCTTTTGGGCATTGAAAGTTTGGGCTGTTTTTATTTTTTAATTCTTAAATCTTGGCATTTACATTTTTTGAAATGTATTGGTTACTTCTAAAGGTGCGGTCACACGCGGAGTTAACGCATGCGTTTTCAAATGCATCAAGACAATTGAGAAGAGCCGATTTGCCTATTTACATTGCTGTTAATATGGTGTTTACAAAACAAATGTTAACACAGTGTTAACAAACACATTTGTTAGTATTATGTTAGCGTACATGTTAACATCTTGTTAGCATTTTTATTTTGTAAACGCAATGTTGACAGTAATGTTATTAGGTAAATCTCCTCTTCTTAGCTGTTGCGAAGAGTTTGAAAATACATGTGTTAATACTACGCGTGACCACAGACTCATACGTCGTCATATGTCGTCATCTCCCTTGGGTGTGACTACTGTGCTTTAAAATGCAGGCCATGGCCTCAAATCCAAAATTTACAGTAGTATCCACTTCTGTATATAACCCCCTCACGTGGCTTGTGTCCAGTCTGCCTGCAAGGACAGGAAAAACTGAGCATGTATCACAAGAAAAAAGACAGGATCATACATAAGGCGGAAAAAGAACTTCCACATGTCTCAAATATAAACCAAAGGAAAAAAAACTAAGCTACATATCCCCCATTGAGTTATAATAAAAAATCTCCAGAATTTCTATTTTATGGGGATCAATTATTTAATACCGTATTTTTCGGCCTATAAGGCGCACCAAAAATCCTTTAATTTTCTCAGAAATCAAATGTGCGCCTTATAGGCCAGTGCGCCTTATATATGAACTTATACAGAAATGTACTACAGACAAGATGTACCGTACATTTACCAGTGTTTAATAGCTCCATCCCCAGAAATTTCCTGCACCTTCCCACACAGTATACAGGGTCCCTAGCTCCTGAAGTGTCCTGGCACCACAACTAACATTGTGCCCATCCTGCCCTCCCCTGGCACGGAGAGACCGGAGATGCCATAGTGCCGACCACGAGGCAATCATTATCATCAGTAAGCAATCCCCCATACCTGACAGCCCTGTAGCAGGCGAAAGAGAAGGAGCCACAGGGAACCCCACAGGAATAACACCCTGGCTGAGGAGGGAAGGAGAAGGGGCAGAGGGAGACAGCTTAAACCCTGCTGCATCACCCTGCATTAACCCCCAGCAGCCCATACCTCTGAGATCGGAGCTCTGTCACATGCTGAAGACAAGTTTCCCGGGAAGTGTAGCTGGCTTGAACTGTGCACAGGTCATTTTTGGGTACTGCATTTGATCCTGCGCCTTATACTCCAGTGCGCCATATATATGAACCTAGATGGCTTAGCAGGCATTTATTAGAGGTGCGCCTTATAGTCCGGTGCGCCTTATAGGCCGAAAAATATGGTAAAACAGGAATGTCAAGAGAAGTGCCAGTTTATTTACTGTGTCAATAAAAGTAGGTCTTACATAATACACATTGAAGTGCAGATGTTTGAAGACTTCTTTCTTTATTTAAAAGAATTAACCCAGTTGATAATAGTAAACTTTGAAATATACTTTATAAAGTAAAACAGTTTCTCTGTGCACTTTTACTCTTCCTTCTTCTCCTGTAGTGAGCAGTGCATCTGAAGTCTCACACTCACAGCACAGAGATAAGGGAAGAAGGTTAAAGTTGATCTTTTTCTGTAAAATAGGAACAAACTACTTAAGGGAAATCTGCCATCAAAAATCAAGCATGATAAAACATAGATCCTGGCACCGTGACTGTGGTAATCTTCTTCTATTTGTTATCCATAAATCATTCCAAAATCAACCAAAAGTCAAGAACAAAAATATATAAATTCCTGTCTGCTGCCTGTGGCTCGCCATGTGGTATAAGACCGATACAGCATACCACCATGTAGTATAAAATGCATACAGTGTACCGCCATGTAGTATAAAATGCATACAGCATACCGCCATGTAGTATAAAATGCATACAGCATACCACCATGTAGTATAAAATGCATACAGAGTACCACCATGTAGTATAAAATGCATACAGAATACCACCATATAGTATAAAATGCATACAGTGTACCGCCATGTAGTATAAAATGCATACAGCATACCACCATGTAGTATAAAATGCATACAGAGTACCACCATGTAGTATAAAATGCATATAGAATACCACCATGTAGTATAAAATGCAAAGTGTACCACCATGTAGTATAAAATGCATACAGCGTGCCACCATGAGCATGAGCGGAGCGGGGGGTTGGGGGCAGAGCTTATAGCGGGAGTGGAAGGGCGAGCGGGGGGAGCGGAGTGGGGGATCCAAGGGCGCGGGGGTGTGTATGTGGCTGCGGAGGCCGGGGGGCTGGAGCGGATCGAGGGTTTGGGAAGAGCAGAGCGGGGGGTTGGGCAGAGGGTAGTGATGGGGGCGGGAGTGGAGCGGGAGGTTGGATGGGAGAAGGAGGGCTGGATCGGAGTGAGGGAGGTGGGAGATCAGGGAATGGGAGCAGAGCCAGGAGTGGGGGGAAAACCTGGCAGGCGGTTGCACTGTGCCGGAACCTCAGTGCCGGCCGGGGGCGGGTACACGGACTGAAGAAGGGGGGGGAGCACAGTGCCGGCGGTGGCCCCGATGCTCGGTGCTGGTCGGTGGGGTTCTCGGTGCCTGTCGGCGGGAGCACGGTGACGCCCCCTAGTCCAGCAGGAGGCTAAATTCTCAACTCGCCTCATGGCAGGTGCGCCCCTGGATGGAGTTCACCGAAAGTGCATTGTCCGATGATAATGCACTCTGCAGTGATTCACTAAGATTGTGTGCCTGATATCCTGCCTGTGTCGCTTCCCCGCAGAGGCCCGACAGAGTCCACCATCTTTTTAGTGGTGCATGTTAGGGCTTGGGCATTTGACACAATTTGAAAGTTAAATATTGTGCTCAGTCCGAATCAGTTGGAGCGTCTGATGGCATGCCCCCCCAATTTGTGTTGCATGCGCCAAAAAAGATCAAGTACGCTAAAATCCCAGTGCAGACACATGTTAAATACCTGTCCAAGCTGCTTAATCCCCGAGAAAGGCGAACAGTCCGACAAAAGTGAGCAGCGCAACCCTTAGTAAATGAGCCCCATAGGTTTAAGAAAAAGGTAGAGATTGTGAGCCTCAAACATGGACTTGGATTCCTTTTAGGTATCACAGAAAGTATCATAGAGGGAGTTGTTATATATCCATTGTGATGCATTCCCAAATTATGTTATTAATTGTGGTCTGTATATAGTGTGAAATTATACTTTTAAAATAATTATTTGTGTGTAAAAATATCCCTTATTATTTATTTGGTAAATGTCAAACTTAATTTTGGATTTTATATTCTGTAATATTTAGAGACTTAGTCAATGTGAGTACAGTTGGGATGTTTTATTAATAGACAGTTTATTTCTTCTTTGAGGAATCTTGGAGACTGTTGTGCACATTATAAACTTACTTACAATATGAGACAACATTCAAGATTTTTCTAAGCCTTGTAAGAAGTTTTTAAGTTGTTAAGGGAACTGTGCAAAATCAGCATGTGATGATGTATAGAAATGTGTGTAGGATGTATTGGTGACATTGTGGGGTACGGACGTTAAAATGTTTCACTTGATAAATGCTTTGCACCAGTGAAATTTAGTTCCAATTGAGTACGGATCAGCCACTCTCCAAAAATTAGCATGGTGACGCGTGTGTAAAAATAAATATTAATAAATTCCTCCCAATGTGTTTGTATTATTCCTCCGTTCTTCTTGTACATGTTGGAGGACAGGGCACTATTCTGTGCATCCTGAGTTATTTAAATGTTTACTGATTACACACCTCTTCCGAGAAACTGCGTGTCCTCAACCAAATCCCCTCCCCCCACAACCCAATAACAGAGGACTGCCATTCAGAAGATGTTCCTGTCTCAAACCACAAAGATAAGCACTTGCCATGAATCATGATTTAGAACAGTACGAGAAATACTTTACTTATAGTAACACAACTGTAAATCCAAAAGAAAGCTGAATACCTTAATATTTATATACTGGTTAATGCACACTGGTATTATGTCATATCAAGCTGTTTTATGTTACTACAAGAAGACCTTGTATAGTGTGGTTTCTGTAGACATGTGCTATTATATATTACTCGTTCTCTACATATTTCTAACCTACAAAACAGAGGTAGATATATATCCTATGCTGTCAGTACTATTGCCACTGCTTTACAGAAATGAACCTACCTCAAAGTCTGCGGGGGAGATATAGTGAGTCTGACACTCCCAACACCAGTCCTAACCCCTTCTCCTATTCACAAGACATAAAATTTTAATTAAAAGTGATCAAAGGGTTCTACAGTCTCCAAGATAGTGCCAATGAAAACAACAGCTTTTCCGGCAAAAATTACTGTGAAAGTTATTGCTGTTAGAATATGGCAAAACTATGACTTTCTTGAGAACATAATAAAACCTGTATGAATTTGGTATCTCTATGATTGAACTGATCCAATGAATAAAGGGGAGATGTTTTTGGACAACTAGGAAAAGATGTAAAAACAAAGTGTGCAGGAATATGGCACAACTGTGTTTTTTTGGCAATTCTATGACATTTACAGTTTTTATTTCAGCTTCCCTCTACACTGAAACAAACGTAAAATGGTGCCACTAGAAAGTACAATTTATTCTGGGGCCCATTTACTTGTATAATGCTGGGTGCCATGCATCAGAAATCATGAATCTGTCGCCTCCCTGCACTGGCCCAACAGAGTTCACCATCATTTTTGTGGTGCATAGGGCGTGCGACACAATTTGCAATTTAAATATGGCGTTCAGTCAGAATCAGTCAGACCGACCGACGGCACACACCTAATTTGTGTCGCATGGAGGCCAGTGCAGCTGCGTCACAAAAGGGTTGCATGTGACAATAGCAGCGCAGACACTTCTTAAATACCTGTGCAAGCCGTTTTAGCCTAGAAGAATGTGCACAGTCCGACAAAAGTGCAGCGCAAAGCCCTTAGCAAATGTGCCCCTATAAGTCCTTATATATCTCTGTAATTGGAAAAATCAAAAAACATATGGCTTGTGGGAAGAGGGGAGGCAAAGACGGAAATGCAAAAATGGAAAAGGGTCTTTAAGGAAAGGGTTCTGTGCAATCTACTGGGAAGCTTGAAAAAAAATCCAAATGAGGTGGAATGGCCAATAAATAGCAGTTGTGCCATTTTTTTAGTGTGTTTTGTTTTTAGGGCTTTCACTGCGATTCAGATGACAGCTCCCTTTATTTTTAGGTTTATGTTTACATATTCCAATACTCCAATTTTTTTATTCTTTAGTGTTCAGAGTAGTGTAAGGTATAAGCTGATATTCTCAATAATACTTTTTATGGACTGTGCAAGTTTTTCATCACTTTTTATAAAAATTTTCATTGGTAGCAAAATGTTCAAAAAGTGGCCATTTGGACATTTAGATGTTTTCTTCATGTTAGAGAGTTCAAATTAAATAAGTGTACAATATTCTTTGTTTGTTTCTTTATATATATTTGCACTATAGGGTAGGGTTGATTTAAATTTTTTCCTTTTTAAAATTTTTTAATAATATTTTGTAACGCCTTCTTTATACAGCATTAAGATACATTTTTTATTCCTTCTCCATACAGCATTAACATAAATTTTAAATTACATTGAATATAATTTTGACATAAATGTACATGGGTCATGGGAGGCTAAAGTCCTCCATCTAGGCCCTGGGCATTTTTTGCCCTTGGGCAAAGTTTGTATATAGTAATGTATCAGGGTGATGACTTGGCGTCCTCGTGGATTTGTTATGCGCATCTTATCTGATTTTATATGAGTAGAATTGAAAATAAATTATTAAATTGGTGGAACTGTCTACGCTATGTCCGTATATTTTTTCTCTATATAGCGGGATATTCTACTAGGAGAATGTTAAGGACTAACATCTAAGCGGTTCCGTGTCTGGGTGGTGCTTTATTTTTCGTGTGAGGCGTTAAGGGACTCCATTGGAAGATATATTTGTAACACGTACGAATTTGGAATAAAACTGAGGGACTAGAAGATTATATAGAGCTCTGGTCACACTACTTAATATTCTTAATCAAAATCTTCAGATGTTCTGGATCCATTTGGGACTGTCGTTTGAGCTCTTCCCACAGATAAGGTGCTGCATTCTTTTGAATTTGTATTTGAATATCATTAAAGGGGTAGGCCACTAACACCAACATTTACTAGCGTAACAACAGGACCCAAATAGGTAAACTTTCTCTTGTCGGCAGCAAGACTTGGGACTTCCTGTGATGTCCCAGGCCCTGTTACTTACAGTATACTGATGGAACTGTGCACTCAATATTGTATATAAAGACATCCAGCACTGACATGGGAGTGATGTTCATAGAAGGGGCCTGCACGGAATAATGAGTACACAACATCCCTGCAGGATGTCACACAAAGTCCAGTGTTCTGTCGGCAGGTCCAGTGATCCATGATTTTTACGAACTGAAAAGAAGGTTTCCCATAATAATTACAATGTTCATGACCCTAAAAAGGTCTTGTACTTACCCTAAACTTTCATAAAATTACAAGCAAAGAAGAAATGAAGCATAGTAGAAAAACTTCAAATTCAGCTTCACAATTCTAGAATTTTAGGGGTTCGTCATGGTATTAGAGCTCCAGCCCATGATTGGCTCCTCTGGTATTCTGTTGGACAATATGACTCTGGCTGGTACATTACAAGCTGGAAGTTTATACTTGCTGTATAGTTTCTTGGGCCCTGTAGATTGTACGTTTCTTTTTTCCAAGAGCTATAGAATATATGATCTCTTAAGAAATAAAGAAGAAAAGTAATGTGAAAACTATGGGGGTTATTTATCATTCGTTCCGCCTCTTGATGTGTCCGGCCAAGACCTACACAGGGACTATCTACGTAGCCGTCAAAAAAAAATGCAGCTGCCAAATTTTCACCCGGCAACAGCTAGTGCCCACCGGCCAGTCACACCCCTTCACGACCCTGCATGCGCCCCTGGCTTGAAGGTGGCAGATTGAGGAAAATAATTGCAAATGCTGACATGGTGCAGAAGCCTTGATAAATATTCCCCTATGTATATATTTTTAAATATTTATAATGTTTTACTTTGCACTAGTGAAATTTTTTAAAAAGGAAGGATGTGTCCTAAAATATACACAATTTTTGCCCAAATCACACATTAGTCCTCTCCATCTGTAAACAGACTAGTAATATTATTAATCCTCTGCCCCAAGTCACTTCCTTAAGTACCATAAAGGCTGTTGTGCTTACCAAGCTCTATTGCCACTGCAAGCACCGACCAAGACTAGAAAATTTTCTAATTAGCAGTAAAGCATGATGCTGTAAAGTCTTTTACTGTAAATGGATGAAGAGGAGAGTGGTCTTTATATTAACGTGAAACTAAAGGACATATTGACAAAATTGAACAGTATTGAACAGTATTGTGTAATTGAACAGTGTTTTGTTTATGGTTTTATTTATTATTTATAATTAATATATAAGTATATAGAATGAAACAAGTACAACAAAAGAGAACAAACTGAGGGCTACAGAGGGAAAGATGATGCTGTATATAAGGAAATTTAGTCTAAAAGGGTAAGAACTATGCTAACCATACACAAGAGATAAAATTTGCCCAAAAATCAGTTTGATAATCTCAAGTATATGTGGAACTCCTGGCTGGCTGATGATGACATATATCAGGAACCCAAGCACATAGGATTTCAACATGCCTAATCTTTAGTTCTTCTCAGAGAATTAGCTACTGCCTCTCTCAACTGAGATAAAGATCTCATCTGGTCAAGTTGATCAAAATAACCATGGGAAGACATATTCATGGCTGGTAGAAAGCACCATCTGTAGCAGCCAAGGCAAACTTCAATAGAAGTACAGTTATCTTGAGACATATTTAATGACCCTATACCAGTGATGGCGAACCTATGGCACTGGTGCCAGAGGTGGCACTCGGAGCCCTTTCTGTGGGCACTCAGGCCATCAACCTAGGACAGAGTTCACTAAACAGGACCAAATCCATTAAATCTTCCTGCAGTCCTAGGCGACTCATGAGATGCTGTGCTCAGCACTATTTTACAGCGACACTTCATTGACTGTTTGGAACTGCTTGAAAAGTGAGAAGGTGTTAAAAGAAGTGCATTATCTTTGTGGTCCTCCTGCTGGAACCACCATTCTTCCTAAACAGAGAGACCCTGGAGAGAAGCTACTATGATGTCTGAATTTGCCCACTTTCTTTCAACTGTATTGGTGGCCTCACGGGGCTGATACAATTAAAAGATGTGGAAGAACAGGTAACAATAAGTTACTGCTTAATATGGCACGTTGGCACATCACGGTAAATAAGTGGGTTTTGGTTGTAGTTTGGGCACTCTGTCTCTAAAAGGTTCGCCATCACTGCCCTATACCATACAATTTGTATAGGACTGATTTTCTTGTAAATCACTAAAACTTAAGTTGAGATGATTCTGTTATAACTACATTGTAATTTAATTAAGCCATACACAAACATCAAATCAAACACAAACCTTTGAAAAGAAAATTCAGATCTCACTGCAACGGATCCAAAGACAACATTTTACAGTGCTACCCTTCCTCTTCTTTATAAGACATACTGTATTTACTTAAGTATGAGCCGACCCAAGTATAAGCCGAGGCCCCTAATTTTACCTCCAAAAACTGGGAAAACCTATTGACTCGAGTATAAGCCGAGGGTGGGAAATGCAGCCTCTCAGTATATAGCCAGCCCCGAGTAGTAGATAGCCATCTAATCCCCAATAGCATATAGCCAGCCAACCCCCTGTAGTATATAGCCTTCCAGCCTCCAGTAGTATGCAGCAAACCACCCCCAGTAGTATATAGCTAGCCATCCCCCAGTAGTATATAGCTAGCCAGCCCCCAGAAGTATATAGCTAGCCAGCCCCCAGTAGTATATAGCCAGCCAATCCTCTTAAGTATATAGCCAGCCAGTTCCCTGTAGTATATAGCCAACCCCCTTTAGTATATAGCCAGCCAGCCCCCTTTAGTATACAGCAAGCCCCATTTAGTATATAGCCAACCAGCCCCCTTTAGTATATAGACAGCCAGCCCCCTTTAGTATACAGCCAGTCCAGTGTAGTATATAGCCCAGTTTGGCCAGCACATAAATAAATAAACTTATATGCTCACCTTCCTGCTGCTCCTCTTCTTTCTTCTCTCTGCTGTAATAACTGGAGGTGTGGCCATGTGCTCTGCTGGCTGGCGCACACTATGATGTAATCAGCAGTGACACCACTACATCATAGTGTGCACCGGCCGGCAGAGTGCATGGCCGTGCCTCTGCCAGCTAATACAGCAGAGAGAAGAAAGAAGAGGACCCCGTGGAGCTGCGGGGAGCCGCATGAAGCATGGGGGAGCTGCGCCGAGTATCAGGGACTGCCAGAAGGTGAGTATGTAAGTTTATTTTTTTATAGACACGTGTATAAGCCGAGGTGGGGGTTTCAGCACATTTTTTGTACTGAAAAACTCGGTTTATACACAAGTATATACTGTAATAAAAATGGGTGGTAATGAAAAGTTTTAAGTAGGTCCTTAAGTGATGCAAAACACTCTTCATAACACAATTGTAGCCAAGCAACCAAAATGGCAATAGATAATGGTCTAAATCTGGTCCATATTGGTCCTAAATCTTTATCACCATAGTAATTCCATTAATTTTTTGGACTCCGTGGTTGTGGGTTTTCTGTTTCGTGACTGATATTGGTGGCCCTCTACCGGGGAAGTAGCCCGTACATCTTATTAATATGGTATATTAACTGAATTGAGCTCTTGACTGACATGTAAACTTATTCTCATTGCTGATTTATGTGCAGGTGACACTATTAATACAGGCAGTGCACAGAGCAAGCATTCCCATTGGATGTGGTTATCCTCTGTTGGCTGGGCAGGATTAGTTTAGTATTTCTTTTTTTTTATAAACATATTTTTCTTAGAGTCATTATGATGTAGAATTAGTTTAATATTTCATGCCGATGTAGAGCTCATGCCAGCTGCTCACGCAAACATACATAGTATGGTAAGGAAAATATTCCATGTCCTCCACCGCCCCCACCCCCCCAACAAAGACATTAAGCCAGCCTGTCATTCACTGTGACAAGGATAGTTTACTGTATGAATGACATCATACGACTAAAGGAGATCTGAAAAGGAATGTAAAGGAAACATATACATTTAAAGAGAAGGGATCCAAAAGGGAAGACCTTATTTGCTAGTTTTAAATATTTCAATCCATAGAGCAAAGAGCTTCCTCAAGTCCTTGCTGCTCTGACTGAAGTGTTGTACATGGACAAAATAAATTCTTCACTTTTTTTCTGGAATTCGGAGGACTGCCTATATTTTGTATTTTATTAAATGCTGACTGTCTACATTGTGAGGATGTCTATCTATCTATCTATCTATCTATCCCTATAGTTTACTATTTTTAAAGCTGTTTAACATAGAATTAATCAGCGGCTATGTTAAATTCATATCTAAATATTCACACCGAAAACGTACAAATAAATACATTCAGGATGTTTAGAACAACCAAAACATAACTGATGGGTAATTCTATATCTTCTGTTTAGTAGGGTTTAAACACGTTGTAGTTATTTTTGTAACATGCCTTATTACATGATTATGTACAATATAATACATGACATTGAATAATACATATATATCAATTTACTGATACTGCCTGTTTTGCTTGGCTTCCAGTAAAACTTTGACCAGAAATATACAAAGTAATTTAGATATATATTTATATTATATATTTATATTTCCGTATAACTAATATGAATAGGTCAACAGATAAAATAAATATAATATGTATAAAATTTATTGTACATTGTATTAATTGAAAGAAACGAAGGCAAGCAATTCAATGTAGCTGGTTTATGCTGACAATTTTTTTTAACCTCTGCTGTGCTGGTGTACTCTGGGTTTAACCTGCATTTCTCTGGTGCTACTGGCAGACAAGTACAGGCTGTATTGTCCTTGAGATGTAATGCTTAATGTTTAATTATTTTGCTTCCAAATTTATAGAAAGGGCGTATTTCACCTAATGTATCATTTAGGTTTATTGTAAGTCAGTAAATTTCCTGTCGCCTCCTTGCAGATGTTATAAGACTGATCATTTAGACCTTACTCCTTAATCACAGATTCCATATCTTAGAAATGACTTCTGCATTGGGGTTTATCCAAGGTGATGGCAAGAAAGGACAAGTCTGTTATAAAGGAACTCCTGGTCCTGTTAAGACGTACAGCACATTAATGCCTCATTACAGCTATTCAATGAGCTTCCATTTTTGGCCATTTCAAAAAATATTCCACTAATCCAATATGTATTATAAAATACATATAAGTGCTTCTATAATGTGAGCATGCTGAGAGTTGTAGTCTTAAAGCAATGATCTCAGAGTTACTTTTAATGTTACAATGATGAATAACAATAGTCCAGCTCAACCCAGTAACCAGATGTATGGATGCACTTTTGCTGGATTTTAATATGAAGATTTAATAAAGAAAGCAGATTTTTCTTTTATTGGATACAGATTTTTTTCCCTGAATACTTACTTATAGTTACTCATTGTGACTTTAAAATTCTCCAAACCAGCAGTTTACTGCTCACGTCTTCCTAGAAGTTCCTGGGAGTTACCATCCAAGTCAGCGTGTGTCAGGGCTTAGGTATTTATTTCATAGGAGTTTACACAGTCAAACCTCCCTGCAGCACGCCATAATCATCACTTTCTAGGAGAACCCTATGTATCCTTTATACTACTCATGTGGCTGATCATAATGATTCATAAGAGATCACAGGTGTAGGATATAGATGTACATTGCTGTACACCGGTGCCTTGTCATGGCGAGGATTCATCCTGGTCTGCATTGTCCACATTCCCAGTTCTTAACCACTGACTACATGATCTACATTTACTACAGAACTTTAGAGGTTAACATGATCTATTTTGCATGATCTATTATGTATATATATATATTGGGTGCTAATAAATTAAAAAATAAGTAATTTTACCAATAACGTATAAATCTATGTTAACAACCTATTTATATATGCCATTAATTTATAAATGATATGCATAACTACTGCTACTATTACTGCTAACAATATGATTACTACTTCTAACTCTTACAAATAATACCACCACTAATATTATAATACCACTAGTAATATCATTACTAAAGACTATTACTTGTTCTAATTTTACCCCTTACTTATATTACAGAGACTTTTAATATAAATAATATTCATAAAATATTAAAATAAACATTGAATATTGGTTTATAATTCTCGATTTAACATTAATTATATAAAATATATTTGGGCAGATGCATCTTAGTCATTCAATTTGCGATCACATGTTTTTTTTTAACCGCTTCTGTCCTTTGATTTATCTATGAGCAGGTTTCTTTTAGTTAAATTGTGCTATTTTTTTGGCGCAAATTTTTGTGCAATTTCTGAAAGCTGCACAATTTTTGGCTAAACCTTAACAAAACCGTTTCTTAAGTCTGGTGGGGACTGAAGTGTGTTTGTGCATTTGTTTTGCAACTTTTTGCATTCATGTGCCAACATGACAATCAGGCACAGTTCAAAGATGAACTTGGCACAAAGCAGGAAAACCATTGTGCCACAAGCTTCAGGGGGCTTTAGAGTAGATACAAAAATGGTGCAATACAAAAGCGCAAATGCAAAAAAACCCAAATCTTCCCCATTAGGTATTGTGTAAAGTTTTTTCAAGTTTAAAATGTAGTATTCCCTGTATCTGAATCCCTGTTCTGATATAATTAGCTGAATGTCTTTAGCTGTAAGTAGACAATGGTGCATTAACATAAGTAACAGGATGATGGAGATTTAAACCTGATATACTATAAAGTTTATTAGTGTGAGCCATAGTCATTTTTCATAGAAGACCTGCCGCTGATACAAAACACCTAATGTCGCATGTCCTGGAGACTGGACCCGGCAGTGGCTAGTGATGGATGCGGAGCACTGACCCCCCCTGGACCTCTGCTGCGACTCTTGTGGGTCCTCACATTGGTATTCAGGCTAACCATCTAACCATCATTAAAGCTAAATGTAAATGACAATTTTTGTAAAGACGATGTAAAGACATTTTGTAAAGACATGTAAAGACATCTAATTTTCTTTGTCACAATATGAACTACAATAATAATGGAAGTAATAAAAACAATAGGTATAAATATTTTTATTTTACACTTTTATATATATCATACACTTTATGGATTTTACAAGCTATTACATTTATTTTATTTGTCTATATTTATTAAACTTTACTTATAGTTTGCTTTAACAAAATTGTTTCATTCTGATTATTCTTTCATGACACAGCAGAGTTCAGTAGTCAGCCACGTCCTTCTCTTTTCTCCTTCTCTCATTTATCTATTTGCCTTTTTTTTCTGGATTTTTATCTTTCTTCTTTTTACTCTTTCCCAGTTTTGTCTATTTTCTTTAACTCTTTCATTCACACTCACAAACTAGTTCTATCATTGACTTCTATTTCTCTCCCTTGGCTTACCTTTTAATATTTCTCTGGTTCTATCTTTTTGTCTTCTCTCACTCCCTCCCTCCCTCCTCTTTTTTCCTTTACTCCCCCCCTTTAGCTTCATTAGCATTTCACAATTTCTTTACATATAGGCGACAGTCTTTATGGAAATTACAGGATACAGCAGCCAGTTTCAGCCTCTAAACAAGTATAAAGTGTTTGTTTGAGGCATAAAGAACTGGTTACAGTAGCTTGAAGGTTCTTCTTTAAATTTCAATATTTTCTTTTGGGTTTATATGCAGTATAACAAAGTTTCCTTAACCATATTGCACACACATTTTCATTTTACTTAATCTTTCAAATAAAACAATGAGTAGACACATTTATGAAGATGATTTTAACAGCAGAACACCTGCTTCAGTGAGGATAGGTCTAATATTTGCAGAGTCGATGTACTCTCAGTGTTAGCTTTGTTTTACAAGACAGAAACACAATTTTTTGTGAAGGTCTTTAATATGTACTGTGTGCATTTTTTTCAATCACTTTGTGTTTGTTATTAATCTTTTTTTTTTTTTTAAACTATGTATAAAAACACCATACTTGGAGTATGCTACTCTTTGGGGGGAAGAGAAGCCCTGAAATAAAAAATTTACCAAGCTGACACAAAAAGTACATAAAAAACCCATAAAAATCGACACAAAGTAAAAGAATAAGAGTTTTTCCTAAATGTAATAATGACTCTTCAACTTTTTCACTCATTTATTTACCACCAAATTGTTTGTATTGGATTTATTGTTTACTTATGTTTAATGCTTGTTTCCAAAAAATGCTCACAGACATTAGAAAAACATAAAGCTGTTAAAGAACATAAACGGTGTGAAATGGTAATCTCTTTTTTTAAACTTTTTGATATTTTTAATTGAAAGAATTTTTGATGAGAAGTTTACAGTATGATAACTGTGAGATTTATCTGGGAGTTGTGGTAACTCCTGAGCAATAGTATAGGACTTTTCTTCTAACATATAATATGCCCATGGCATGTGTATCACAGGAGAAAAACTATTGCACATTGATGAGGTACTAGAAATGCCCCGACCCCCTTCACAAGTTATCTTCCTTGGTTCTGGAGGCATGCTGACACTGTCAGGCAGCGGGGGGCTTTATGTTGAGCATATAGTGGCATTGTCACTGGTTCTGGCACCAGATTTTTAAAAAAATCTATGGAAAAATCACATCTAGTGGTTGTAGATCCCTGCCAAAAAAAGTTGCCTTATCCATTGTCCTAGGACAACGTTACAAATTAAGAAAGATCTCCTTTACCATTTCCTCACTGCAGCAAGCACAGGCATCCCCAGATACTGAAGACTATTGCCCCCCCCATGATGTTTGGTGGCATGTGCGTTAGAAATAATTTTTATCTAACATATGGAAAGTAAAATTGCTGATGACTATGGTCAGGTTAAAACATTTTACTGGGTTCTTATCAAGTCAAGCAACAATATTTCTTCATGGCTCATGTGAATTAAGTTCAATATAGGAATTGAGACAACACTCCTTAAAGTAAGATCAGTAGAGACTATTATAAGATCTGAATTAAGGTAATAGACTAGTGCTGGATTAGTATGACCTGGGTGCCAGGATGCCAACTGCCCCCACGGCCCCTTTTTTCTTTTTCTTACCTATCGCCCTTCTCTAGCTCCGCTCTTCACTCTTCCTTTTGTATACTGTATTGTGACTTTACAGCGTTGTTTGCCCATTGTTGTTGTTTATAAGTTTTTACTTTTATGGGTCTGAGATTCCTCAGAAGATGCTAAATCTGCCATACAACCTCCGCAGATCTGTGTCTAATTTTTCTTCTTCTTATGTATGTGCACATATTATGTTTTCTTAAGGCATGTATATTAATTTATAATGAAGACAGAAGACACAGAACTTGAAAGGGACCTGATATTTCTCCTGAACTGGCTGTATAGAATCTCTGGTTGATCGAGAATTGTTACCCATGAGGAGTCCACCAGGAGGAAGACCAGGCTGGAAGAGAAAGAAATAGCAGCAACTGTGATTTATTTTATCAATAATTAATTTCTATCTATTTCTGATGACATCCCTTATGCAATACATTTCTTGCCCCTATATACACAGGCTCTTCCACATAGGCATAGACACAATACATGCTTTTGCACCTATACATAGAGAATGTATGTCAATAGTTGTGGTTTGCAGCTTCTTGGCTACTACCCAGTGTGACATTCCTTCTGAAGTTGGTTGGTGTGACCAGTGTTTTTTCCTTACTTTTTCCCACGTAGTTGTATGAACTTGTGCGTTCCATTCTCTCCACTACAGACAATTACTATCTCTTTATCCTTCTTGACACTTCCTTTGACTATTGCTGGCAATAGGTGGTGCCAGCAGTCATTTCAGGCTGCACCGGTAGTCCAGTTTATACTGGGTGGCACATCCATGCATGCTGTTACAAGGTTTTATGTGGCTCCCAGCACAGTCTCCAAAGTATGGAGTAGACACCACAACAAAGGCCATAACTCCACAAGAGCTGGACAGGGCTATAGAGGAGATCAGTACTGACAGCAGTACTGTTTTCTGTCCCTTTGTACAAGGAGGGATAAGAGGAGAATTACAAGAGTCCTAAAAATGAACTCCAAATGGCTACTGGAGTGCATGTTTCTGCCTATACTGTCTGAAACTCCATGAAGGTAGTGAGGAAAGTGTTGTAGGTGCTAGCAGAAATTACTTTCTTGTCACTGAGGTTTTATAGCTCTTTACAAAGCTTAGGAGACATATACAAATATAATATTACATTACAGATTACAAACAGTCATGTAGAGCAATAGGAGTCAGGGCCCTGCTCACAAGAGCTTACAGTCTATGTGGATGAGGGGAGGACACAAGAGTTAAAAGAGATTGTATAATGGTCCAGCCATTCTTTATAAGGGAACAATATAAAATAATTTAATAAATAAAAAGTCTGCTGCTTGAACCAGCCATCAGCCGCCATCTTATTTACAAGGTCCAAGGTGAAAAAGTCTGCACAGAAGCCTGGAGTTTGCTATATATCTGGTGTTTGCCCTTAATCAGGACAGCTCCTCCCAGAGGTTCTTTCACTTGACTTCCCTCTTTGCCCCAAAACTTACATCTTGAACATCCACCTTGCACTTTCTTGGAGCCTACCCTGAGCCTCTTTTTATATATTCTGGTGGCTGCTAAATGCCCCATTGGAAAGAACTGGCCACAGGTATCTATCCACTCGGTATGAGCTCTCTTCCTAGATTAAGGAGGTTAGGTGTCTGGAATACCTCAATGTCATTGTATTTTGGATGAAGTTAATACATTTCACCTAATTTGGTATCCCTGGGGTTCCTATTGGCTTACTCATGATATGCCTTAACTCCATTGCCTCAAATCTTTCACCTTGGTCCTCCCTCCATGTGTACTATCTTGTTACTTGTTCTTTCTCTTTCTATTGCTTAATTATGTGTTATTTCCTCCATAATGTCCTGAGGAGTTACAATTTGCAGCACTGTAAAACACAAGTTCTTATGATACCATCTTAGTATTGAGCAGTTCTACAAGTTTGCTTTTGTATGCTTGTTTTGTTTCTATATTTAAAATATATCTTTTCATAAAAAAATCAATTATTAAACAAAAAGCCCTGGTTGTTACAGAGCCATTCTAATACTAATCAAAAAGGTACGTAATAGGTACAAAACAGATTAAAATATTGCACCCTACTTTTTCCAGGCTGCGGACATAATACATTTAAATGATAATATACAATTTAATATGTTGCTCTACATCTATAAATTTACTTATCTATGATCTACAGCTCATTAAAAAGATAAAAGTTGAGTAAAGATATGAAAACCTCACGCTTAAATATTAGTCACAGGGTTTCAACATAGTTTTCCCTTATCCAGGGATTTGCCAGACATGCTGGGTTGTTTATGTATCAGGCACTTGGCATTCTGACTCATCTCTGCATTACACGACACTGTTCATTTATATTTGTTGTTCGTATAGCACCAGCCTAGCAATATACAGGCAGTCCCCGGGTTACATACAAGATAGGGTCCGGAGGTTTGTTCTTAAGTTGAATTTGTATGTAAGTTGAAACTGTATATTTTATAATTGAAGTTCTAGACAATTTTTTTTCTTTTGTCCCAGTGACAATTGGAGTTTCAAAATTTTTGCTGTAATTGGACCAAGAATTATCAATAAAGCTTCATTACAGACACCGTACAGCTGATCATTGCAGTCTGGGACTATAGTAAAGCATTCAGAGAGCTTCACCAGAGGTCACAGTGGGCAGAGGGGTCCGTCTGTAACTATGGGTTGTCTGTAAGTCGGGTGTCCTTAAGTAGGGGAGCGCCTGTACAGTTATTGTCCATATTTCCTTATTTTAGATACACATTCACAATTCAATTTGATAGGAAGCCAATTATTACTGTGTTAAATATGCAATGTTTGGAGAATTATTTTTCAGGCAGTGCTATAGAGGAAAAAAAGGCATTCAAATTAACCACACAAACCCAACACACCTCACTTAATTGGGGGGGGCATTCATAAATGCTAATTTGGTATAGCAAAAAGAAGTGCATCTGTACAATTCTTCGTTATTTTACTCCTCTTCACTTTAACCCCTTAACAACCAGGTCCTTTTTCGTTTTTTTGCATTTTCATTTTTCATTCTCCACCTTTAAAAATCTGTAACTTTTTTTTTCCACGTAAAAAGCTGTGTGTGGGATTGTTTTCTGTGTAGAAAATTGCACTTCATAGTGATGGTATTTAATATTCCATGCCATTTACTGGGAAGCAGGGAAAAAATTCCAAACGTAGTGATATTGGCGGAAAAACGCATTTACAACATTTTGCAGGCAGACAGTCCCCGGGTTACGCACAAGATAGGTTCTGTAGGTTTGTTCTTAAGTTGAATTTGTATGTAAGTCGGAACTGTATATTTCATAATTGTAATCCCAGCCAAACTTTTTTTGGTCTCTGTGACAATTGGATTTTAAAAATGTTGGGTTGTCATCAGAACCAGGATTAGCACTAAAGCTTCCTTGCAGACACCTTTGATAACTGTTATAGCTGTTTATTGTAGCCTGGGGCTAAAGTACAGCAAATTACCAATTACCAGAGGTCCGTTTGAAACTATGGGTCGTCTGTAAGTCGGGTGTTCTTAAGTAGGGGACCGCCGGTACTACATTTACAGTATATAGGTTTTATTGTGTTTTAATACATTTAAATAAAAAATATTCATTTTGCCATCTTCTGGCACTAATAACTTCTTCCTAATTCAGTGTATGGAGATGACATTTTAATTGATACCACTTTGAGGACTGTATGACCCTTTGATCACTTTTAATTTATTTTTTATTTGTTTCAAAATGGCAAAAAAGTAGTAGTAGTTTTGGACATTCAGGCATAATTTTCCGTTACAGGGTTCAATGCTGGGAATAACCATTATTATATTTTCATATATCGGACATTTTTGGATGTAGTGATACCTAACATGTTTATGATTTTGAAAGTTTTTTAATTTTTATATCAGTTCTAGAAAAGGGGGGGTGATTTGAATTTTTAGGTTTTAATTATTTATTCATTTGCTATTTTTCAGACTCCCTAGGGTACTTTTATCCTAGTTTGTCTTATTGATCCTACTGTATACTATCATACTACAGTATGGCAGTACATGGGGACTGGCATATTGTAACAAACGATCAGAAACTGTACAGCCATGGGTCTTATAAAAACCTGAGGTGGTCATTAAAACAGATCGTCACCCTCTGATGATGTCACGGGGAGTGTCCATCTAAGTCAAGATGGTGGTGCCCATATTCCGCAAGCCTTCTACCGTAGGTGCTTGTATTGTTTACAGGTGTTACCCATGGCTGTTATGCTGCACTATTCCTGATGCAACACAAATTTTATCACTAAAAGGGGCATTCTGGTGCAGTCGAAATGTTTGTCACTCTTTGGGAGCTGTGCAGATTCAGGCTGAACGTGCACCACTATTCCTAAATCTGGCGCTCCCTGCACACTCCACTGTTTTAGTAAATATGGCCCACAGTATCCAAGTGCCTTTAGAGGTCACATAAGAAGAAAGTAGAGTACATCTTTTTGCTACTTATTCTCAGTATAAGGCCTCTTTCACACGAATGTATAAAAACAGCCACATTCACTTCAATGGAAAATACTGTCATCTATTTACATGGTCCTTTTGTCCACCGTACCGTACCGTATGAGCGAGACGTCGAAAAATATAGAGCATGTCGTATTTTCTTCAGTATTTCTGTTCCATATGCCCCATAGAAGTCTATGGGAGTGTTTAAAATATGTGTAGTATACATTGTGCATAATGTTGTGCACCATGGGCTGCCGTCTACACGTGCAGTATCCAGGGAGACCAGAACTAGTGGGAGGTGCATTCTGTCAACCAGCCAATAGTCAGCCAACCATCATTCGCCAGCCCACCATATTTTATATGGATACAGTACAGATACAGTGACATACATGCACATACAGGACTGGGGAAATCATATGTTCATGTGAAAGGTATCAGAGGTTTAGAGCAAAGTGTTCTGAAGAACATCACCAATACTTGAAACTTTGTGTTTCTCTATCACCTAGTTGGACAATCCCAATATTCTTAGCCACTCACTGTAAGAAAGACCTTTTAGTAACCAGGTTATCCAGAAGCTGATGGACCCCAGTGCAAAGTCTAGGCCAGGCCCCCAACTATAAGGTATGGTTTATAGTAATAGTCTTCTCATATGGGAAAGTGACACCAAAAGGGCCCCCTAAACCTCTTGGGCCCAGGTGCGATCTCAACCCCTGCACCTCCTAAAGTTACGCCCCTGGGGTTGCCAATATTCGAACACTCCCTAACTATCCTTTAGCCTTTTTATAGGGTGGAGGTGAAAACTCAATGGCGTGGTCTTTAGAAATGCTTATTTTATAGTGGACGACCAATCAGAAATGGCTCCCTTTCATTATTAAATGTGGTCAGAGTTTACAAGGCCTTATAATACAGAAACGAGATTGTATAAGTGCTGAGATGTTCATATATTGTCCATTGTGTCAAGAGCCTTACTAACTATACCTTTTTTCTTTCTGTAACAAGTTGAAAATTAATAAAAATTTACAGTACATGTCTTCTACATGTCTTCTACATGAAATACTTTGTTCTTCAACCAAAAAGAAAAGAACTTTACAGAACTTTTATTTCGAGGACATGTTGCTGGTCATATTTGTAATGAAAATGTTGTACTTGCTCTTAACAAGATATAATAAATACTTAAAGGGGTTATCCGAGTTTAAAATTTTTTTATGGCCGGGCTGGGGAGGGCTATTTAAACACAATATGTACTTACCTCCTCCGGTGTTGCCGATGTCCCGCGCCGCGGCCCGTCTTCTCCGTGCGCCGGTTTCAGTACAAGGGCGCTCAGGGAGCTTCCGGCCGGCCGGAAGCTCCCATGCGCACCATCTCCCAGCGCTTACAATGCTGAGAGATAGGGACGGATGGGAGGAGCCGTCCACAACGCAGACCGGAAGCTCCCTGTGCGCGGCTTCCGTGCCCCTGTTTGTTTACAGGGGCACGGATCGAAGTGACCGCGGCGCGGGACATCGGCGGCGCCGGAGGAGGTAAGTCCATGTTTATTATGTTTAACTAGCCCTCCCCAGCCCGGCCATAAAAATTTTTTAAACCCGGATAACCCCTTTAACCTTCTAAACCTTCCTTAACCTTTCACTAAAGGACTCGAACTCACACACAACTTGTATATGTATACAAGAACATTTAATATCAATAATTACAGGAGGAAATTAAATAAACTATGGATGACCCTCATTCTTTCTCTATTAAAACATGCACAAAATTGCTTTGAGTATAATGAACCTTTTCACTGTTTGTTATTGTGTAACCATTGTTTTATTATCAGTAATGCAAACAAAGCAGCTTTTACTGGTAGTGAATTCTTTACAGGAGCACATTGGGGTTAAATACACATTATTAAACTTGATTAAATATTTTAAGGGGTTGGCTAAAGTCAAACAGACAAGTTTTTAGGTAGAGTCAGGTGGGTGTTTGACCTCCTGGATCAGGGATGTTAATGAAAACAAACAGCCACAGATCGATGTTCTTGGCTGGGGTTTAGGAGAAGCATGTATCGGTATACTCTATTCTTGACATCAAGAAAACGTACCCTTCTCCGGCTCCCAGTTACACCAGTACAGGCGTTCTCTGCCTTAAGAACAACTGATTTACAGGCGACTGCTATTTACAAACAAACCTCTCTGCCCTCTGATGAATCTCTCTGGATACTGTTAATTTTCTGAACTTTAGCTCCATACTTCAATGGTCAACATATGAGCGGTCAAAGGTGTCTGCAACGAAAATGTATTATTAATCCTTCCCCACATGACAGACCAGAAATGTGAAAATCATAATGCCACAGGGAAAAACTCCTTTGTTTTAAAATATATCAGTTCTGATTTACATACAAATTCATTTTAAGATTAAACCTATAGAACCTATCCTATATGTAGATTTCCTGAACCATCTGTACTTCAGGTTTGAGCCCAGTATCTGACCATAATAAGGGGGAAGGGTGTATCACAGGATTCATTGCATCCAATAAGCAGCTTCCTTAGACCCAGGATGCCACTTTTGCTTCCCAAGGGATGTCATACCTTGGCCTGAAGAGTTCAGTCATTGGATGAAGCAGATCTCATGATCCCAGTTGAGTGTATATGGGAACCAGTGTATTATCCCAATGCCCTAAGGGTTTTCCTTCTTCATGGAAATCCCTTTAAACTGAAACATTATGTATGGTGCACCTCCACCTCCTGTTTGATGCAGCCACCAGTCACTTGACCTGTTTGTAGTTTGGTCCCATTTAAGTAAATGAGGTTCTGCTGTAGTACATTGTAGGGTTCTGTGCTTGCTATACTATAAACATCTTCCATAATGAACTTGTGATTTTATGGCCCAAAACATGACCTTAACATTGCAAGTGTCCCATGTCTCAAGAAGGTCATGCTAACCAAAGTTTTATAATTATTAATTATGTAAAGAGCTATTCTCATGTTCTTGTTTTGCCACTGCAATAATTTTTACAAAAGTGACAGCTCTCCTGGATTAGTTTCTCTGAAGTGACAGGTTTTCATTTTTGGCCCAATATGAATAGATATTTTTTTTGCAAATAATTTCTTATAAGTGCATTTTAACAATCTGTCTACAGCCATTTTGTTTTTATTTTCTCCACCTTACCTTTCTCTAGGAAGCTTTTTAGAAAATCACTGGAGTATTCAACATATTGAAACCACACCTTGGATTATACAATGATCTACCTATTATACAAGGTTTTATTTTATGCTTCCATAAACTTATGCCACAAATGCCATGCTTTGTAAAATCTGACTTAATTAAACATTGTGGTTTTCATTATTCACAGATGAATTAAGCAGATAATTTTTATTTGATGTGGTGAACTCGATCCTTATTTGATGTAAATTATAAATTTCCAAACAGATAGGAATAAAGGCTGCTCCAGATTGAGCGATAATAATATACTTAAGAATAATTAATTTACTGTCAGTTACTTGGTGGAAAGGTGGATCTATTAATGCCGACCAGATTTAGTGACTGAGGTGTGAACTTTCTCCTGCAGTGTTCATTGTGGACAAAGAAAATATCTATTTCATTTAATCTGTCTATGTGAACTTCCATGGGTCCGCGGAACAAATGTAGACTTCGATTTGACTTGGTTTTGAGGACCAATTAAGATGTAACATTTCAGAGACATGGGGAAGACATAAAAGGGCTGGGGGAGGGGTATCACTGCAAGAGTACCGTACTTTTCGGACTATAAGGCGCACAAAAAATCCTCTGTTTTTCTCAGAAATCAAAGGTGCGCCTTATAGTCCAGTGCGCCTTATATAAGAACCGTACTTACAGACAACAGCTGCCTTGAACTGTGCACAGGTCTGCCACCTGCTGGTCATTCATCTTTATAATCAGGTGCGCCTTACAGTCCAGTACGCCTTATATATGAACCTAGACATTTTAGCAGGCATTTATTGATGGTGCGCCTTATAATCCGGTGCGCCTTATAGTCCAAAAAATACGGTAGATACATTGTATTTAGATATCTATAAGGCTTATAACGTTTCATGGAAACAATGCTTTAGCATTTAGCGTTTTTTACGTCTCCAAAAATCATCCCATGGTGCCCAGATACGATTAAATTGCTCAATTTTATTATGCAGAAGTGCCGTTAGATATTCCATAGTGTACATTTCATGCACCCTGGAGCAGACGTCTGCATGGGAGGTAGAGGCTGCTTGTTTCCAACAGGCTGATATAATGCCCTTAGAAGCTTAAGAAGGTGAAAGAGTAGTCTAGCCAGGTGTTTACCTATGTTGCTGGGAAGAACATCAAAAGATACATTCTAGCGGTATTGGGCGACCTAGGGCTGCCATTTGCCAAAAGTATTAATATAGGAGCACCAGAAAATATGTGGAACATTCTCCTTTCTAGAACCACATTTCCAGCAGGCATTAGATTCAGCCGCGAAAATTCTGTGCCATAAATCCGTTATGGTACCACCACATAAACACTTTATATTGGTTCTACTTGAACTGTACACATTGGGAGGTTTTAGCCGCCCTATCCCAGATTCATTTCCATACTGCTGGTGGGAGACTTCTTCCCAAGAACTTCTCCCATTCAACCATAGTCATGCCAGGGAGGAGGACCAGCGGAATTTGTGTTGGTGCGCAAAGCATATATATCTGAAATTAGTCCCACTGTCCCTGATCCTTCTTTCCACAGCCTTTCAAAGGGAGTAGGTTGGGAAACTTCTTGGTTATTATAAATTGCGAGTAAGATTTGTTCTGGATATAACCAAAGAGAGAAGTTGAGGGAAGTGAAAATTTCCCTTTTAGTTCCAGGAAACGTAGTTGTTCCTTGCTCCTCAGCTATATTGGCAAATCAGAAAAGAACTGGCTGAGACCTCTTCATACAAAATGGGTGTTTCCTGCAATATGCTAGCACTGATTGTGGGTGTTAACTCTTCGAGCTTTATCGGTGGTGGTAAAAAGCCGACGGTGCGTGGGTCCCACCATAGTGGCTTTGATCGTCGATCCCTGTGATGACATTGGGGAACGACAATCTGTCTCCCCTACAGCCTTGGGTCTTTGTAAGATCCAAGGCTGTATTATTTCTGGGTATTTGTTACAATGTGCCAGTGGCTGTAGTATGGCAGTATATGGTTGCATCAATCACACAATCTAGGGTTTAAGAAGCCTAAGGGCTCTAAAAAAAAAATAAAAAAATTATAAAATGAAAAAAAAAAAAATCTAAAAATTCAAATCACCCCTTTCCCTAGAATTGATATGAAAATAAATAAACACAAAAAATCATAAACATGTTAGGCATCGCCACATCCCAAAATGTCCTATCTATCGAAATATAATAATGGTTATTCCGGGATTATGGAAAATAGCAACCAAATGTCCAAATGCCACTTTTTGCAACATATAAAAAATGTTATAAAGTGGTCAAAAGATCGATCAGTCCTCAAAATGGTAGCAATGAAAACGTCATCTCATCTCCCCCCAAAAAATTTATTTTTAGCTACACGAAGGTCTTACCATCACTGTTTATACTTCTCTATGGGGCAGATTTATCAAGTTGTCTGAAAGTCAGAATATTCGTAGTTGCCCATGGCAACCAATTACAGCTCATCTTTCATTTTACCACTGCTCATGAATATTTTAAAAGGGAGCTGTGATTAGTTGCCATAGGCAACTAAGAATATTCTGACTTTCAGACAGCTTGATAAATCTGCCCCTATGTCTATGTTTTGCTGTGCATTTAGATGGATTTCTAAATACCCATCCTGATATTGTACCTCCCCCCTGATAATGTTCTGTAGTCTTTGTTCTACATTCACCATATTGAACAGCTTATGGTTCTGTTTTCTCCTTTCTTATTCCGTTTTAATTCTTAAAAAATGTTCAATTAAAAAAAAACAAAAAAACCATCTATGTCAATCTGGCAAACAATAAAGCACGAAAGGCAAATGCACCACAGCTGCACCAAAACATAGCCAAAAGAAGACCAAGAATTAAATGAGAAATTCCCCCCATTTAATAGTCATTTGGTCCCATTGATATTAGTGTGTCTCACAAACTTTTACCTTATGTTTGGCAGTTTAAGCTTAATAATTATAGTAGATGGTCCAAAAGGATATATAATACCAATTAATTGTGTAAAAAGGTAGAAAATAAGAAGCAGCGGTTTTATACATGCATCTGTGCACAAGCCTGACTTGTAAGTTGTATTCACTTTTATATTATTACATGATGACTTTATGTATAATTAGCTTTTATTTTAAGTTTAGTGACCCTTTAAATTAAGGTTCTCTCACGTGGAAAAATCGTAACCATTGCATTTCATACACAAAGATTTGCTCTCCAAGTCGTTGCAGGTTAATAAGACAATAAATAGCTATAAAAAATACAGCATACCTCTTAAACTGAGCAAACACCTCTCCCCGCAGTAGTGGAATTTAAACTTTTACATTTGGCAGCAAACAAGTGCAGATTAATGTTGAGATTAACACAGATTGAAAGTGTTGTTGCATCTGCAGCAATGATAAAAGACGGCAATAAAAAGGGAAATGGAGGAGCAAAACATTATAATAGCCAATGTTTTGAAACATTTTATAAGCTACCTTACATGCTGAAAGATAATGGGTGACGAAAAAAGAATATTAATATGTATGCTGTAAAAGGCCTTCAATCAGCCGCAAAGGCTTTGAAATCCAAGTATAAGATGATGGCGTATTAACCATTCCTTACCAGGGAATAAGAAGCCTCTGGTAAAACTGGATGATTCTTTAGCTGTAGAACAAACCGGTATTCACCACTATCACTCCCATGTGTAGTCATGCTATATACTGTATACCTGCAGAAACCCACAACTGCATAGGTTATGACCATATGAACAGGTATTACAACACAGTGTGAAGGATATACAGTATATACAACTTTTACCAACAATTTACTCATCAAAACGCACCAGAACCAGAACCATTTTGGACCTGATAATATATGTAACATCCAGTAAAGGGGTATTTCAGGTGTCTTAATCCTTAGCCTTTGTCATCAGTATCAGAATGGCAGGAGTCTAACACAGTGCACCTCCACCGTCAGCTGTTGGATGCAGCCACCAGTCACGTGACCTGTTTGTAGTTTGGTCCCATTTAAGTAAATGAGGTTATGCTGTAGTACATTGTAGGGTTCTGTGCTTGCTAGACTGTGAAGAAGCCGCTGCATTCATCCGGGGTGCAACGTATTTCAGAAAGTTTTCTTCATAAGCATTGACTGGAAATAGAATTGTTTCATGGGAACACAAGGTATGGAAGGGTTAACAGTCATATACATACTACAGAGTCATGAGCACTGACTGAGTGATTAAAAGCTCCATAATGATCTGTGTTTGTACAATAACATGTTACCCTGTAGCTGCTACTCACCTCTTTATGCGCCATAGGATTCCATGTATATGATTCTGTATTCTTACAGCAATTATAACACCAGGGTGTTTAACGAACATTCACGTATTATATCACGATTACTCACACATAATAAATGGCCTGTGCAAGGTGGTGAAAGAAATATTTTATAGAGTCTTAAAAACTGTACTACTTTTCCATGTACAGAGAATCCATTATCATGCCATTCCAAGAATATATGTATATATTCAGGGTGTAATAAAAAGGTCCGGATGGTGGAATATCGGATCGAAAAACTAAAAATATATGTGTCAAACATTTTTCAAAAATCTATCCAATGATATCAAACTCTGCCTCCTACCCCAACTCCCTGGGGGTGGGAGGCAACTTTAAAAACTTAAATGGGAACTCCAATATTTTATTGCAGATTCAGATTCCCCTGGAAAAATTACATTGATTCAATCTACAATTCAATTCATTTTCATTGACAGATGGCGCTGTAATCGCTGAAAATCAAGATGGGTAAAAAATCTAAAAACATATACATATATAAATATAAAAAAATATGTGACAAATATTTATCCAATGGTACTAAAGTTGACCCTGTATTTTCTAGCCCTGGGTGTGAGGTGGGGGAGTACAATTTTTTCTGTAGAAACTTAATTCAGTGTAACTCAGGTACAACAACGCGGACTAGTAGTTTTCTGTTCTTTTTGGGGTACTGGTGTAATCTAAGTCCCCTTGCCTCTCACACATCCGGGAACTTGATTAACTTAAGTCTTCTCACCTCTGAAGATGGGGATTTTTCTTGTTGCCTACAAATTTTTTTTAAATATTGGATGGTCTACATTAAGTGCTTGAATTTTGTAACATTGGATTCCTTTTAGAAAAATATTGCATGAGTCTATTTTCAGATTTTGGATCTGATGTGTATATGTCAAAATATCCTCTTTTTCAACATTGTTTAGATTTTTTTTGGCGATTACAGCTACTGTACATCTGTTCAAACCACAAATGGGACAGGCACTACCAAAGTGCAGACTAGTAATGCAGTCCACGTATCCTAAAAGTACATATAACCACCGAGAAAACAAAAAGGAGGATACGCACAGTGGACTGGAGTAATATCCAACAACTTTATTAGAACAAACATATGTACAAAAAAATACTGTACATCTGTCACCGAAATTAAAAAACACCTAGGTAAAATTAATGGGGCTTATTTACTAAGGCTCCCGCGGCTGCATTTTCGTCGGTTTTCCCGACATTTCAGGGATTGCGTCGTGGATTGTGTCGCTTGCGACCATATTGTGACACAATCGGCATGGCTTTCATGCGCCACAAATCGGGGGGGGGGGGGGTGTGTGTGCGGGCCGATGGACGATCGGACAGATTCGGACTACACGCGGGATTTAACATTTAAATCTGTGTCGTATCAAATGCACTTACATGCACCAGGAGGAAGATGGTGAACCCCGGCGGACCTGAGCGGGGAAGCGACACATGCAGGATATCGGTGGACGATCTTCATGAATCGCGGCAGAGTTCTTCCTCGTCAGACAGTCTGGATCGGGGATCATGCAGGGACCGGGTAAATAAATGTGCCCTAATGTAAATTTTTTCTGGGAAATAGGAATCTGCAATAAAAATATGTTGGTTTCCAATCAATATTTTTAATCTGCTCCCTCCCCAGCCCCCAGGGGTATAATTGTATAGATTTTTGAAAAAAATTTGTTGTGTATATTTTTAGTCTCTTCATCCAATATGATAATTCACTGTTCTGACCTTTTTGTTAGACACTAAATATATGAGTGTGTTTTTGTGTGTAGAGCAAATCTATTTCTGAGTTTATTTCACATTTAGCATCACTTAAAAAATGTCTAAAAAGTCAAAAAGGTTGTAGTCCTCAAGATGGTAGCAATGATAATGTCAGCTCATCACAAAAAAAAAAAATAATGCCTTACACAGCTCCTTACAGCAAAATATAAAAATGTTATTAGCGTCAGAAGATGACAAAACAAAACTGGGTTTCTTTACAAGGTTTAATTTTTCAAAAACAATTGTGTTGAAACAAATAATTTGGCTTGGATTCCTATGATCGTTCCAAGCCAAAGTACAAAGGAAACAAATAATTTGGAGTGCACACTTTGCTAGCTTAGTTTGATGCAGACACATACACATTAAATGATTTTTTTACATTAAAAATAATAGTAAAGGAAACATTTTCAACACATTGGGCCAGGGGTGTAACTAGGAAAGACAGGGCCCCATAGCAGACTTCACACTTATACACTTTAAAATGTGTATATTACACTCATATACATAACCATATTTATGTACATAAACATACAGTTCTTCACTCATATACCCATTTATATACTTACAACATATAGAGCATATACACATCACATATACACCCACATATAGTGCCATATACATACGTACAGCATATATACACACAACATATATGCATCATATATATGTTATATACATATTATAATGTACAATGTGCAGCAAAATATCTATATAAAAGTACACATCCTCTATTCTTTAGTGTTAGGTTGGATGACAGGGTCCCCTACCACTGTGGGCCCCATAGCAATTGTTATGGCTGCTACCACTGTAGTTACACCCCTGCATTGGGCGGATTCAACAATGGGGCAGATTACTTCAGGCGATTCACTAACATCGTGCGTGATAGTTCCTGTATGTGTCCCTGCTGCGCCGAGGTTTGCCGGAGTTCACCTGCTTCTTCCTGGTGCATGTAAGTGCTTGATCTTGCGACACAAATCCTTTTTTAAATTCTGTGGTTTGTCCGAATCCATCGGGTTGTCCAACGGTCACGCCCCCCCATTTCTGTCGCGTGCAAGCCAGCGCCGATGCACCAAAATCCGATCGCAAGAGCAATCCCAGAGCAAATTGGCGCAAAACGGAAATATTTGGGAAACCCGACGAAAGTGCTGTGTTCGGACCCTTAGTAAATGAGCCCCAATGTGTCTTAGGTTCTCCCAGTTTCTAGTCTTTTGCTGCGCCAGATTTATCACTGTAATAATGAATTTTGTTGCAGGATAAGCCTGTCGGTTCCTACTTTAGACCTACTTTTAGCTGGTCTGAACTGTGCACCAGAATTTTGGGGGCACGACCTATTTCCCGCAAACCACCCCATCACTCACTAGGCCTCCATCTCATGGAGGTCACACCCCCTTAATCGGACAAGCCAGAAAACTGCCAGAAAAGGCCTAAAAGCCTTGATAAATGTGGTGCAAGGCATTTCAGACAGTGTTTTTGGCCCAAAATCACCAGAATTGTGGAGCAAGTGAGTTAATAAATCTGCCCATTGGCTCACCTTTATGTGCAGTTTTCCTGTGTAGTGTGCAGGATGACCCTGATTTAGGAATAGAGACGCACGTACTGCATGAATCTCGTTCTCCCTGCACTGCTCAGGCAGAGTACACCAACCTTTTTTGTTGCCCCTTTAACATAGGACATGTGACACAATTCTGTCTGACTGTGCACTTGAATGCCCCTTTCATTGCCGAATTCTGTGTCATGTCGGTATAGTGCAGCCACAGACACATTGGGGCAGATTTACTTACCCGGTCCATTCGCAATCCAGCGGCGCGTTCTCTGCACTGGATTCGGGTCCGGCCGGGATTAATTAAGGTAGTTCCTCCGCCGTCCACCAGGTGGCGCTTCTGCACTGAAGAGCATCGGAACGCACTGGAATACACCGAGCCGGGCTGAGTGAAGGTAAGTGCAAGCTCCGCGACAGATTTTTTTTTTAAATGCGGCGTTTTTTCCGAATCCGTTGGGTTTTCGTTCGGCCACGGCCCCCAATTTCCGTCGCGTGCATGCCAGCGCCGATGCACCACATTCCGATCGCATGCGCCAAAATCCCGGGGCAATTCAGGGGAAATCGTCGCAAATCGGAAATATTAGGGTAACACATCGGGAAAACGCAAATCGGGCCCTTAGTAAATGACCACCATTATTATTACATGTGCAAGCAGTTTGCACTGAATAGAATGTGCCAGACAAAGAACTTGTGCATGGGCTTTAATAAATGTGGCCCAATATTTAACAAAAACACCCATATGTGTATAAAATTAGCATCATTTTCAAAGAGAGAAAATGCAAAACTTAAAAGAAAAACCTAGTTAAAAAAGTTAATAATAATATAAAAACAATAAAAGTAATTCCAGGGCTTTTTGGTTAAACAGCTTTGTTTGCAGCAACTACCCAGATGAATGACTGGGGGGCCTTGATAATTTTATTTATTATAAATTATATATTATAATTTATTACAATTATGTATTGGACATATATGGACACGCAATTTTGCCATGATTTGGCAAAGGAAATATACTATGAAATTACTCTAATGAGAATCAGGGGAAAGGAGGATAAGCCTTTTCCTGTAAATTGATTTGCTGATTTAGATCTGTTAAGAAACCCTAGAGTAAAAGTACAGGTTGCGTATAGGTATGTATAGGTTCCACCAAAAAATCCAAAAAACCAAAGGCACAAATTGCAGGACTTAGATACATCTGTCCTGTAGTGTAGACATGGCTTACATGTTGGGGCACATTTACTAAGAATGTGAGAAACTGCACTAAAAGCACTCATGTATAATGCTGGGCGCCAGATTCATTAACCCCTTAAGGACGCAGCCTGTTTGCAGGTTAAGGCTCGCAACTTTTTTTTGAAATTTGACCTGCGTCTCTTTATATGGTTATAACTTTTGAACACTGTTACTTATCAAAGCGATTCTGATATTGTTTTTTCCCCACATGTTGTACTTCATTTTAGTGGTAAATTTTGGCTGATACGTTTTGCGTTTATTTACAAAAAAAAAAAAAAGTGATGAATTTTTAGAAAAATTTGCCATTTTCGAAATTCAAAATCACCGCGTTTTCAGGTAGATAGATTTACCACCTAAATAACTTGCAGAATAACATTTCCCATTTGTCTACTTAACATTTTCATAATTTTTGAAATGTTTGGATAATTTATTTTGACGTCACGCGGCCTACAAATCGAATAGCGATTTTCCGTATTTTCGGAATTGACTATTTTGGGGATAAATACTGTTTGAAATCAAATTTTACATATTTAGCAACAAAACCACCTATATAACCAACCCATTTTCAAATCTGCACCCCTCAAACTATCAGAAACAGCATTTACAAAGATTGTTAACCCCTTGAGATCTTCATAGTAATTGAATCAAAATGGCGGTGAAATTTAGAATGGTCAAATTTTGTCGGTTATACGTTCATCTAGCCCTAAAATTTACACATTTCCAAAAGATAAAAAGAGAAAACTCACCATAAAATTTGTTCTACAATTTCTCCTGAGTGCAGCGACCCCCCACATGTGGACATTACTTGTGTTATGGGGGCACAGCGAGGCGCAGAATGGAAGGAGCACCCTGCAGCTGCCAGGATTTTAGTTTCCTCGTTGCCCCCTTTTGAAGGCTATAACATTTTCGCTTTTCCGTTATTTGGGCCATGTGACGGCATTTTTTTTGCGGGACGAGATGCTTTTTCCAGTGTTACCATTTTGGGGTTGGTATCACCTATTTTTTTTGAGGTCATGAGTAGAAAAGCATCAATTCTGTACTGGATTTTTTACTTTTTTTTTTTTTTGTGTTCACCGTATAGCCTAATAATCATGTTATCTTTATTCTATGGGTCGATACGATTACGGGGATACCAGACATGAATATTTTTTCTTATGTTTTACTAAATTTGCCAAATAAAACCCTAATGTGGGGAAAAATCTATCATTTTTGCATCGCCGTCTTCCAAGTGGCATAACATTGTTACGTTTTTGGCTACAGAGCTGGTTGATGGCTTGTTTTTTGCGGGACATGTTGTTCTTTGCAACAATATCATTCTGGAGTGCATATGTTTTGTTGATCCCTTTTTATTGCATTTTTAGTGGGATATAATAGGTAAAAATCATAATTTTTGGCGGGTTTTTAACGTTTTTTTTTTACGGCGTTCATCATATGGGTTCAATAGTTATTTAGTTTTATTCTATGGATTGTTACGGACGCGATGATACTATATATGTGGGGTTTGTGTTATGATTTAGACTTTTTTGAGTGTTATATGTCTCTTTATATGTTTTGGGGCTTATGGGCATTTTTAGTGATTTATAAAGTAATTTTTTATTGAAAAACATTTTTTTTACATTTTTTTACATGATCCACCATGGGATATGAACAAGCAATCATCTGATTGCTTGTTCTTGATAATACTCTGCAATACTAATGTATTGCAGGGTATTATCAGTGCCAGCCTATGCAGATGCATAGGCTGACACTTTGCCTTTAAGATGACGTCACAGACGCCATCTTAAAGGTAAACCCTCCAGGCTTCTCTGGGGTCCCGATCGGACCCCAGAGGTGCCAAAACAGCAATCGGCCCCCCCCCGAAAACGGTGCGGGGGGGCCGATTGTGATGTAAAGACCCCCAGAAGGCATGTTAAATGCCGCGGTCGCGTTGACCGCGGCATTTAACGGGTTAAACACCCGCGATCGGAGCCCACTCCGACCGCGGGTGTTAGCCGGGGATGTCAACGGTAGATTACCGTTGAAATCCCGCGGCTAACGATGCCGGTTCGGCTGCTATACAGCGCTGAACCGGCATCGTCTCTGCGCAGTAGCTGTACTGTGCTGAGCGCTATTCGCGGGAGCGCTAAGGGGTTAAGAACGTGTGCCAGAAATCATGAATCTGTTTCTTCCCTGCATTGGCCCGACAGAGTTCACCAACTCTTTTTTGCTGCACCTTTAACATAGGGGGTGTGACAGACTTTGCATGTTAAATCCAGAGCACGGTCTGAGCCCTGGAATGCCCCCTAATTTGTGTCGCACGGAGGCTAGCGCAGCTGCACCACAAAACGGTGGCGTGTGACACAATACTGGCGCGGACACTTCTTAAATACCTGTGCAAGCCATTTACACCTAAAAGAACGTGCAAAGTCCATCAGAAAACATGCACAAAACCCTTAGTAAATGAGCCCTGTTATGTTTTGAGGAATTATTACCTCATAAGTTCATGGTGTTGTCACCCTGTCTGCCTAAGCTGTTATTTACACATTGCAGACATAGCTGTGGTAGACATACATATGATACTTATATGAGAAATATTACCAAATAATTTCATGTAGTTTCCTCATGTATCTGCTCCCATTTACCTCACCTCACATGCGCTAGACATGGATGATATATCATGAACTGGAAAATTATTACCTCATAAATTCATAAAGTCCTTATGTTTACTCCAGTATCTTTCTGATTTACCTCACACATGGCTGATATGCTAAATATTACTGCTCTTAAGCAGCTTCTTTATGAGTCCTTGTAGGCTACTGGCTGTGTGAAATGAAGGTTGAGGGCTGTATACAGATATCCACCATTATTTCAATCTCTATGGTGGGAGGTCACAGACAATGGTGTGAGAGGAACAGTCTGGGCAGATAATATCACATGGATTGTGATCATTCAGTATGGAAGCTATTCTGCTTCTTATCATTTTTTTCTGATCTTATGAAAATTTTGCTTCTCGGTGCTATTTACTGTCAATCCTCTGTGCAGGTTTCTAGCCCCCACATCACTGCTTATTGGTACCTCCATGTATAGAGTAATATTGATACAACCCCATATCCAAATTTTGTTTATGAAAATCTGTATTAATGCACCAAATGGGATTTTGAAAGTTTTTAGTGACTTTTAAAACAAGTGCGACAAAAAGTATGACCTAAATTGCAGTGAAAATGCCCAAGCCTAACATATCTAGCGTTGACAAACACACCAAATAGGAGGTGCAAGTTACACAGTCTTAAAACTTTCACAACCTTTTCACAAACACATAGGTTGGTGGTGAAGTGGTGCATGCAGAGAGTTCACAGACTGCGTAATGCAGCTGACCCCTGCCGCGATCATTAGCACCTAACAATGCTGCACATGGACGCCTCCATCTTGGATTGACGACCATCATTGTGATGTCATTGGAGGATGCGCCGATTGGTTGCCAGGACAGCTGGGAGCCAACAAGAGACGCCGTACACTTTGGCTAAGATAGAAGAATCCTAAATGAGGACCCCTGATCGTTAAAGGGAACCTGTCACCAGGAGACCCATTTTTAGCACTCCCCCAGGCCCCACAGAGCATAGTACATACTCTGCCAAAGTGTTTTTGTATAAAAAATTGGTTTTACAGAAAAAAAGATATGTTATATTGTACCATTCATTAGCATCTGCTGTGTGACTAGGCACTCGTCCACTAGGAGTGGCTGGCAGTGGCGTAACAATAGCCGTAGCAGCTGTAGCTGTTGCTACGGGGCCCGGGCCGAAAAGCCAAGGTGGGACCGCCCTAGTACAGTCATACGGACCCCTGTGCCGTCCCTCTGTCCCTGTCCGCCAACCTCATCTGCAGGCTGCTGGACTTGGCCTCTTCATTTGTGGTCACTCAGCCCACCCGCCTTGTTCCCCAGTCTGTTTTCGGCCGCTTGGCCTACTCCTTCTGCGGCCGCCCGGCTGGTCTTGTCCATCTGTGCCCCAGTATCTTCACGGCTGCCCGGACGTAGGGCCTAATCCATCGGTGGCCAAGCTTGGCTTGGCCCGGCCTGAAGTCTCCGCAGCCGCCAGGCCGTCCTAGTCAATCCGCGATCCAGCCTCTGCACGGCCGCCCAGCTGGTCCACTTATTCCGCAGCTGCCCGGCCGGCCCACTCTGTCCGCGCCCGGTCGAACGGCTGGCTTACCGCGATTGCGCAGCTGGCCTACTAGTTCCGTGGCTGAACAACCAGCTTCCCACTGCACAGCAGCCGGTCTGCAAGAAATTTAAGTCCCTATATATGTAAGATTGTTGTATGTATGCTGTATGTGTGTATTTTCTGTATATGCTGTTTCTGTGTATGTGCTGTATCTGTGTATGTGCTGTATGTATGTGCTGTATCTGTGTATGTGCTGTATCTGTGTATGTGCTGTGTGCATGTGCTGTGTGTATGTGCTGTGTGTATGTGCTGTGTGTATGTGCTGGATGTAAGTGCTGTATGTGTGTATGTGCTGTGTGTATGTGCTGTATGTGTGTATGTGCTGTATGTATGTATGTATGTGTGTGCATGTGTGTATGTGCTGTATGTATGTGATGTATGTATGCATGTGCTGTATGTATGTATGTGCTGTATGTATGTATATGCTGTACAGTATATGCTGTATGTGTGTGTATTTGCTGTATGTATGTATATGCTGTACAGTATGTACTGTATGTGTGTGTATTTGTTGTATGTATGTGTGTGTATATGCTGTATATAACATATGTATTTGTGTATATACTGCATGTATATGCAGTATGTGTGTATACTGTGTGTGTATATGCTGTATATACTGTATGTGTGGTTATATGCTGTATGTAGACACATGCATTTAAATATGTATATGGTGTATATGTGTATCTGCTGTATATACTGTATATATGTGTGTATATGCTGTATGTATATGCATTATGCATGTATACACTATATATATACTGTATGTATGTGTGTATATGCTGTATATAGATTCAATATGTGTACATGGTGTTTTTATACTGCATGTATGTGCATACACAGTGGGTGTATACCGTATGTAATAGAATGTGATGTATGTATGCTATATGTATGTATATAAATAGTATGTATGAAACTTTGATGCAAATAAACTGTATGTATTAGTGTATAAATGTATATAGGAGTACATAAATGTGTGCAAATGAGTGTATACGTATGTATGTATGAACGAGTGCATAAAAGTGAGTGCAGAATGTTATGTGTGTGTATTTAAGTGTATAAAAAGGAGGGAGGGGGCCCATGCAGAAATCTGCTAATGGGCCTTGCCTCTCCTAGTTACGCCACTGGTGGCTGGAAAGGAGCCCCCTGCTCCTCTACAGCCAATCCCGAGTGTGAGGAGTTATTCATATTTTTGAAAAGGAGGACACATGGTGGGGGGAAAATGCTCCTTTCCAGCCCCTCCCAGGGGACGAGTGCCTAGTCACCCAGCAGATGCTAATGAAGGTACAATAAAACATATCTTTTTTTCTGTAAAACCTATTTTTTATACAAAAACACTTTGGCAGTGTATGTACTCTGTAGGGACTGGGGGAGTGCTAAAAATGGGTCTCCTGGTGACAGGTTCCCTTTAACTCTCTTTGAATTTACTTCTAACATTTATCTAAATGAGTACAACTTTTTTTTTTACTTTTTAAATAAAAAATCTTAAATTATCGAGCCTCATTCATGATTCTGCCCTTTAAATGCAAAATAAAATGATCAGAATTTTACTCTACATTGTCCTTTCTCATATTATGTTAAGAGGTGTTGTGCAGCATTTAGAGGGACGGAGCAGACTACTTTGTGCTACCAAATCATGTGCTCTAGTAAATATGCTGGTGGTAAAACAAATGCTGGGATAAATAATTCTCTCTCATAAATGTGCATACAGTTTTATATTTTATATAATAATATGCATGAAAGTGAAACATTCTAATTAGAAAATAAAACAATAATTACATGCTGAATCCTTGCAAAAGATTTATGGCATATATAAATAACACAAGTAAAAAGGAAAAAACATTCATCAGTGTAAGTATTAAAAGATGACGGCAACAAAGTCTCCTTTTTATGGAATTTAAAGATACAAGGTCCTATTCTGCGTGGGGCACTAAAAATGCAGGTATTTAGTGTCATTTTTTCAAACTACGATTTTATCTATTTATGTCTGTCCCGAGTTACATACAAGATAGATTCTGTGGGGGATATTTATCAGGACCTCTGCCAGTGGCGCAGAGGCCCTGAAATAATCGCAAATGCTAGCTTATTGCTAGCTTCTGCGATTATTTTCCCCAATCCGCCAGCTTCACGCCAGTGGGGCGTGAAGGGGGGGCACGGCCGGACGGGAGTGGGCCGGCGCGGGGCGTTACTGTCTCCGCGCCTGTGCACTCGCTGCTGCCGGCGACATTTCATAGGCCCTGCCTGGCGTAGGATAAATGCTGTGCAACTGGCAGCCCGATACATCAAGAGGCAGAAGCCTCTTGATGTATCGGGCTGCGAATTCGCAGCGGCGGGGCGATCATACGCTGGCGCATGAGCGCCAGCGTATGATAAATATCCCCCTGTAAGTTTGTTCTGAAGCTGAATTTGTCACAACAGATACATTTTTATAATGGTAATGCTTACCAAAGTTTTTTTTGGCCATGGAGCAATTGAATTTTTAAAATTTTAGTTTGTCATGGGAACAAGGATTACGGTAACAATAAAATTTTGTTGCAGACAGCTGATCATTACAGCCCTGTGCTAAAGAAAAATGAATCAGTAAAACTAGTAGTCGTCTGTAAGTTCTTAAAAGGCTATTCGCACAAAGACAAGATTAATTAGGATAACAAAATAACACCTTCTTTAATTCAATGTTATCAACAAAAATACAGCATTTCACAGATATAATTCCAACCTGTCTCTATCAGTCCTGGTGTTTGAAATGTGGTTGCCCCTGGATTTGACCATAAATCTTCTGACTATGGTCGGATTATTCTCATGCATAGCTACTCTTGTCTGCAAATACTTCCAGCCACGAAGCAGCAGCATGCAGAGACTTTGTCCGTCTTTGTTATAGGTGGGTTAGCAGAGTTGAGAGTGTCATTGTTTTGTATATTCATCTCATGGATCTCATCATCTTTAATATTTCTCTTCTCTATTTTTCTATGTGTCAGATACTAGGAGAATGTTTAGAAGCTAAATTAAAGTCTAGATAAACTTGTACCCTGATACTCTAAACACATTGTTAGCACATAGCATTTCATAGCACAAAAGAATCATGAAATGTCTGTTTAGAGAGACTCCGCCCACACTCTGGAATTTTACAATCACCATCACTGAGTTATAGGAGGTAAAACAGCAATTAAAACAGAGTAAAATTGTGAAGGAAGGGTGGTAAAAATGAACTTTATTGTGTAAACATCACTAGGGGATAAGATTTAAGCACTTTCTTTCATTGGCAAACCCTTTAAAGAGGTTTTCCCACGAATCAAAGTTAGGCCCTATGTGGATAGGGCCTACGTTACTGACGGTGGGGGACACAGTGATGAGACCCCCACAGAACATGAAAACTAAGGGTCCAATGGGGTCCCAGTTATCTCAGTCGGATCGTTTGTCACTCCAGGGGAGTAATGGAGCAGATGGCTGTGCATGACCGTTCTGTTCCATTCATCTCAATGGAGCCGACAGAGATTGCCGAGTGCCAGCACATTTCAATAACATCCAGAATGGCCACCCCTCTCATCTTACCCCTCTTATTGTGGACTCACTCTTATTTCCATCTTATTGTGACCCTCCCTCCGCTCCCCCTTATTGTGGCTACCCACATCTTCCCTGTATCTTCCCTGTATCTACCCTGTATATGTCTGGATTGAACCTAACCCCCTTTGGCCCTTACTCTTCCTTTTTGTGTTTTGTTGGTTTTTTGGTTTTTTTTATATCTCATGCGCCTATGTACTTATTCAGAGTGTTCTGCTTTGTTGTTTACTCTCTTTATTGCTGAATGTGTTATCTATTGCTGATTTTTAATGCTCTTCCCTATCGTCATGCTATGATGTAGTGTTGTAAATGTTTATGAAACAAATTAATAAAAACAAAACACTTATCTTTTAACCCAAACAGCACCAAAATAATGCTATTTCATTCAAGGTTTCAACTGCAGCCAAGCAATAGTAGTAAAGTATGGTATGGTAGCTTTACATCTGGCTGGTATGGAGATTTTGCCCTCTATACAAAAGCTTTGCACGCAAGGTGACAAAAAGAAATATAATCTGTTATTTTACATGTGTCCTACAGACGAAATATATAATAATTACACCTTATACATATAATTATATTAAGAGTCACAGACAGACGTGTCAGGGCATAAATCCCTGTGTTCTTTAAGGTGTTTAGTTGAGGACAGAACCTATACCGCTGCTCTGTATAACATCGGAAATGTACTTTGAATCTTAAAGGGACCCAACATTTAATATACATCATTAATGGCCAGCACACTTCTAATAAATACTTTAAAGTGCTTTATTGTTTGCATATGTATTCACACATCAATAACAGCTATAAAAAATTTGCAAAGCATGGGTAGAGCGAGCAAACCCATTCCGTTAATAGATGTTGAAGATCGCTTTGATGATTTTAACGACTTAAGTCAAACGTGAAGTAAGCATGACGTATCAGTGTCCTGGACTCTGAACATGTTTGTAGCAGCCAAGCCTCTACCGTGATCCGCAGGGCAGTGTCATACGCTGGTGGTATCAGAGGAGTGACTGGACTAAGATTGCTCATAAAATGCATATGCACATCATTACTATGGCCAGAATAGGTGACCCTGTATATGGAGCTCTGGGTCAGTGACAACTAAAAGGTGGGTGCAATATATTTTGCATCTTTCACGAGGTCAGTACTATCACGAAAGTCAAGTTTATATTTCTGGTACAAGTAAAGACAACAATGAATTCTGGCCATGGGCATATTCAATCTATGACAGTGTAAGCCCAGTAATTAGATGCAATCAAATTTCTGATAATTTTGCATAGTTTAAAATAAAAATAAAGCCCCACATAGAAATGTAGAGCCACACAACACCATGGCACACAAAAACTCTGCATTCACATGGCATTTCTGTCCTCCATTACCAGGATATGTCAGGACATGTACTTCCAAAGGCGGACAAAGATTTATTATACTGTATGTTCATACATCGGAAGCTTTCCCATGTTATATGATGAGCATATGAAAAAAACATGATGGGAACCTTGTCTAACTCCCAGTGGTCTGTTCACTGCATCCTCTAAAACCTCATCCCACATTCAAAAGTGCTCTAAGGCCTTGGCAGTGAGTAGACCTGTTAGGGACTTGTTGTTCCTTTTAATTTGGCTGATATAAAACAACCACAAAATACTATTTTATAGCACCAAACAATTTTACATAATTATTGTAGTTAATACGTTTTTGGCACGTAAGGAATTAAAGTGAACCTGTCATCACATTTTTCACAAATACAGCTAGTGGCAGGTTCCTATAGAGCCCTAGTAACTTACTGACACCCTTCCTGTAGCTAAAAATTGTTTCTCTCAGATCCCCATAGGAGGGCGATTCAATAAGTACCTGTGTGAAGAAATGAAGACACCATTTTTTCCCAAAATTTCTTTTTTTATTTTTCAACATAGTCCCCTTTTATAAAGATACACTTCTCCCAATGTTCCTGCTATTTTTTAACCCCTCCAAAAAATAGGATTTGTCGAAATCTCTCCAAAATATGCCTCTGACTCGCCGATGACTTCCTCTTTTTAGCTACATTTTTTTTCCGCGAGCCATTTCTTCATGTTAGGGAACAAGAAAAAGTAGCAGGGAGACAGATCGGGTGAATACGGTCCTGTTATGATGTCATCCACGCCCCCCTTGACTCACTATAGATATCCCTGGGTACCATGTAAAATTACAAAGTGGCTTATATGGGGATCTGAGGTAAAAAATTTTTAGCTAAAAGAAGGGTGTCATTTAATAGGGCTCTACGGGAACCTGTCACTAGCTGTATTTGCGAAAAATGTGGTGACAGGTTTCCTTTATGTCTACAAGCTTCTTATGTAGGATGTTGATGAAGAAAATGTCACTGCCCCTGGTGGATTAGGGAAGTGAATGTTGCATATCTGGTATCTACTAAGGTTACTTACCCTTTCAAGTTCTCAGCTTTACTGTCACATGGGAAACATAAGTAAAGAATGGACATATTTTACCTAACTCTAAAACCCTGCTCCATCTGGTCCCATCTCCCGTTTATACAGACTGCTCCCGAATGTCCTAAATGAAAGAACTGTCCCTATGCCTCTCTCTATTCCACACACTGCTCTATCCACAATGACTTTGTACCAGACTCAAGGGAAGTCAACATTGATGGTTTAACTTTTGGTTTGTTGTCTGTAATGATCATTGAGATGAGTGCAAGGAATAAAGAAGACAAGACTTCCACAGTCTTAAAAAAGGAGCTTCATTTTTCCTCTGTCTGACCATTAAGGGGACAGTTCAGGTAATCTGTGCAGAAGTTCTCACTGTTGCTCAGCTTTTTTCTTTAGATATTTGCAAAAAGATTGTAGAATATTCTATGCAATGTTCTATGAAAATAAAATGTCTAGTTATGTGTAGTTAAATTGCATTTTTCAACACTGTATGATTCTGTACATAGTCCTAGTCCTTGGACTTACTATAATAATGTGATAACAATAGTGATGGCTCTTCAAGATCTTCAAGTGACTTCCTGCATTAGGAAGTAGAAGGTAGGACAAGAGTAACATAGGGCTTGCAGTAAACAACTACATTGTGGTGTTAATGGATAGTGCACTCACTTTGTTGAACAAGTGTCTATTTTATGTCGGGATAGCATTACTTCTGAATGGTTAGACAGTGGGATAGGTCTGTCTAGTAGAGACATTCCTGAGACTTGACACAGATGTGTCACATACTGAATCTGTCTTACGTTCCCCAACGACAAAGAGAAAAAAAGCAGTTATAGTCCTTTAAATTGCAGGATGGACTTGCAGACATTAGGAAATTAGTGGTTTATAGCACAACAAAACAAGCATTGTGACCCAAAGTGAAAAAGTGATAGTTATAGCTTGTAAAGCCTCATTCAACACCATGTCGCAAAGTGTTGGACAGTTAAGAAACATATCCAGTACAGATAAAAGAAGGTGACAGTGCAAAACAATATAAACATTAACTTTTATTCTCTACATGTGCAGAAAATATGTATTTACTATATTCATTCTGAATTCATCTGGTTCATTCCATTACAAATCTCCCTTGTCATTGCGAAACTTCCTTAAAAAAATAATAATGAAAGTAATAGTTACAATTATAATAACAATAATCATATTATTGCTCAAATATGCTATGTAAGGAGCTTTATAAGGTCTTATTTTCTGTGTAACAGAAAATGACGTTTGCAATGATATTCTTTGTTGGACTATACAATCTTTTGATCCCTTTTTATTTCCATTTTCCATTACTGGGTTCACCACTAAAAATAACCATTTTTATATATTCATAGATTGGATCTTATGGGATGCAGCAATACCTAACATGTTTATGATGTTTACTGTTTATTTTTATATTAGTTCTAGGGAAAACTTTTGATTTTAATTTTTTATTTTAAATTTTTTTTTACTATTTTTCATAACCCCTAGATTACTTTAACTCTAGGGTGTGTGATCGATTCTACAATATACTTCCATACTACAGTATGGCAGTATATGGGAATTTTGCAAATCTTCGGAAATTACAAATCTTCAGAAATGACAAGTCCTCAGGTCTTATAAAGACCCGTGGCTGTCATGGCGATAGATCACAGAACCCTGATGATGTCATGGTGAGCGATAGTCACAGCCAATATGGTGGTGCCCATGCCAGCACCGATTGTGGGTGCCAGTGCAATCTGCAGCAACACCCAATCTCTATGGAGAGGGCTCAGTCTGGTAGCACTCTACATAAACCCCTTGCCGCTTGCCAACATACTATTAGGACAGCTTGTGGCAAGAGGGAAAACTACATTTTCTGTAATAAGCAGACTGATAAATCTGGATGGATAAAATAAGTTATATGCACAACACAGATATATACTGTATATACAGTATATACCGTATATTCCGGCGTATAAGACGACTTTTGAAGACTGAAAAATCTTCTGTCTGGTCTGGGGTCGTCTTATACGCCAGTAATGTTTCTCACCTTTCCTGTGATCCACCGAAGCTGCGCTGCCGGTCAGTCAGAGGCCCGCACCTGACCCCTGCGCTGCGCTGATAACTTGGCGCAGCACAGCGGGCAGATGTTTTGAATTGTGACAGCCGCGGGCCTGCCTGTTGCAGAGCACGGACTGTTCTGCATCTGGTCCGTGCGCTGGATCAGGGAGGGCCCGGAGCTGTCATAATTCAAAATTAGAACGGGCCCCCGATCCGCCCCCGTCCCACCCACCTCACACTACTTACCCGCCGTCGACACCCATCACTTTCGCTGACGCAGGCTATGTGACGCGTCTGCCTGCGCCGGGTCTGCTGAGGTCTATGACCCGGCACCTGACCTGCAGACGCGTCATCAGCCGTCGCCTGCGCCGGATCCCCTGATGAGAGGCAGCACGAAGAGGAGCGGGATAAGGTAAGAATTATGTTTTTTATTTAGCTTAAATATATAGGGCCCTGTTTGGTGGTGGGGGACATTATTTATGGCTACTGGGGGTGCAGGACAGTAATTATAGCTACTGGGGGGGGCATTAATTAGGGCTACTGGGGGGCAGGCCAGTAATTATAGCTACTCGGGGGCAGGACATTAATTATAGCTACTGAGGGGGGGCAGGCCATTAATTATAGCTACTGGGGGGGGGGCAGGACATTAATTATAGCTACTGGGGGGGCAGGCCATTAATTATAGCTACTGGGGGTGCAGGACAGTAATTATAGCTACTGGGGGTGCAGGACAGTAATTATAGCTACTGGGGGGCAGGACATTAATTATAGCTACTGGGGGGGCAGGACATTAATTATAGCTACTGGGGGGGGGGCAGGACATTAATTATGGCTACTGGGGGGGGGGGCAGGACATTAATTATGCCTACTGGGGAGGGGGCAGGACATTAATTATAGCTACTGAGGGGGGGGGCAGGACATTAATTATGGCTTCTGGGGGGGGGGGCATAATTAAAATATTTACCGGTGTTTTGTATGCGTTGGAAAAGGGGCAGTCTTATACGGCGAATATATCTTAAACTCTATATTTTAAACAGGAAAGTAGGGGGGTCGTCTTATACACCAGGTCGTCTTATACGCCAGAATATACGGTATATCTATATATATATATATATATATATATATACTGTATATATATTATACATATAGATGTGCCATGGATATAATTTATTTTATAATTTTTTTTTATTCCATACCCGCTGTTACCAGGGTTTTGCTATGACCATGACCGACTCCTTTTAAACACTATCGGGTGGACAGTACCTCCAGCTTTCTTTTATTTCAAATTGATCATTCTGCTCAGTATGTCTATTGTGTAAAAATCAGAAAATCATAAGTTACAGTAATAATTATAGCTATAAAATGAGGAATAAGCTGTCTACACATCATACAATTTTTATACTCAATAAATAAGTAAATAATTTTCAGGCATCTCTTGAAAGATAATCTTGCACACTTCTGGAACTTGTGGACAGTGTAGCCCCCAAGTCTAAGTTTAACACTGAACTTTTACTACATAAAATTGTTGTATCATGATCAAATTAGCAAAAAACTGGAAAACTAAAATAACAATAAACTCTGACATTTATATAACTATAAAATATAAAAATGTCATAAAATTTGCTTTCTGAATGACAAGCAAACATCTTCATGGATGATAAATCAGCTCCATTGGGGCCTATTTACAAAGGGTTGGGGATCGCACTTTCGTTGGACTGTTCATGGTTTTTGGGATTTGCAGGAGATTTTGTCACACGCGATCGAATTCTGGCGTAACGGCACTGGCTTCCATGCGACAAAAATCAGGGAATGGGCCATTGGATCATAAGATGGATTCGGACTGAGCGTAGGATTTAACTTTCAATTTGTGTTGCAAGACAATGCACTTACATACACCGGGAAGAAGAAGGTGAACTCCAGTGGACCTGAGCGGGGAAGCGACACATCCAGGATATCGGGCGCACAATATTAGTGAATTGCGCCAGAGTACATGATCATCGGAACAATGCACTTTGGATGAACTCCTCAGCCGGGTAAGTAAATTTGCCCCATTGTGTTTTAGATGAAATGAATAAATTCTGTGTATAGTATAGAGTCACTTCCACATCTATGAGTGCTGGTGCTCATGTGACTGGTCACATATCCACTGCGATGCCAGTAACTACAGAAAACTTTTGTAACTGGGGCTGCACAGAGTAAACCAACATTAAAATCTTCACTTCATCTTTCTCTAACAAAATTTTAATTTAGAATTAGTTTTTAAACATCGAAAAAAAGCATTGTCAATGTTGTCTGAACAAAATATGTCTGATGTATGTAAAAACAAAACAAAATAAAATCAATTTTCAATACAAAGTGTAGCAAAATTTCTAGGAATTAAAGCTGGAGCACTTCCTTGTCACCTTCTTCACACAAGCAGAGATATAAAATGTATTATAGGAAAGTAAGATGGAAAAAAGTTGTTAATAATCAGAATGCAGATCAGCTCATGCAGTAATTACAGGTAAGCACAGCAGCAGAATGCAAGACCTAATGGCTGACACCGAGGACAGGGTAGGACCTGATATATTATTTTAATAAGTACATTTTAACAGTGAAATATCTGGAAGTGTTGTTCCCTGAAAATACCATATATTGTTATTATGTGCTTTATGCAGTACAACTGCTGAAGGGGAATTACTATACATATAATAATGATCGTTTTATTACACACATAGACAAAGGCTAGATCATCCCTTTGGAGTTTCTGTTTTATACTGTATGTTTAGTTTACTTGCCTGTGTGTGGGTGTTCTACAATCTAGTAAATCTCTCTGCATTAGACACAGTTGGGTCCTGGGTCTCTTGCCCGTGAACTTTTTCATGTCAAAGTGCGGTCCGTGTCTACATCAAACAGCACTCAGACATAACTCTGTACATGTCCTAAATGAAACCGTGCACTACTAATTAATCCTCTTGTGCATGAAACTTACCCATTGAAGTTAATACATGCATGAAAAAAAATGAACATGATAACAGTTTGGTGCTGCTGTTTTGACGGGAAACAGGGAGTCCTTGCATCAGATGTTGCTATGATGGATAGAGTCCTGTCCATGGCACGGTCTGTGGTATAGGACTGTTAGGGATTTTTATGCAGGGCCCCAACAGCCCTCTTGACTTTTGTAAGGTGAGTCCTAATTAACCCTTTGAGGGAGGATGAGATAGCTGCCGGCAGCGAGCTGACAGAGTAAATGAAAAACACAGTCGGTCTTCCAATGCACTCAAATCAAACTGTTTATTTCAAACAGATACAGCTATATTTTAACACATAGAGATCAGCATTTGGGGTGTTGTATGAATGGAGATAAGACACTTAGATTCTATTGGCCATTATGTTTTTGTACCAGCACATTCTGGGAAAAATGACTAGGCCTTGTTTACAGCCATGCTTATCTACACAATGGCTCCTAGAAGCTTCTTCATAACCAAAATAAATAACAAGAATACAGAGGCCCGAAGGACGGTAAGAAATGCCAAGGATATTGTGAAAAGGCAAACAACAGTTTAAATGAGAAAAATAGCTGAATTAAAACATTTAACTCTATAGCTTCTAAAAGGGAAGCATACCCCCCCCCAAGGTGGCCGCTGTATCTAAGATGGCGGACAGTAGTCAAGATGGCGTCCGAAACCAGTGCGACCTCCTTAACAAGAACACTACACAGTTGGTTTTAAGGCTTTATGTTTCTATCCTTCCGCTATTTCACAAGCATCAGAAACAAGTCACAATCGGCTTGCTTCTGATGTGTGAACGGTTATGATTATTCCATGGTCAGAGAGCAATCCTTGAATTGCAAAGGTTGATTTCCTCATCAACATCCACAGAAATAAATGACTGCAGATAAAAATCCACAGTGGAAAAGCTTTTCTACTGCAGACTTTTTCCAAACATTGTGGGTATGGCATTGTCATTAATCCCATATACTATAATGTTGCTGTTATATGCTGCAGATTTACCATGAAATACCATTCTGTAATACGGAAAGCGTGGGACATGTGGACTAATGTATGTGTGTATATATAGTCATATATAGTGGTTATGGAAAGTATTCAGATCCCTTTAAAATTTTCACTCTTTGTTCATTGCAGCCATTTGGTAAGATCAAAAAAGTTATTTGTTTTTACTCATTAATGTACAATCTGCCCCCATCTTAACAGATGTGAAACTGATATTTGTCTCACAGGTTGTCCATTTCCTTCTGATCCTCCTTGAAATGGTCCTACTCCTTCATTGGAGTCTAGCTGTGTTTAATTAAAAAGATTAAACTTGATTAGGAAAGGTACACACCAGTCTATATAAGACCTCACAGCTCACAGTGCATGTGAGAGCAAATAAGAATCTTAGGTCTAAGGATACTGCCCAAGGAGCTCATAGACAGAATTGTGGCAATGCACAGATCTTGCCAAGGTTACAAAAGAATTTCTACAGCACTTAAGGTTCCTAAGATGCCAAGTGGCCTCCATAATCCTTAAATGGAAGATGTTTGAAAGAACGACAACTCTTTCTCAACCTGACCGTTCAGTGGCTGAGCTCCAGAGATGCAGTAGGGAGATGGTAGAAAGTTCCAGAAAGTCAAATTTCACTGCAGCCCTTCACCAGTCAGAACTTTATGGCAGAGTGTGCCGATGGAAGCCTCTCCTCAGTCTAATACATATGCAAAGGGCTCCCAGACTATGAGAAATAGGATTCTCTCGACTGATAAGATGAAGACTGAGCCTTTTCGTGTTAATTCTAAGCAGTATATGTGGAGAGAACCAGGCACTGCTCATCACCTGCCAAATACAATCCCAACAGTGACACATGGTGGTGACAGCATCACGCTATAGGGGTGTTTTTTAGTTGCAGGGACAGGATGACTGGTTGCAATTGAAGGAAAGATGAATGCGACCAGGTACAGATATATCCTGGATAAAAAGCTCTTCCTGATCTGGACTTTAGACTGGGCCAAAGGTTCAACGAAGGTTCATCTTCCAACAAGACAATGATCCTAAGCACACAGCAAAAATAACAGAGCTTCAGAACAACTCTGTGACCATTTTACACTGGCCCTGCTAGAGCTTAACCCAATTGAGACCTGGAGAGACTTGAAAATGGCGTCCACCAACGTTTACCATCCAACCTGAGGGAACTGGAGGGAATCTGCAAGGAAGAATGGCAGAGGATCCCCAGATCTGGATGTGAAAATCGTGTTGCATCATTCCTGAGAAGACTCATGGCTGCACTAGCTCATGACCATGTGATATTCCAGTTATTTTTGTCTAATGAATTTGCAAAATGTCTACATTTCTGTTTTTTCCTGTCAACATGTGTAGCAGAGTGTACATTTATGAGCAAAAAAAAAAAACTTATTTGATCTTTCCAATTGGCTGCAACAAAACAAAAAGTGAAAAATTTAAAGGGGTCTGAATACTTTCCATACCTACTGTTCACACACTCAAGGCAGGAATGGGTTAAAGATATGTGCCTAGGTGACTTAAGTGTAATAAAGTAACAGCACAACTGCTCTTGTACAAAAACTTTTGTAAAGTTCACTAAAAGTTATAATTATTCTGCACGGTCACTGTGGCATGCATGGTCTCCAGGCTGTGCAGTGAAATCTCAGCTGTCTACAGACAGCTCCATCTCTCTGCATTGCTTTCTTTGCTAAATGGACAGGTTGTCACAGTGTTGATTTGCCAAAGACCATTGTCAACCGTCTCTGAGGTGTGCAGCGAGATCCTTCTCGGTGGTTCATGGTTAAATGTCCACTGAAGCAACTGTAAGGGTTGTATATCAATACAGAAGTGGTTAAATTGTCCCTTTAGAAAATACAGTTTGTCTCACTGATAACGAGTTTTTGTAAATGGAAAAATAAAAAAATATGGCTTGTGGGAGGAGCTAGTGAAAAATGTTTTAAAATTTGGTAACTTGGTCTTAGAAGTGGTAAAAGGGGGTTATCTGGCTGTTAAAAATTACTGAGGGCTGGGCGGGGGTGGGCTAGTTAAACATAATAAATATATACTTACCTCCTCCAGCGCTATGTCCCACGACGCGGCCCCTTCGATCTGTGCCTTCGATCCTCCCATCCGTCCCTATCTCTCAGCGTTGTAAGCGCTGGGAGATGGTGTTGGGTGGGAGCTTCCGGACGGCTGGAAGCTCCCTGTGTGCCCCTGTATACAAACCGACACACAGAGGAGACGGACCGCGGCACAGGCAGTGCCGGACGAGGTAAGTACATGTTTAACTAGCCCACCTCAGCCCGGCCATTAGTATTTTTTAACACCCGGATAACCCCTTTAATGCACAAGGGTGCACTTTAGTCGGACTTTTCACATTCGTCATGGCTAAAACAGCTTGCACAGGCATTTAAAAGTGTGTGAGCTGTGCTAGCAAATTATGAGGGGCGTGCTGTCTGACTGATTCGGACTGAACACGGTATTTAACATTCAAATTGTGTCGCATGCCCTATGTTAAAGATGCACCACAAAAAAGATGGTGAACTCTGTCGGACCTGAGCGTGGAAGCGACACATTCATGATTTCAAGCGCATGGGCTTAGTGAATTGCTGCATGCTGCATTATAGACGGACAATGTACTTTCTTTGAACTCGAGTAACCCTGTAAGTAAATGTGCCCCATTGTCTTTACTGGTATTATCCTTATCCCAAATAAATGATATATATTGTAGTCTACAACTTTACTTCTATTTTGATCGTTTTTTTTTTTTTCCATAAGATTTCTTGTCCTTTTTGTGACTTTTTGTGTCTCATCCTGTGAGTGAGCACTCATCATAACTGTCTTGGAAACCTCCCACAGAAACACCCAAGTAGGCATTTATCTAAAGGCAACATCATTTCTAGCAATCATTTCAAAGAAGGAAGGATACAAGTTTAGTCCCTTCATGTGGAAGTGGAGGTTCTCTATTAAGTCAAACTGTATACTCCCCCACCCTGTTGTTCTCTGTTCTAAGTTGTAGCTTAACCTCCTCATCGCTGCAGATCTCCAACCAGATTAGTGATGAGTGACACTTTATACCTCACCTGTCACATCACAATAGAGAATAACATTGATGAGGAAATCCCTCCTATTATGGAGACACACCTCCCAGAATGTGTCATGTCAGACGTTTTCTCTCTAGGTTTTTATGAGGGATACAAAAAGGCATTTAAGAGGCTGACAAACAGACACAAAACATTTATATTCTCAAAGTAATAGCTGTCAACTTTGGGGCATTATAATTGTGGCACAGTCTGGGTGATCCCTAGAAAGTTACTTCAGGAAATGAATTGTTTGTCAAGCCAAGTTGCTGAAATGTTGTTGAACATAGTTTTTATGTGAATTACATAGGAAAATGCACATCTTTAATGATTACACACAGATATGTGAAAAAATATAATAATTTGAAAAAAAGCTAAAGATGCCTCTTTATAGTAAAATAGTAAATATAGTAAAACATTTTCTTTAAATGAATTGGCCGGGATTTTCCAAAAATATACTTAAAGTAGGGAAGTATGAGGATATGATAGCGGAACTGTTACCACCTGTATATACCCCCCTGCTGTGAATAGCAGAGTGACCCAGCTGCATTTCATCCACCAGAGCTGACCACCAATTCCTTCTCCGGAGTGCGATCGCTGCCATCAAGTACTGGTGGCATTCTGGCACATGATGTGGAAGAGCCCTGCTCTCTAGACCTTTTAGATGAAGGTCACTACTCGCTAACTGGACAGAACTGTTCCCATGTCCCCTGAGTGGGTCTCTTTGGTAAACTGGATGCAGAGACTTGCCCCAGTATAGCAGAGTCTTCCTTACGATGATGCTTGTCTTAGACAAAAAGCCTATAGTATTGAGGTGGACGGACCCCAGGACTCCTTCTTGCACCACATGGAAGAATTTAATTAATTTCATAATTCCATATGAAAAGGTAGTATATAGAAATATGTAATGTCCTGAAAAGTTTGGAAAAGTATGGGATTGTTGGTGTGTTGTTGGATTGTTGGGGTTGGATTGTTGGTTTGACTCAGCCCAAATGGCCTACCATTACCCGGATCTTGTAACTTGTTGCCTCCTCTTATTGTACTTACTAGCCTTTCTTTCTCCTCATGTGCCTCCCGAGGCCACTCTAGAGGTAAGAAACTCCTACCACCTCAATTATTGCACCTATATGTTGTAATTTGTATTTTTTCATTACCCCCTTGGACCATATCTCTTTTAAATTATTACAAACAAACAGTACCTTGATTTTTGTACAATTATGACTATGGGGTTATTTATCATATGCCAGCGTTCCTGCCTCTTGATCAGGCAGGGGTCTGTGCAGTATTTATTTCTACGCCAGGGCCTACCTGGCATATAAATAAGCTCGGTCGACAATTTCCATGCATGAAAATTCGCCGGCTGCAGTAAGCGTGCAGGCGCAGGGACAAGGATGGTGTGCGGGGACAGGAACAGGAATTTGCGATTATATCAGGGCTACTATGCCACTGTTGTGGTGCAGAAGTCCTGATAAAATTTTTGTTTGGATTTTTTTTTACTTCATTTGCTACCCAGTACAATATGTCAATCTAGTATATAATATATTGTAATAAAATCTATTAAAAAGTAGTTTATTACGTCAAATAAAAAATGTACTCACCTGTTGTCTCTTAGCTGCTTCAAATCCTGGACAGCTGCTGATGCAGAATTTGAAGCTGCTGTCCATCAATACGAATACAATACAAATTTTTTGCCAGGCACGCAAATTATATAATTATCCTTTGCCTCTTTATGTGGGTATGAAACACCTTCTGGGTTCCCTAAGGCTCCTAAGCTTAGTTGTGACTGCACCCCCACAAGTTTTGCCTTGGCTGCCATCCATAGTTTCCATAGTAAGGAGTAGAGATGAGCGAGCACTAAAATGCTCGGGTGCTCGTTATTTGAGACGAACTTTTCCCGATGCTCGAGTGCTCGTCTCGAATAACGAACCCCATTGAAGTCAATGGGAGACTCAAGCATTTTTCAAGGGGACCAAGGCTCTGCACAGGGAAGCTTGGCCAAAGACCTGGGAACCTCAGAAAAGGATGGAAACACCACGGAAATGGACAGGAAACAGCAGGGGCAGCATGCATGGATGCCTCTGAGGCTGCTTAATCGCACCATTATGCCATAATTATGGGCAACAGCATGGAGATGACAGAGTGAACGAATGAGGCTAGATAGCATCTAAAACATCCAATAATTGACCCTGACACTATAGAAGATGGCATGCAGAGGCAGCGGCAGTAGCGACAGGCTAGAGAGTGGCATGGCGATATACCCCAAATGGACTCAGGCTTCAAACCAATTCTAAAAATTCCTTTTGGCGAGGATAACGTGTAGCACTGTATGTATCAGTATTTTGCCTGGTTAAGGCGGCAGAGAGGAACCAAAGGAGGTGAGCAAGAAGCGCTGAAATGATTTCCTATGTGAACAAAAGGTTGACAGTATATTTAATCGATAACACAGTATGGTGGCGACATAGTGACCAAGTTCCATAATGTATCTGGTGAAACACCCGAAAAATGAGCCTGACACAGCTCGTTTGATAAGGGGACGACATGTGGAGGCAGCCATGGAGACGACTTCCATGATTAAGAGCGACAGTATGGGGCATCCATATTGCGCTGCTATGATCGCAACTTCAGGTCTCCAGCATGGCGGCGACAGATGGGCCGAGTTCCATTATGTATCTGGTGAAACACCTGAAAATTCTGCCTGACACAGCTCGTTTGATAAAGGGATGATGTGCTGTATTTCCTCACGCGCTTCAGCGTCTGGGGTATAGACAGTTGAAAGTTGTGCATGGAGACATTGGTGGACGCTGTGGAGGCGAAATGGACAGGAAACAGCAGGGGCAGTATGCATGGATGCCTCTGAGGCTGCCTAATCTTGGGATGGAGCTGGCGGTCCGCTGACAGGCGAGCTTTCGCCTGTCCAATCCCCTGTCTCTCGGCTCCTCCCCACCCAAAATGGGCCTGGGGGCCAGAAGTGTTTACTTTGAAAAAATTATAATTTTCAAAGCAGGCGGGGTCGTTTGAATATTTCATCTAGGAATAATGGAATAGCATAGCAGTTCTATTTTTAATTGTTTTTTTGGAAATGGTTCCATGATTAAGAGCGACAGTATGGGGCATCCATATTGTGCTGCTATGATTGCAACTTCAAGTCTCCAGTATGGCGGCGACAGATGGGCCGAGTTCCATTATGTATCTGGTGAAACACCCGAAAATTCTGCCTGACACAGCTCGTTTGCTAAGGGGACGATTTATGGAGGCAGTAAGGTAGTAGTAGATTAAAGGTGCTGCAGTTAAAACTATGTTAGTTGGATCTTGGGATGGAGCTGGCGGTCCGCTGCCAGGCGAGCTTTCGCCTGTCCAAGCCCCTGTCTCTCAGCTCCTCCCCACCCAAAATGGGCCAGGGGGCCAGAAGCGATTACTTTGAAAAAATTATAATTTTCAAAGCAAGCGGGGGCTACAAACAGCACTTCTAAGAACCTTATGTATAAGATCAAGTGTAGTACTGTTCTTATAAGTTTTGGTTATGGCGGGTGAGGGGAATGTAAACAGATGCGCAAGAAGCGCTGAAATAATATCGGTAAATGATAAAAATTTGCCAGAATATTTTGTGGATAACACAGCAGGATGGCGACAAAGTTAACAAGTTTGATGTGGAAGCCATGAAAACAACCCGAAATTCTGCCTGACACAGCTCGTTTGCTAAGGGGACGATGTATGGGGGCAGTAAGGTAGTAGTAAATTAAAGGTGCTGCAGTTAAAACTATGTTAGTTGGATCTTGGGATGGAGCTGGCGGTCCGCTGCCAGGTGAGCTTTCGCCTGTCCAAGCCCCTGTCTCTCGGCTCCTCCCCCCCAAAATGGGCCTGGGGGCCAGAAGTGTTTACTTTGAAAAATTATCATTTTCAAAGCAGGCGGGGGCTACAAACAGCACTTCTAAGAACCTTTTGTATAAGATCAAGTGTAGTACTGTTCTTATAAGTTTTGGTTATGGCGGGTGAGGGGAATGTAAACAGATGCGCAAGAAGCGCTGAAATAATATCAGTAAATGATAAAAATTTGCCAGTATATTTTGTGGATAACACAGCAGGGTGGCGACAAAGTTAACAAGTTTGATGTGGAAGCCATGAAAACAACCCAAAATTCTGTTGGGCGTGTGGGTGGGTTGCACTGTACTTCCTCTTGTGCTCCAGCGTCTGGGGTATGGAGAGCTGATCGCTGCGCGTGGAGACATTGGTGGATGCTGTGGAGGATCGTGGAGGCGAAGGTGTGGTTTTCGCATGGGAGGTGTTTGGGCCGGGGTCCTGGGCAGGGGGCTGACTAGCAGATGACACAGGGGAAGGAGCAGTGGTGTGCCCGGCCGGAGGTGAACGCCTTGGTTCCATTGAGTGGGGTGTTTAGATTTCATATGCTGCGGATACTGGTGGTGGTTAAGCTGGTAGTGGTGGAACCCCTGCTGATCCTGGTTTGGCACAGGTTGCACACCACAGTCCGTCGGTCATCCGGTGTTTCTTTATAGAACCTCCAGACTTCCGAAAATCTAGCCCTCGCCACGGGAGCTTCACTACGTGAAACATTTGGCGCTGATGCACCAGCTTTGGCCCTGCCTCTCCGTCTGGCCCCACCACTGCCTCTTCCAACCTGTTCTCATCGAGGACTCGCCTCCGTCTCAGAAGCACTGTGTTCACCCGGCCTATCAACCCAGCTTGGGTCTGTCACCTCATCATCCTCCGATCCCTCAGTCTGCTCCCCCCTCGGACTTCCTGCCCTTACAACAACTTCACCACTGTCTGACAACCGTGTCTCCTCATCGTCCGACACCTCTTTACAAACTTCTTCCACTACGTCAACAATGTCATCATCACCCACAGACTGCGACCGGTGGAAAACCTGGGCATCGGAAAAGTGCTCAGCAGCAACCAGACAAGTGGTTTGTGACTCTGGGAAGGGTCCAGAAAACAGTTTCTCAGAGTATGCCGGTTCAAATGCCAAATTTTCCTGGGAGGGGGCAGACTGGGGGGAAGGAGGCTGAGGTGGAGGAGCTGGAGGAGTGCTGATTTCGGTGACATGGGTGGACTGCGTGGAAGACTGACTGGTGGACAAATGGTTAGAAGCATTGTCCGCAATCCCAGAACATCACCTGTTTGCACTGTTCTGGCCTCAACAGTGCTCTACCACGAGTCCCAGTAACTTGAGACACGAACCTAGGGAGTGTAGCTCTGCAGCGTTCCCCTGCTCCCTCATCAGCAGGTGGTGTCTCACCCCGCCCAGGACCACGGCCTCTAAACCCTGCAGTAGTTGGACGCCCACACCCTCGTCCTCTACCCCTAGCCCTCAGGTTCAACATTTTCAAAATTAAAGTGTAAACTGTAAATTTTTTGTGTGTTTTTTTGTGATTTTTTTGTGTTTTTGTTTTTTTTAGCAAAACGATGCTATCCTTTTGCTATGGCTAGTTTCTAACCTACACTGACAGCGCACAACAGGATGTGCTAAAAGCCTGATGACTTTTAGTTTTGAAAAAAAAAAAGAAAAGAAAAAGCAGACTGTGCCTAATTCAATCAAACCCCTAATAAATTGTCCCATTTAGGTGTTTGAGATGGATATGTGTGTCACTAAGAGCTAAACAGAACGTTCGCAAGTCTCCCTGCAAATTCGTCACAATATGGTACTAGCTGCACTACTAGTGCCAGCAAGGCCAATCAAAAGCAAATTATATATATATATATATATATATATATATATATATATATATATATATATATATTTATATATATAATGCTATTGTAGCCCTAAGAAAGCCGGTTGGGTTCTCGTATGGCTAGTTTCTAGCCTACACTGACAGCACACAACTGGATTTTGTGCTGTGCCTGATGACTTTGGGTTATAAAAAAAATAAAAGTAAAAAAAAAAAGAAAAAGCAGACTGTGCCTAATTCAATCAAACCCCTAATAAATTGTCCCATTTAGGTGTTTGAGATGGATATGTGTGTCACTAAGAGCTAAACAGAATGTTCGCAAGTCTCCCTGCAAATTCATCACAATATGGTACTAGCTGCACTACTAGTGCCAGCAAGGCCAGCCACAAGCAAATAAAAAAAAAATATATATATAACGCTATTGTAGCCCTAAGAAAGCCGGTTGGGTTCTTGTATGCCTAGTTTCTAACCTACACTGACAGCACACAACTGGATTTTGTGGTGTGCCTGTTACTTTAAGTTTTGAAAAAAAAGAAATCGGCAGACTGTGCCTAATTCAATCAAACCCCTAATAAATTGTCCCACTTAGGTGTTTGAGGTGGATATGTGTGTCACTAAGAGCTAAATAGAACGTTCCCAAGTCTCCCTGTAAATTCCTCACAATATGGTACTAGCTGCACTAGTGCCAGCAAGCCCAGCCACAAGCAAACAAAAAAAATATAAAATATAACACTATTCTAGCCCTAACAAGTGCTGTTGTGTTCTTGTAGACTCACTCCTGCCTAACAGTAAGCTAATATAACAGCCTAACGCTTTTCCTGCAGCAGCAGCAGATCTCTCCCTAACGGCATCCAGACAGAGAATGATGTGAGCAGCGCGGGCAGGGGCTAGTCTATTCCAGGGTCACCTGATCAGGCCAGCCAACCACTTCTATCGACGTGTAAGGGTACCACGTCATGCTGGGTGGAGTGCAGAGTCTCCTGGCTTGTGATTGGCTCTGTTTCTGGTCGCCAAAATTCAAAACGGCAGGAGATGCCATTTTCTCAAGCTGGCGAAGTATTCGTCCAAGCAACGAGCAGTTACGAGTACGCTAATGCTCGATCAAGCTCGGACGAGTGTGTTCGCTAATCTCTAGTAAGGAGTCTTTGCCAAAATTTGTTTTTCACAATTTTTATGTAACCACTGTTTCTGCCTGAAAACTGCACCCAAAAATGTTTGTGTTACATTACTATCATAGATATAAAACCCAATTAATTTTATACCCAGATTCCATCTAGATGTAGTAACTTTGTAACTCTTAAAGATTTCATAATTTCAAGATGGACCAAAAAAAACCCTTAAAAAGATTCTATTTTTAAATATTGCATAACACTGAATATTGCATAACACTCAATATTTGTGGTGGTAAAAGTAACAATGATTTATATAAAAGTGAAATTTGTTATAAATCACATAAGGAAAACATTAAAACTAAATAAACACATTATTTCATGGTGTAATAAACATCACATATCAAGTGAACACCTATTAATGATGCAGAAAGGTTTTTGTACTGTAAGGAATAAGAATTTAAGACACACATGTGGTCTATGCCAAGTAAAACAAAGAAAGATCAAACAACAGATGTTGTTGGCAAAGAAAAATCTTCATCGGAAATATGTATTGGGTTTATGCGTGCTGCCCCATTTTGATTTATGTCTTCTGTAAAGTTTCCCAAACATTTCCTCAAATACCCTCAGTAGAAATGTAACAGATTTATTGTGGCTAAGACAAATAAACTAGATGAGGCAAGGAAGACCTTATTAACAGCATTACATGTATTTGGATCATTCTTTGGGGTACATTGATCATAATTTTTAGACTTTTTTGCTGTTTTTTTGCACAACACTTTTACAACTTTATCAACACCTTTATATGTATTTTTCCTAAATCTAGAAAACAGTGGGTCATTCTTTGGGTGACATTGATTATAATTTTTTAAGACTGTTTTGCCATTTTTTATTAACAATTTTTTTAGCGCAGTTATTTAATGTGTCTGTAATTTGCGACTTTTTTGGTTGCAAGCAAAAGTCTGACAATTTGTGGTTTTGATATCCAAGACAATAGAAACCACACACTCTTTTCTAGTGGTGGTGCTCACTTACGACATTTACGACATTTTAGTCATCCCGACCTTTGTGAAGTTAGATCTCACTGTAAGTTGTGTAGTAGGAGGTTTTGGTGAGGCTGTGTGGTTTTCAGTCTCTGCGCCTTATCTGATATAGTGAATGGGTGTTCTGCATACGTTTGCACTGCAGATATCACTATTTTGCGCCTAAAAAGTCTCAAAAAGCACTTGAATAAAGCACCATTTTCATTACCGGATACAGAGGTCAACGCATCAAAAATTACAAATGAATTCTATGCAACATAAAAAAACACTTCTGAACAGTTTTAAAATATAAAATTTTATCATCTTTCCATTAAAATGGCCTCAAGTAACAACTTCATCATTTTCTATGGGATGTCACATTTTTGAGTGGGATTATCGCCATTCTTAATGTGCAGGCTCAATTTCATATACATTGTAATAAAAAAAGGTAGATACTCATTTGAGCAAGAAAATGTTTTTTCTTTTTTTTTTCTTTTTACATATTTTAACTTTTAGTCTCTGCACTTAAAACAATATATAGTCTGGACGTTGTACAAGCATTCACTTTTTTTGTGCAAAAATGAAGCTAGGAATGTTCTGTCATCTTTTCTCATTCTAAGTTCCTTATTGGTTGCAAAGGAGATTTACTTTATAAATTGCGACAATTTAGCCGCAAAAATTAGGTGCAAATGAATTGGCCGTGCAACGGTTCAAAACGCATATAATAAGGAAAAAAAAAAACAAGATACATAAATTACAAGCCAAGAAATGGAACAAACCAGGTGCAAAAAAGGCAAACCTGAGACACACTGGGACTTATTTACTAAGGGCCCCGCGGACCGCACTTTTGTCGAACATCCTGCCGATTTCCGTTTGGGGCCGCTGGGACAGGGTTTTAAAAGGGGTTTTTGGCGCAGCGGGGCTGGCTTTCATTCGACACAGATGAAGGGGCGGTCCGTTGGACGATCCGACAGATTTGGACAAACCGCGAGATTTAACTTCAAAATTGTGTCACAAGCCAAGCACTTACATGCACCAGGAAGAAGAAGGTGAACTCTGGCGGACCTGATCGGGGAAGCGACACCTTTAGCAAGTCAGCCGCACCATCTTCTTGAATGGACAATGCACTTTTGGGATCTCCTCCGGACCGGGTAAGTAAATGTGCCCCACTATAATCAATGTCTTCTTATTAGGTATTTGTGAGACCCTAAATTTTGTATGGATGGCTAATGTCAAAACAAGGAATGAGATAAGGTACAAAACCATATAGGAACATTTGTTATGGGAATATTACAAAAGAATTTCCAAGAATTTCATTTGGTATTTCAAAGAATTGACTCCATACAGCAAACTTGAAAATCACATCTCCTTTCCCAACATTTGCAAGATTTTGGAGAAGTCAGCAAAAGGGAGTGGGGATTATGTAAATATGGCATGTATATGACATTATCTGTAATTTTTCACTTTATATTCACCCGTCTACCTTGTCACTTACAATAATTCAGCTGTACAACTTCTTTCCACCGTGTCTGACCATAGTTTATTGCATGTGAGGAACTGATCACCATTCCTATAGTCCATGGGTGAATATATTATTACTTGGTCGTGTTCTATTTTTAAATCATAAGGATATCAAAGTATTTACTATCTCAGCATGCCATAATAAGTGCTATATTTGGATCTATGTGCATGGCAAGGCTTCAATTATACCCTATCTGTCTATAAAAGTAAGAATCTGCATCAAAGGCTCTTCCACACCTACTTACAAAGCTCTGTGTGTTTGATGTCAGTAAGGCAATGTGTCTGTACCAAGAGAGAGGCCTGTGTAACTTACAAGATCATATGTTAGCATTAAGGACATGAATGATGAAATGGTTTCCATACAATGGTAAGAGAAAACAGAGGGATCATTAACCCTCGGAGGAAGTAGACTTGCATCCAGATTTCTCAGTATAAGTAGTGATTTTTTGCTATTATTCAGTTCTGCTGTTAGGAAGTAGAACATATGACCATGAGAATGTAAATCTATCTTCAGTGCAGATAACTAATACAGGCGGTCCCCTACTTAAGAACACTCGACTTACATACGACCCCTAGTTACAAACAGACCTCTGGTAATTGGTAACTTCCTGTACTTTTGTCCTAGGCTACAATAATCAGCTATAACAGTTATCACAGGTGTCTGTAATGAAGCTTTAGTGTTAATATTGATTCTTATGACAACCCAACATTTTTAAAATCCAATTGTCACAGAGACCAAAAGAGTTCTGTCTGGGATTACAATGATAAAATATACAGTTCCGACTTACATACAAATTCAACTTAGGAACAAACCTACAGACCCTATCTTGTATGTAACCCGGGGACTGCCTGTATTCTAATTTCTTGGTATTATACATTAAAAATAGATGAATACTCAGGTGTATAAAAACAAGGAAGTATATGTGACACTACATAGTAGTTTGTAAAAATTGTAGTTAAGAAAATGTCTGTATTATTTATTCATTATACAAGTAAAATGAAACTTAGAGGAGAATAGAGGATATAGAATAGGTGGCTATAGAAAAGAAAGCAATAAAATGGAAGCCTCTGGTTCTGCTTCTGTCACTTCCTCATCAATGGCTAAGGTGTGTGCAGAGAAAGCAAGAAACACACGTTTTATCAAGACTTTGCTTTACTCTACAATACTTTTACTATTATATACCATTGTACTGTAATACTTTTACAAAATAGGATACTTTTTTAAGGGACCGTGTACTATTGGAGGTAAATCCTTGACCATAGTTTTAAAAGAGATAGGCCAGCAATCTAAAGATTTCCCTATACTTTTGCTCAATGTTAAATTTGCAGCAAAGGACATTTCTTTCACATGAATGTCTTATTATAAATGTTAAAGGGTTTGAGAAGACATAACCTTAAAGGGTTTGCCCATGGAAGAAAGTTCTCAAACTTTAATTCCCTAGAGATGTTTATTTTTAACCCCCCTTACTTTACAATTTTGCTCAGTTTTATTGCTGTTTTAGCTTCAGTGTGGGCTGGGACTCTCTAAGCAGACATTTTATGATCCCTCTTGTGCTGTAAGATGATGTGTACTGACAATGTGGTAAGATTATCAGGGTACAGGGTTTATCTACACTTTTATTTAGCTTCTGAAAATTCTACTAGCATCTGACACATAGAAAAAAGAGAAATGAGAAAGATCAAAGATGAGAGATGATAGCTCTGTTATATGTCTTCCTCCCAGATAATTACTTTATCTGTCTGTTACTAGTAGAGTAAGTCCCTGCACACTGCTGCTTGCTGGCAGGAATTGCCTGTGTCTGAGTTGGTCTTGTAATGCAGGGGGAGGGGCAGGAGGCAGAGAGCACTGTAGTGTGCAGACAAGAGAAGCTAATAATGAGAAGAATCTTATCATAGTAAGAGGATTACGGTCGGATCCAAAGTTGTAAACACCAGGATTGAAAGAGACAGGTTGGAATTATATCTGTGAAATGCTGTACTTTTGTTAATAATAATAGTGAATTAAAGAATATGTTAGTCCTTGAGACTGAAGATCTGGCCACCTATTTTATATTACCCAATCCATTAACTTCATTAATCCCTGCTTGATCACTTACAATCTGGCTACTGTACTATGCACTACACTGAAACAACTCTTTTTACAGTTTCCCATAGATCTCCTAACAGCAAAATCCAATGGTGACTATTATCTCCTCATTCATCTGGACAGATTTGACACTGTGGAAAATCCTTCTTGGGATGCTTCACTCCAATGGCCTGAAGGTCATGTTTCTCTCTTGGTTTTCTTTCTATCTCTCTAAACACACTTGTAGTGTCTCCCCACCACATTGTAACATCTGCATAAATGACATTGACACTCCCCAATGACATCTAATAGGGTTAACAACAGTGATTGGTGCTAGCACCGATCACGGGTGTTAGCGGCAGGTGTTTGCTGCAACAAAAGTAACAGGATGATAACAAAACAACCTAACACAATAATAAAAATTAGATATTTAGATTTTAAGGTAACAATACAATTACATGAAACGAATCGTTATCACTAAGCATATACTAAATAATTACAATTCAAATAAATTTATGTATGAGATAGCCAAGATTATTGTCTACAAAATGATAGTAGTCTCATATTGTAGATGTAGTGAATTTTGAGACATGGGAAGTCCAAAATATTGTTACCATTGTTAGCAATCAGATGAGAACAGGGCCGCCATCAGGAGCGGGGTTAGTATGACTGTGTTCAAGGGGCTTTGAGGAGGAGATGGGGCCCCAAGTCACAGAAAACCCTCCTCTCTTCCCAGTTGCAAGGAACTCACTGTGCACACAGGGCCGGATTATCATTCTGTGAGGGACCCCAAACTTCCTAGAGGCAGAACTGGATGAGAGACTGACATGTGAAATACCATAATTGAGCCAGTGGAAAATGTTGTTTTGGGTTGAATATCCTTTTAATAAAGTCTCATGTCCTACCACTCACAGTGCTAATAATCTTGGTTGCTATTGACCAACATGGTAAGCTATATATATAGCTTATATATAATTTATAAATATAATTGCCTGGGAAGATGGATCTGAAGTAAACTTGGACACCAAAGGCGTACATTACACTTTTCTTGTAAGCACTTATAAGTTTTGAACCTTTTATCTCAGACCTTATATCTTGTTAATTGGTACAAATTTCTTATAAATTACAATTAAGTTGATATTCCTAATAGAAGAGGAAAACATTTTTAATTATATGTCATATTTTTGACGTTTGATCAGAACTAACAAGGTAGATCTTGCCAGCTCTGGGTATATTATAACTAATAAATACACACAGTCTTGAGCTGCCAAGCCTTTTATTGCATTTCTATTTTTAATTTATAAAGTCTCATTAGTAATAATTTGTCATTTAACAAGAGCAATGTAAAGATTACATTGACATAATATCACCTATGGTGCCACTGTCTAACTTTCACTTTAAGATTTGTCAAGAATTAGAAGAAAGAGCCTGCTTTTTATACAAACAGCTCTATGCTGATGTATATGGCAATGCATGTTTACTAGGTAAGCAAAGGTGTGAATATACCATAATCCTGGCTGTACAGATGCACTCTAGGCAAGGGAGGCCAAAAATAATCAAAATGTATTCTCTATATTAGGGCTTTTAATTGTCCACAGATAGCACATGGACCCACTAGTTCTATAGACTCACATATTTAATGGTGGATACCAAACATCACTCTAGAAGTGTATGTCCAATAGCACATGCCCTATTATATATATTCATATAGTAGTGTTAATATAAGGCCTTCCAAATTATGTTTGTAGTGGTGCTCCATAAACTACAATAATAAAGTACACTTAAAGGAAACCTGTCATCAGGTTTTCACCAGTAAACCTAATGACAGGTTCCTGCAGAATTGTTTGCACTGTTTCCCTTTCAGTTTTTATTATGAAAATGTAAAGCTTGTTTTGTTCTTAAATCAATTTTAATGAAGCAGCTGGCAACCTGCCAGCAGACGCGCCGAGTCACAAGCAGTTTGTCTTCTCTTCTCCAACATCTCCCTCAGCTCCCTCATTCCCCCTCCCAATTTGTATTCGGCAAGTCCCCGTGTGACTCAGCTGTCTCCTGCAATTTGGATAGGAAGGGGAGGTCTTTGCTTGGTAGCCATCCGGTCCTGGTACCTTTCCATTTCCTAAGTTATCACCACCGCAACCTTCTCTATAGATATTGGAGCATTCAGAATTGCATTATCTTCATCCAACAACCTCGGCAAGATAGAGATTTGAGGAAGGCCACTTCATCAGCCTCACCCTGTGTGTACAATGTATTATAATATCTATACAGGATGTCATTTATCACTTTCGGATTAGAGGACAAACTACAATCTTCCGATCTTAGGCTACTGATATGGTTGGGCTATAGCTTGCCTCTGGCTATCTTAGTCAAAATGGCCCCTCTCTTGTTTCCGAACCTATAGAAATCTACCGCTTATTGATCCCATTTGAATCTTTCTTTGCACTTGTATCCAATTTGCCCTAGTGATGTCTGTTGGGTTGACTATAAATTCAATATAAGCTCTGCACTATTTTTCACTGACTCTACCATCACTTCTGTTAGTTCTAGCCAGCAATGATGCAACATACTCCCTCCCAGTATAACATGGGGTTATCTGTTATAATTGCTTGATCCCCACAATATTCTAACCACCATCCCTTTAACAATGAGTGAAACTCCTCATCTTGTGACAAGAAGGTAGGGAAGCGCCATATGTAATCAGTCCTGTCACTAAATATCACCAAATCTTCACTTCTTGCAATTAACCCATCATGACTGTAGAACCTAAGAGGTAATCAATACAGTACCATGCTCCTTGTACATAAAAGAAATGTGTAAAGGACCGATCGATTGTGTGCACAGTATGCCAGATGTCCTGCAGTCTAATGGAGTTTAGGAGAACCTTCTAGAACTCTATCTTGTGGTCGCGTGAATGTAACTCGGCCATCATCACACTTTCTATCTTCCTAGACAAGTCTTCCCCCATTACAATCTAGAATAAAAGGCTTGTAAAATTATGCAAATGAGCCTGATGGGCTCCAGGCTCCATTATTGCTCATGGAGCCTGGATTAATTTTGAAATCCTTTTTTTGTAAAAACCAGGGTATAAGAGGCTAAAAGAAGAACAGATCCTGACCAGGGGGCACATACCAGTATATCAGTGGGCTTGGTTTACAATCCTTGATCCTGGTGGTAGATATCCTTTAAATTTACACATTTTGATACTATACAAGGACTAAATACAATCTGGGTTTCCCCTATTAGGCAGCCCCTAGACACTGAGATCATCATGAGTTAACCAAATAAGAACCAAAAAAAGAAAAAAAAACACTTTGGGCATACTCTTGATGAGCTTCAAGAGGTAGTCACCTGAAATGGTCTCCTACAGTTTTGAAGGAGTTCCCAGAGATGATTAGCATTTGTTGACCCTTTTGCCTTTACTCTGCGGTCCAGTTCACCCAAAACCATCTCGATTGGGTTCAGGTCTGGTGACTGTGGAGGCCACGTCACCGGCGTAGCATCCCATCACTCTCCTTTTTTTTCAAATAGCCCTTACACAGCCTGGAGGTGTGTTTGGGGTCATTGTCCTGTTGAAAAAGAAATGATGGTTTGAATAAATGCAAACCGGATTGAATAGAATGCCTCTGCAAGATGCTGTGGTAACCATGTTGGTTCAGTATACCTTCAATTTTGAACAAATCCCCAACAGTGTCACTAGCAAAGCCCCCCCCTCCTCCCAGGCATGTAGAGTCCAATTGTTCACCGTTTTCTGAGTCACACAAAGACATGGTGGTTGGAACCAAAGATCTCAAATTTGGACTCATCAGCCCAAAGCACAGATTTCCACTGCTCTAATGTCCATTCCTTGTGTTCTTTGCCCAAACAAGTCTCTTCTGCTTGTTGTCTGTCCTTAGCAATGGTTTCCTAGCAGCTATTTTACCACGAAGGCTGCTGCACACAGTCTCCTCTTAACACTTGTTGTACAGATGTGTATGCTGCTAGAACTCTGATTGGCATTGACCTGGTCTCTAACACATTTAACCTACGATTTCTGAGGCTGTTGACTCAAATGAACTTATCTTTTGCAACAGAGGAGACCCTTGGTCTTCCTTCCGTGGGGAGGTCCTCATGTTAGCCAGTTTCTTTGTAGAGATTAATAGTTTTTGCTTGGGGACTGCACTTGGGGACACTTTCAAAGTTTTCCCAATTTTTTGGACTGACTGACCTTCATTTTTCAAATAATGATTGCCACTCGTATTTCTTTACTTAGCTACTTTTTTCTAGCCATAATACAAATTCTAACAGTCTATTCAGTAGGACTATCAGTTGGCATCCAACTGACTTCTGCACAACACAGCTGATGGTCCCAACCCCATTCATAAGGCAAGAAATCCCACTTATTAAATCTGACAGGGCACCTGTGATGTGAAAACCTTTTCTGGTGCCAACCTCTTGAAGCTCATCAAAAATAAATATACTGTGACTAACAATTGTGATTAGGAAAGGATAGCGATGGGACATACTACTCGTACCATCAAATTATGAGTTAAAAATTAAGGCCACCATAAAGTGTTCTTGCATACAAACCCTTTGTCTACCAGGGTTAAATACCACATGAGATGTTTGTCATTTGTATCTTTCAAGTCAAACAACATTTGACAAATGACAACCAATCAGATACAAATGACAATGACTACTTTTTTGGTTTGCTAAGATGTGTTGCAAGAGAATGCTGACTCAAAACTTGTCTGTGCTCCTCATCTTGGCAAAGACCTCGGATTCTTTTTCTTGGTAATCAATCTGTCGTCAGCCCAAATAACCAGAGCAGACATTCAAGGCATCAAGTCCTTGGTTATTCGTCATGGAGAATATATCTCACATGGCAGAGAGTTTCTGCTAATTAGCCCTTAGCAGAATAAACTGTTGTTCAATGAGTTTTTAGGTGAAGTAAGTAAAGCTACTAAATGCTACACAATCTGGCTAAATTATCTCCTTATTATTGAAAAAAATATAAGAAAAAACAGATAAATTATCGTTTAGAAAAATATCTGTCAATAATAACAATAACAACAATAATAATAGCTTTAATCCATACATAAACCAAATAATAGTACGTAGTGTAATAGATTAGTGAAAGCAATAAATCACAATGTATTTCACCATGCTCAATATTAATATTCAACATTGAGAGATATATATTTCTCTACAGACGCCATTTTGGTCTAACCGGACACCATCTTGACTTAGCCGGGAGTCATGCTGATCACTGTACAGCAATGTCATGATTCAAACTTCATTTTGTGTGAACTGTTTAGAAATTACTGTGTCCTCGCTACTCTCTGTAGCTTCTCTGTATGTTGTGGTATATTCAGCTGGCCTGTAGCATTGAAGTATTCTATCACCTTATCACGCCCCTATGCAGATGATTTTCTGTGTTTTATATATGCGGCTGCGCACTAATAAAGATTGTGAGTCTGCATTTTCTCAGAGACTGGTGTGTCTTAGTGTCTGCTCTTATTCCGCTACCGGTAGCCATTTTTGGCTAAAAAGGGTTAGTTCGAAAGTCACCTTACAACTGATAAGGACTGTTTTGAGTCAACATTATCTAGTGGTTTACAGTTGTAGTGACTTTCATCTTTGAATGTCCATTGGATTATTGTCTTTTCTTTTTGAAGTTGGCCACACATGTAAGTCTAAAGTTGATCCAAATTAGCTTGTTAGGGGGAATGTAACACTGACTTATCATGTTAGTTGACTGATGATAGTTTTCATCATCCAAAAACAAGGCTATGTTTAAAATTGTCATTTGATATTTGTTAGTCCATGAATGTTCCAAAAATGATTGTTTGCAATTTTCCCCATTGTCATTGTACATGTATGGGCAATTTCAACCCCTTACCGACATGTGATGCAATAGTACATTAGATGTTGGTATGGAGAGGGCTCATGGGCCCACCGGTATCACCTGCGGTCGGTGCTGACACTGATCACCGGTGTGAACCATTTAAATGCTTCTGGAAAAGCTTTGGGCGCCACCATCTTGGATTCGATAGCGGCCCCGTGCCGGCTGGTTGACATGAAAACCACGGGTCTTGCGGTTTGCACATTGTAATAAATTATGTGGTAAATCCCCAAATACTACCATACATGTTTTGATGAAAACGTCATAAAAAGTTGCAAAAAAATGACACCACACACAGCTCCCTACACTGAAGTATGAAAAAGTTATTAGCACCAGAAGATGACAAAAGATGATTTTTTTTGTACAGGATGTTTTAATTTTTGTAAATGTACAAAACCTATACAAATGTGGTATCCCCTTGATAATACCGACCCATTTTCACTGGAATTTTTCTCCCGCTCCCAGTTCATGGCATGGAACATTAAATACCGTCACTATGAAGTGCGAGTGAAGTGTATCCCTCCCCACCACATCCTTTATACTGCTATACTTTAACTTAAAGGAAACCTACCAGTTAGAATGGCAGGGGTAAGCAGTAAGTACCGAGCACCAGCTCAGGGTGAGCTGGTGCCGGTGCTTAGTTTCGTTAGTGTTGATAACCGCTGTATCGCGGTTTTAACACTGTTTAAACTTTAGAGCAGAAGAGGCTTCGTGCGCGCGCAACGCCTCCGGCATTTCCTATGTAGGCGCGCAGCGCCGAAGCCTCTTCTGCTCTAAAGTTTAAAAAGTGTTAAAACCGCGATACAGCGGTTATTAACACTAACGAAAGTAAGTACCGGCACCAGCTCACCCTGAGCTGGTGCTCGGTACTTACTGCTTACCCCTGCCATTCTAACTGGTAGGTTTCCTTTAAGAAAATTGGGAGAACTGGCTATTGAACAATTCAACATCCTCGGATTGTGTATTCATTTAGTATATGTTGTTTTCACAAATTCACTGAAAAAAGAGGCATTGCATACATTTAGGTCAGTAGGGAATTGTAGTAAGGAAAACAGTTTGGTTGAGACACTTCCACCGCTTTACCCATCACTGTTAATTGTTTCTACAGGTTTGTATCACCGTGCATATATAATAGTGTTCTTCCTGCATGCCGGTAGCTACCTAGTAGTAAAACTACACAATTATAGGTTTGTAGAATATTTACAGAACTATGTAATGCATTATAGACGCAGCAGGCAAGACTTATAATCTATATAACTACTAAGTTAAATAACTTCATGGAAATATGTATTTGGAAAATGTCTTAATTAAAACATTGCAATGAGTATGAACAAATAAATGTTATATGTTTACTGTAGCATATAGTGCAGCACCATATTCCTAGGAATCAGCCCCTAATGTCCCTTATAGGGTTTACAGCCATAATTTCTATCTCAGACATGAACACTAATTAGAATTCGAATTCAGAGTTTCTACTTCATAAATCAGACCTAGCAGAAGAACAGCAATCTGAAAAGCAAAAAGTTAACTTAAAAACTGAACATCTACAATTGTTCACATCTACAAAGTTGTATAAAAATACTGTACACTATGAGGGTCATCTATCTTAGTATTTTCCTTTTTTTTCTCATGTATTTCATCTTCTTTGGCACATTTGACTATTTGTGCAATGATTTACAACTTTCTCAAGTTTGCTGCGATCCTTGCATTCAGTGCAGCACCTAATATAACTTTAAAATCCAGATTTGGATGTATGAAAAAGTTACAGATTTTTGTGCAATCGCAAAATAAATCTCCAGTCCTGCCAGACGTTGGCGATAAAGCTTTATAAGTAATTCAAGACTTTTGTGCAATTAAAAAAAATAAATTGCAAAAACCAGCAAACTGAAATTACAAATATCATCCTCTAAGATAAATCAAACTCCACTCAAAAGTCCAAAACACAGGGGAAAAAAACCAAAGAGGACACAAATTTACTAACAAACTATAGGACAGATAGAGACGGGGACATCTAGTTGCCCAAACGTGGCAATGAAGTAGTCCATTATATGATACTGTATATGTGTGTATATCCTTTGAGCCAAGGCCCAAAACACAGGGGAAAAAAACAAAAAGTACACAAATTTACTAACAAACTATGGGACAGATAAAGGCCGGGGACATCTAGTTGCCCAAACATGTGGCAATGAAGTGGTCCATTATACAAGACTTTATATGTGTGTACATCCTGTGAGCCAGGCCCTACCACTATTATCCTGCCCTGGTTTTTGCATTGTATTGTGCTGGATTGTATTTTATTGATTTTATAATATTTTATGAGTGTATATGTGGGAAAATCTAGGTATCTAGATTGTATCAAGTAATATAAGATACTTAGGTGATGTACATTTGTACTGTTAACAAGGTTGGCCACACTTATGTTGCTAGCACATGTGTGGATTCTGCATTTGGATTCTAGTATATTATATTTGAGTCAAAAAATGTACATTATTTATTGAATAGTGTGTGGTAGTGTGTTTATCCTATCAAATTTTTGCTGGATATTTTATTTTGATCCGTTTGCCACACAGCCTGGACATGCAAACCTTTGGAGGCTTTCCCATTGTATGTCAGTGCCATCTGGTAGTGCAATAATAATCTACATTTTTGAGTTTATTATAAAATGAAAATGTTATAAAGTTCTACAAAGAACATTTCTTATTATTTTTGCTCCCATGTAAAATCTTTGGGTATAAAAAAATTTAATTGTATCCATAAAATAGGATTAACCTATTTTGTAGTTGTTATTACATTGTCTATAAAATCTCTTAAGCACCATACAGATGATGCAATATTAATTCTGGTAAATCGTTTTTATTGATTTTATTAGTAATGTAATTTAAACAATTTTGATAAAAATGGGAATGACTTGTTATAGGGTTTCTCAATGAAATGATACCCCTTACATATGGTTTAATCATGCATTATACATAAGGTTTCCAAAATATGTTTCCTCACCTACAAGTCAGATTTTTTTCCATGCATTATGAATATGGCCTTTTTTTGCATTGTAATTTTTTTTGTTTCTTATTAGACTTTATATACAGTATAATAGTTTCATGTGATATAGCATTGTGATTTCTTTAGTGAATATCTTATTTTACACCATTATACTTTCACTTACCGAACAGAGAAATATCACACCAACTTCTCATTACACAGAATTATTAAAGTTCTCTGTATATCCTTACATATATTCCCATTCTCCTCCACCTTATATGAATATAATACTGAATACAACAAGTAGATTCCTGTTCTCTAATGAGGGGTTCAAGCTGTTATTTTCTGACGGCAACAGAGTTTGACAACCTATTAACTTGCTCTGTGTAATGCTTCAGCCGCTCGTTCCCAAAAGCACTTTTTAATTTCTATACATATAATTATCCAAGGCATCTCTTTTTCAGATTGATTCTTGAGTAGATTGATTCTTCTGCTGTTAAATCCTTAAAGTTGACTTGGCTGCATTATTCAATCTCATACTTAGCGGAAATAATGGCTGCAGTGATAAGGAAATGTATCATGCACATGCTAAAAATCCTAGATATAAAGGCAGTCCACAGGTTACGTACAAGATAGGGTCCAGAGGTTTGTTCTTAAGTTGAATTTGTATGTAAGTTGAAACTGTATATTTTATAATTGTAGATCCAGACAAAAAAAAATTTGGCCCCAGTGATAATTGGAGTTTAAACAATTTTTGCTGTAATGGGATCAAGGATTATCAATAAAGCTTCATTACAGACACCTTACAGCTGATCATTGCAGTCTGGGACTATAGTAACATCCAGAGAGCTCCACCAGAGGTCAGAGGGGTCTGTCTGTAACTATGGGTTGTCTGTAAGTCGAGTGTCCTCGACTTAGTAGGGGACCGCCTGTATGTATATATCTATATTTTTTTTTGAGCTTCAAAATTATTTATTTCTTATTTATTATGAAAATGATGGCTCCACATGATTTATTATTCTCATTTTTAGAATTACTAAAATATACATAAATATCTTAATTTGCTTTTGGGCTAAAATATACACCATTACAGATCTGCACACGATTAAGCCCAGTTGAATGGGTTACCCACAACTGTGTGGCTACCCACAACTTTTTCTGGCTGGAAACCATTGCAAACATCAGATTTGTTTTCCATAATACAAATTTGAAAACCAAATACAGGAAATTTTTATGATGCGTGCACGAGAGCTAATATACATAAAGAATACAGATGAAGCAAAGTCTAAAAAACAATTATATTATATTTGCAAATTTCCACAATTTTTTTAAAGGCTTTATTTATAATTTTCCAATAAATAAAAGAAACAAAACCAGAGGTTTGTAGTGGACATTACTGTGAAAATGCATTAGATAATGAAGGTTATGCATAGAAAAGCTGGAGATACATTATTCAGTAGCAGAAGAGATCCATCCAGAATTATATTAAATTGTATTAAAAGACAACTCAATACTACAGTGAATGTTATGCATAAACTACCACTATGGTTTAGCCCTTATTGCTCTCTATGACATCAACAGCCTTTATTGTAGATGCCACTCGGCCGCCATCAATATCTGATCCCCTTGGCTTTATGAACATCAGAAAATTCCTGGTTAGCCTATAAAAAGGAGACTTTTATCCCAGTGTTTGTAAAAAAAAGTGATGCGTCTGATTATTGTCAGTGTTATTATAATTATTGTAAATTATTTAATTCTGTTAATCTAATCATACAACTATCTTCAACTACAGACATACACCGCTAATAGTCTGTTTGGATTATAAGATTTTTAATGCTCTCTAAAATGTCCATAATAATGTTGTTTGTGATTTTTTTTGTAGGTTTTCCAGATTGGCACCCAGGTTTAGCTTCCACAGGATATCACACTTTTCTTCGTATACCATGCTCTATTTAGAAAGACTAGCATAGTTTTTGACTATTATTTTTGCCCAGCCCTAAAGCAAGCCCTGCTATTTTCCTATGAATGACATCCTCCATAGCACTACCTCTGGCTATTCCTGTCACTCTGCTGCATTCTCCTCCTGCAAAAACACAGATCTTGCCAAACTTTTATAAAACTACAACATCAAAATTGTGAGCTCAGAATATTCTTCTGTGTCTGAACGGCATTAAATCAGATTCTTGTTTTTTGTTTTGACAGTAATTATATGAAGCATTAACATGTGGAACCTACTGTCACAGATAATTTATACCGGTAAATGACAGCTCCCCATCTTGTTGTTTCTCCTGTCAGCGCTTTTACTCTCATATTTTCGTCTCTCCGTGAATCAAGAAAATTTTGTGGTGTTGAAAGGTATATGCTGTCAGGGCTGTACTTGAAACAAGCTAAACTATAGGATATCAACCTGAATTACTGCGATGTTAATACCATCTTATTTGGAGAAAACGCCATTTGTCTTGCGGTGATGTGCCCAATATTAGGGATTTTCCAATGTCATTTTATCTTTTCTTTTATGTTAAAATATCGTAGTACACCAAATGTCTTACTGATCATGGAAACAAATATATATTGAAAGCTGAGACTTTGTTTTTACTGTTATAAATATTAGATTCAGGGAACTGCACAGATACGATTTTCTTAAAGGGGTTGTCTGGTTTAGAAAACCGCCTTTAAGAAAACTATTTGGAAAAAGAGAGTTATTAGCCCCTTACCAACACACTGTAAGGTGACTACTAATGGTGTGCAGACTCAAACTGTAATGTTCAGATCTGTGCTGAACATTGCGGATATAGGGGTCCCTAAACCCGGACGTCAGCCAGAAGTTCAGGCTTTGAATTCAAGCTCACCCCTCGCCAGTAACAACTGCAATCGGTGCTGGGAAAATGTCGCCGACAAAGCTAACAAATAATGGCAGCACATGCATGCTTCTATTTACTCTAGGATATGCTCTTCCCGTTGATGTCACTCTAGCACTAATTAAAGGCTTACACCCTAAATCGGTGCCAGCACCAATCCAGGGTGTTCTTGATGAGGTGAGTGTTCAGAATCAGGAACCTAAATGGAACTTTCAGGTTCGAGTTTGACCAAACAAGAACCTGGATGAGTCTGTTCACCCCTAGTGACTACTTTAATTAGTTGCCTTCATACATAGTGTACAGGCAGTCCCCGGGTTAAATACCATATAGGTTACATAGGGTTGTTCTTAAGTTGAATTTGTATTTAAGTCAAAACTGGAGTCCTGGGTTCTAGTCCCACCAAGGTCAACATCTGCAAAGAGTTTGTATGTTCTCTCAGTGTTTGCATGGGTTTCCTCCGGGTCCTACGGTTTCCTCCCACACTCCAAAACATACTGGTAGTTGTTTAGATTGTGAGCCCAATGGGGACAGTGACCAATTTGTCATGCTTTGTGCAGCGCTGCGTAATCTGTAGGCGCTATATAAATAAAGAATTATTATTAAATAAAGAATTATTATTAATTTATAATTGAGGATCCAGACAAACATTTGCCCCAGTGAAATGTTTTGGATTATCAATAAAGCTTCATTACAGACACCTCAAAGCTGATTATTGCAATCTGGGACCATAGTAAAGCATCCAGAGAGCTTCACCAGAGGTCACAGTAAGCAGAGGGGTCCGTCTGTAACTAAGGGTGGACTGTAAGTCGGGTGTTCTTAGGTATGGAATTTAGCCCAGGGTTAATTCAGCAGCCATTACACATGTGTTTTATGATGCGATTTTGCCACCGAAGAGGGATCAAGCACAACTTTTGGAGTGCAGTGCAATGTTTTATTTCCACAATTTGATCTGAAAAGCCTTTAACTACACTTCTACTATATTATGCTGCAGATTTACCTCAAGGAAATTCTTTGTGGAAAATCTTTGAGTACGGTAATTTACAACATGCAAACATACCTTAAAAATGCAGATAACACTCATTTACTCATAACTTTCGTATAAATAAACAAAATCATAAACATCTCAACATGCTCAATCAGAATAGAAACATAATTTCCCATTGTGCTGTATGCCGTAATGGAAAAAAAATGCCCAAATGTCTACAAATTTTTATAAGCGAGTGATCAAAAGGTATCAATGAATACAGCAGCTGGTATAGCAAAAAAGAACACCCTACACAGCATAGTATAACAATGTATTTATGAAGTTATCGGTGATACGGTGATAGGGGGATATTTTTTTAAAGTTCTGAAAACATAAAAAAATGTATATAAATCTTGTATCTCTGTGACCCAAAGAACAAAGGGGATGCGTCATGTGGACCGCAAAGTACGGTAAGAAAATGGCGCAACTGTGTTTTTTGTTAATTGTAATTAATTTGGTTGTTTTTTCCAGCTTCCCAGTACATTTTATAGAATATTAAATATTGTCACTATTTGAGAAGAGCCCCTCATATGGCTCTGTAAGCAAAGAAATCAAAAAGTTATGGCTTTTGGAAGGTGGGGAGTAATAATATGGAAATGCAAAATTTGAAAGGGGCATGGGTGGAAAGGTGTTAGAAGGGCTGATCTCCAGGATCTTCAACGATGAGCACACTTCCTAAAATAAACATATTTAGGGCCATTGATTTCATTGAGAAGTGATGCTGCAGTAAAATGAAACCCTTTCTGCCACGTCCTCCGTCAGATCATAGCTTGACTGTTTCAGGTTCTAGCAATGTGACACCTTTTTGATTTTACTATCCTGATTCGACTCCTATAATAGGCACGTAAAACATCACAATATCACTTTACATGCTGCGCTGCAGTGTAAGATGATTTATGCTGTAGGTTAAGAATCCACAGCATGTCAATTATTGCTACGGAATTCTACTTTTGGAATTCAAGAGAAATTCTCTGTGTGTCTGTAGCCTTAGTATAACATTCTTCATGGAGATTCACCTTTTTGAGCCGATAAAGGTAATATAAAAAATTTGAAGTGTTTTTAAATAAGGAAATTCTATCTAATCCATAAAACATTGTAAAAGATGGATCTATAATAATAATAATCCCATTTGAAGAATTGTGTGAAGATTTGTATTGTGTATATCATTTAGTTATGATCTTTTATGCTTTCATTTATTTATGTTTGCATTGAATAAGCAAGTCAGCAAATGTCAGAGGTGGATTACAAGGACTGTGACAATGCAGGTATTCTTTGACTGATACTCGCATGTGGTGTGAAAAGGGTGCATTTAGGTGTAATGAAACACCACCTCCATCGAAACACAGACCCAGACGAGTCCCGCCTGTCTCCAACAGTTCTAGAATTAAAAAAAAAAATGTGATAAAAAAAAACTCATCAGTCAGTCCAACTAGATATTCCACATTGCATAGCAAGGCCTGAAGGATGCCGACGGCGCTGACAAATGACAGAGCCAGCTTTATTTGTGTAACAACAAAACGATTGTTAGCATAATACATATAATTAGTGTTATAAAATTAGAATAATGATAGTTTGCCTGTCTCTCAATTTCTCTGGGTGCCATTTTTCTTCAGGAGACAGGGCTTTCCCCTTGGCATGACAGATCTGATTAAGGCAAGAAAATAACCTGGCAGGGTGACAACTGGGCAGTTGGAATCAGGTGTTTTTGATGGGATAGGTCACTGATATGTGATCCGTGGAGGTGTGACAATTATACACAGGACAGAGATGAATTAGACAGCTTTTGTGATGGCTTTGCTGCCATTGAAGTGTATAAGAGCTGAGCCTATAGAAACTCTAAAGCACTGTAGGCATCACATCAGCTGATTGATATTGAAGCCAAGTGTTGCACCCCCACGGATCACATATAGACCAACTATAGAAAAATAATGAGCATTCCTAGGTTTGAGTTGATGGTAAAATGTAAAATGATATACGGCTGTTGGAAGTTTCGAAGGCTTGTCCTGAAGTAGAAAGAGAAAAATTGTCATAACATTATCCACTTAAAAAGAATTCATTATTGCTGCTTTGGTCCCTGGTCTTTTGGTTTTATCACAACAGTCACGTGGCCAATTAGTAGTCTCAGGTGTTATGTGCTAGGGTCTCTGCTGAACTCTGTGATTGGCTGCAGAGGCCTTGATGCATGATGATGAATCCCTAAGACAATATAACTGTATGGGCAATGTACAGGCGGTTCCCTACTTAAAGACACCTGACCGATAGTTAAAGACGGACCCCTCTGCCCACTATGACCTCTGGTGAAGCTCTCTGAATGCTGTACTATAGTCCCAGACGACAATGATCAGCTGTAAGGTGTCTGTAATTACGTTTTATCGATAAAACTTGGTACAATTACAGCAAAAAATTGTGAAACTCCAATTGTCACTGGGGCAATTTTTTTGGGCCTGGAACTACAATTATAAAATATACAGTTTCGACTTACTTCCAAATTCAACTTAAGAACAAACCTATGGAACCTATCTTGTATGTAACCTGGGGACTGCCTGTATTCAGCTATGAACTTCACAATTCAGGCCTAGAAAAGTTGCAAATAAATGTTGGTCATGTCATTTTTTGGGGGGTAAAGGGGTTCTTCGGCCATATAGATTATGCCTTAAAATCCTTATATTGGTAATTATAGCAAATTAATTTAAACTAATTTGCTATTTTCATCCATTATTGAATAGGGTAAAGCATTTCTTTGACCTTGGTTTCCTCCTTGATCCCCCGATATGACCTGTTGTCTGTGGATCTTCTTGTCCCACATGCATGAACGTACTCTTGTTCCGTCAAGGGGCCGCTCAATCACTTGTATTACTTGTAGTGCACCTGCGGATGATGGGACTAGAAGTCTCGAGGAGGCGCCACACAGACATCTTTTCCAATAGAAGCTGCATCACTGGAGATCAAAGGTAGGAATAAAATGTTAACAAAATAACAGGGAAGCTTTAGAATCATTGTATTTGTGTGTATAAATATTATAATATTATGACCTGGAATTGGGAAAAAAATGACATTAAGTGGCTGGAGAGTCCCTTTAATTACTGAAACATTATTCTACTTTTGTTTTGGGACACTTAACTATGGGGTGGAAAGTTGCTGTGGTTAATCTCTTTTCAATAGATTTCCTAATTTTTCCAAAAAAATAGCAACCTCACTCTAGTAAGGGGATGGAATAGAAAGTGGAGTGACACTTCTTATGGCATATACAGGCAGTCCCCGGGTTACGTACAAGATAGGGTCCGGAGGTTTGTTCTTAAGTTGAATTTGTATATAAGTCGAAATTATATATTTTATAATTGTAGCTCCAGACAAATTTTTTTTTTGCCCAAGTGACAATTTGAGTTTCAAAATTTTTTGATGTAATTGGACCAAGGATTATCAATAAAGCTTCATTACAGACACTTTTAAGCTGATTATTACAGTCTGGGACTATAGTTAAGCCTCCAGAGAGCTTCACCAGAGGTCACAGTGGGCAGAGGGGTCCGTCTGTAACTATGAGTCGTATGTAAGTCAGGTGTCCTTAAGTAGGGGACCGCCTGTATTGAGAAATATGTATGTAAATTTCACCTTGCTGCCCATAGCAGCCAATAAAAGCAGGGTAAGATGTGGTAAGATGTTGCTATTCCAGTAAGTTTCTTCCCGATTGTATATAGAATTTAGTCTGAGGTTGTATCATGAGGATACTTGTAATGTCCGCAGGGGATTGTATTTGTAAGAAATGTCATTCAGTCCTAACATGCCAAACAAATAAGAGAACAAAACTCACTTACAAGGAATCTAGTTTGTCTGCATAAATTTATTTCTTACTTGGACAGCCCAGTGTTTTACAATGCAATCTAAATGTGTAACTGGTTTACTGATATATCAAGGACATCATAGTTCCCATAGTGACTGGTGTCATGTAAGGATATGTGTAATATGAGGATCTGTGAGTACTTGGGAATAATTTCCTATTTCTTATGCTATTGCACCAGAAGTCAATGATTGCCCTTTGGCCTATCTTTAATTTAGGTAACCACCGATACAAAAATGTCCGAGGTAAAACTGGCTGATAGGGCCCTGCCAGTCACCAGCGCTATAGCAAAACTACCTACTTATATGTGCAGAAAAGCTAACAGAGCACATGGAAATGATGCAAAAATTGTATACTTTATTAGTACTTATACATACACATAATTTATCCTAAAAAGGCAGACATAAAAAGGACAAAACAGACTAAAACAACGATATACACAATTCAGTGTAACATATATGAATAAATGGTGTATTCCCACATGTTGAGAAGCTGCTATGTCTGAGTGTGGACCATAATAGAACCACATACACCAATATCCGCAGCCAAAGGCACAAATAATAGCCAGAAGCCCTATAGATGTTAGAGGTAACTAAGAAATACTAAATACAAAAAGGGTCTCATAAGGGAAAACCAAAACTGATACAGACCAAAAAGGCGTATATGTCCCCGACACGTGTTTCGCCAAATAGGCTTCCCCCAGAGGGGGAGGGGGAAGTACTCCTGCAAAGTGTAACAGCCTGTGAATCTGCAGCATGGAGAGTCCTTCTGGCTCATTTGAATAATTATAAAAGTGGATTTTAGAAGGAAGGAGGCCTTCTAAAGAAGATTACAACAGTCACTGTGGCTGGATCTATGAATGAGTGTTGCTGGTTTATCAACCTTGATTTTGATGGTAGATTTCCTTATGAAAGTTTTCAGGACATGTTTTGTGCATGGAGGAAGAGTGGATAACCTGTAAGTTCATCTATTTTGTAGAATTGGATGTTGTAATGGATTGGTAATTTTCTTGTAATAAAAGGGTTAGGCTAAATCATAACGGAAGGCAAACTTATGTACTTTGAGAACAACGGGAAACAGAAGGTGAACAGAGTCTTTGGGGATATTTATCACTGCTTCTATACAATTTTTTCTGGTGTAGAAGCAGTGAACTAATTGCAAGTTTTTTTTCAAGGCAAGAATTTGCGATTATTATTGCAATTAAGCCATCTTCACGCTATGTGGGTGTGGAGGGGGCGTAGAGGGGTGCGGTGGTCGGCAGAACGGGCTGGCAAGGGGCATTCCCTCCCTGTACCTGCATAATTTTGAAAAAACTGCAAACTGTTGTTTGCTGGTTTTTATGCAAAACTACGCCAGGTCAGACCTGGCGGCCGCGCTGCCTGCAGGCCAAGAAGGAAGGGGGACGTTGGGGCACGTCTGATAAATCTCCCTCTTTATGTTCACCTTCCTTTCTTAGTCTCTGTTAAAGTCTCCATTTTAGAAACCCCTGATGCTGGTGAGCACTGAACCTTATTTTGCAGGGAAAGTTAAAAGATAAACTCTGACATCAACTAGCCACAGACTATAGTAGATGTATTGGTAGTGTTTCATATTAGGGTGTTAGCGTGTATTGTAGTCCTGTCTGTGGTGTGAATGAGGTCACTAGTAAAAAAGAAACTTCCACATAGTCACGAAGTTTGAGTTTAGTAGAAAGTGTAATGACTTAGCAGTATAGCAGTCATTTTCATTCTCTGGTGTTACATACTATTTAAAGAACAATGGTTCTATTTTGTTCTGTATCCAAATTGAGTTCCAATCTCTTTGTATGAGTGAGTAATGATTATGATCCATACAAATAATTTTCTTACTTGAGAAAGTAGTTATCTATAACTTGCATCACTTTTGAGCTATTGCTTAATTGCCAGGCAAAACTGGAATAGCAGTTTACATTCAGGCTGGTAGCTGCTTACTCCCCATGCAATTATCTTACTAATTTGCAGGCGGCATTAAATATGTTGAACATTATCAGTAGATTGTGCTGTAATATAAAGCGAATGTCCACACAAGCTAAGTACCTTATGACTCATTAACTCCACCTTAAATAAAACAGATAAAATTGGGATGATTTTGCAGCGCAATCATAAGCAGCCACCAGTATTGTCTTTGCGCCACAGTTTCCTTATACTCTATCTTCGTGGTATTATTATTAAGGGACTGTAAATCAACCTTTAACTCCCCATGAAGGTTGGTTTAGATGTTTGGAAACTCTTTTACTTGTATTGAGTTATCCATATATATGGAAAAGAATATGGAAAATTGTGCTGAATAGTGCTGACAGGGGTGTATCATGGGCGCACAGGTAAATGTTATACACATAGGAAGTATACAAATATTTCAAAACATATAGAGAATGCATACTTTATGTCATGTATAAGAACATGGAATACTACTGAATTGGTACAAAAATATTCAAGAAAAGTATTATGTATAAAAAAGTGTTTAATGGTTTTTTTCCCCATACATGTGGGCATCGAATTTATTTTTTTGCTAGCTCAAGAACTTTGCTTTCCTTATAAACAGCAGGTGTCACCCAATGTGGAACAAAACCCTGATCATGAGTGTAGTCCACTTCACACAGCCAGTATTTGTTCAGTATTCTGCTTCAGTGTTTGTAAACAAAAACAAAAATTGGGTCCGAAACACAAAAGAGGTGCAGATCTTTCCATTATAGCTTTTCTATGTGTAGATTCCCCTGAATATCAAATATTTAAATTTTCAAATTTTTTTTAAACAAGTTTTATTGATTTTCAAGTTTTCCTATACAAAAAGACAAACAATATGACATGATCATGGGTACGCAGACTGGATACAGACAATCTAAATATATAATTGCATGACAGCAACTAATGAAACTAAATGGGTGTAAGCATCCTACACTATACCAACAATCACAGGAACTTCCCGAAGACCCAAACTGCCTACAGAGGCGATAGCTGGGCAGGCATCTCATACTTATCCTCTGAACCCTATATCCTGTCGGCGGAGACTTATTATTCAAAGATCTCCTGTCCTGCTAAGAGAGGCGAAGGTTCTCAGTTAGATACTATTCTGTTACAGTTAATTGCAGTATTACTTGGGCACTCCGAAAATATATTATTCATTGCCTCCATTTCTTAAACAAACCATTTGTTTTAACTTTCTCTCAGTTTCTATATGCTCTAAGTTCATTACACTCTTGACCTGATCAATAACATATTGGTGTATTGTCTTGGAGCCAAAACCGCAAAATACTTCTCTTGGTAACCAAAAAGATCACATGAAACTATGTACGCATGTGTGTGCTGGCTGCTTCAACGGTACCTCCCTGCCCATATAGATTTACACATTTCTCTTATGTTGTCCTATATCTCCTTCTCCTTAGGACGATCCCATAGTCCATGGAAGAGGTTGGTACACCTCATCAGGAATTTAGGACAGCTGGTTTTAAGATCTGGCCTGGCCAGTGATGGTGGGAGATTAAATGCCAAAATAGCCATATGCATTATACAGAATTGGGTATCCCTCCAGATCTCCTTAATGACAGCCCTCCTCATTGTTTGCCAACCCATTAACATGCCCTTATACAATTCTGTAGCTGGGATCTGCTCCACCCAAAGGCTGTTGCAACATATCCGTCCATTGCATATAATTGGGAAATATATGGGCATGTCAATCCCAGCAAGATCAATTTATCAATCAGGTTAGCATTTACTTCCCTACTAATGTCTAGCGGCCTCGACATTATAGTGTGTCATATCTCTGCATAAAATGGTTGGGTCCCAATTCATATTTCTCGGCTATCTCCTCCAATGTGTACCCCCTTTGTTCTGTATTGTGAATAAGATAACCTGCCACCGGTATCCCTTTCTCTCGCTATTTATGAAATAGTCTGTTTTTTTTTTTAAAAGAGGGCTCACCCATAAAGGGAGATGTTTTGACACAGCGAAGGACAATTTAAATTTGCAACTTGATCTCCAAACTGCTATAGTATCACATCACATATATTACAGAAGTTTAAAATTTTTTCGGTATGTGTAGTAGAGTGTGTAGTAGTAACGGTGGTTCATATGGTGGACAGAAGGCCGCCTCTAACCCATAGTTCGAATACACACTGGTTTTTGGAATCCAGTCAAAAATGTGTCTCCCTATGCTAAGTTACAAATGTGTGCACACAGGTAACCCGTTCCCCTATTTTCCCTATCAAGAAATAGTCTACGATGACAAATCCAAGGTCTTTTTCTCTGCCATAGAAAATAAGTAAAATATTGATGTAATCTCTTTATATCTGAATGAAGTAAAAGAATAGGGACAGTCTGAAGAGGGTAAAGGAGCCTCCACATACACATCATTTTCAGTAAATGATTTCTACCCAAAAGGGACAGAGGTAGATTATGTCACCTTTTTAAGATCTACAGCTATTTTGGAGAAGTGAGGGGGTAATTCAGTCTGTATACTGATTCTTGGGTATGGCCAATTTTGATACCTAAATAAGTATCCAATGTTCCCGCCACTGGAATACCCAAAATAATAGTGGAATCTGGTCATATAGATGCGCTAGTTGCCAATAATAAAATTGCACTTTTCTGTCTTTTTAGTTTAAAGCCTGGGAAGACTCCAAATCTCTCCATAAAATCTATCACCTTCTGGGCGTCAGCCATGAACAGAACAATGTTATTGGCAAAGAGGCATTCAGATACCCTCAGAGGGTGCCCGATTCCAGAAACCTGGAGAGAGTAATAATGCCATATTAAAGAGTAGCAACGACAAGGGAGACTCCTGTTGTGTTCTCTTATATAACCAAAATGGCTGTGACAAGAAGCCCAAAGTGCTCATTCTAGTCTCTGGATCATCAAACAGGACTTGCAGGTATGTCCAAAAGGTACTCCTGAACCCCATCTTAACAAGTACCTGCTCTAACCACCCCAACACAGATTGTCAAATGCCTTCTCTATATCTAGGGTGATCTGAGCAGGCCTTTCCATTACCCTTGCTGCGCCCTTGGTCACCCCCAAAGCTAACCCCCCTAAGACCTGTAGGTTCATAAATTGAATGAAATTGTGGGAAACTGTTTTTGACAGTTAATACTGTTTTTTATTTTTATTTATATTTATGTATTGTATAATTAATAATGTATTTTACTGAGTGGAACGTTAGAATGTTTAGCGTTCTACTAGAGTACTTCTTTATCTCCATTTCATTATATGTATGTCATATGTATCCACATGTGCTTGGTTTTACATAATTTATCTTTAAAAAATATACAGATCTCTGACAAGGGAAGACATTCTTCCGAAAAACACATCAGTTGTTTTTTGTCTTATACTATGATCTGTAGTTGAAAGGTGATGTCACTACCAGAGGAATCCGCAGTGCTACACTATTTTGCTTTCTGGAGTTACCTGGACACCACAACTCATTGGGGAACCTTCTTGGACTACACCAGTAGATTGATTTCACCCATGGAGAAAAACAACTAAAGGTTCAAGCCAGGGTTGGCTCCAGGCTGCAGTAGGCCCCTGGACGACAGAGCCTCAGTGTGCCCCTTTGCAGTGATCTCACATGGCGGCATTAAAAATTCAGAAATTAAAACAGTCTCCTGTTCCCCAAAATATTCCCTGGATTTTCATACCAAACAACTCCCTAATGGTTATTTTTTTATAAAGCCCCCTCACCCCTATGGATTCATTAGATACAGCTCCCCTCACCCCCATGGATTCTTTATGTGGGCCCACTAGCAGCTCTGGGCCCCAGCACTTGCCCAGGTATGGCCAGTGCTGGCCCTAGTTCAAGCTATTGTTATTGATATAAAATTATACAGTATGTAAAAACGAAAAAAAAATTATATTATTTTAAAAGTATATTACGATACATTGTTTAGGCTCACTTTTCATATTCATTCTAGAGACTGTTTTCCAAAGCTATTTGCAAAAAAATTCTCAAAACTCAAGTATTTCTTCTACTATAATAAAATGATGAATAGTACATTTTGTCTGACTACTATATCATACTATGTAACATAAGTATGTCCATTGTGTTAGAAGGGTTAATTTGCTTTATAGCTTTGGGCATGGAAGTCAACTGTAGTCTATGCTCCTGCGGTGGAGACACATACCTTTATCATGACAGGAATAATGGCAATTACACCTTTTGTGCTAGCAATTAAATAAACAGCTCCCATTGCTGAATCTGGCTTCTGCGTCAGGAACAAGCCTTGCCCTGGGCAGACTACACCAGCCACTCTGTTATGTATGGCAGTGGCTTCTACTTTCCTGACACATCATTCTTTCAGTTTTTTTTTCAGTTAACAGCATGCAGTCATTCATTCTGTTAAAAAGTTATCATTTTTTATAATCTTTATTATTCATTCTCAAATTATAATAATTCAGAGACCGTGACAATTTTTAAAAAAACATTTTTTAATCTTAATGACAACAAACAAAATATATAGTTATTTTTTTCATAATGATAGTTATTATCCTTCTACCCCATCCTCCCCCACAAACACAAAAAAAATTCCACTCTTGATTGTTAAGTTAAGTTAAAACATTCCAAATTCTAAAAAGTTTAGTTATAAAAGACAATTTGCAACAATATTCTGCAATTTAGAAAAAAACGCACAAAGATCATTGAGATCATGAGTTGGATCCCCAGTGTTGAACTTAAAGGTGTATTCCCATTTGGACATTCAAATTTAATTTAAATGTACCTGCTCTCTCTCTCTCTCTATATATATATATATATATACAAATTTCAAAATGTAGCCATGTTATCCCTTTGAGACAAGATGGATATACAAGATATACATACAAATTTTTAATGTAGTCATTTATCTTGAAACAAGATGGTTGTCCTTGGATACGACCACCCCTGCACGATCGAAACAGTGCCTGGGCATGTGCTATTACCATTACCATAGGACGGCTGTGGGACATGCAGTAACTCATATGCAAAAACAATTAGTTTCCTTGTACAATCACTGCAGCAGAAGTGGCTGCAAGGGGAAGAGGGAGCTGTGAGAGAAAATGTAAAAGGGACAGGTCTTTAAAGCAGTTCTCCCATGAAACAAGGATAGGGCCACGGGATAGGGCCTGAGGTACCACAAGAAACACTTCTGGATCCAGCTTTTGTGTAGAATTAAACCGCCTTTATTTAGTAATTGATGGCATCCAGCAGGTAAAATACAGGTGGAACGGTCAGGCGCGTAAAATAGGGTGGAAACGCATTGACAAGCCTGACCGTTCCACCTGTATTTTAACTGTTGGATTCCATGAATTACTAAATAAAGGCGGTTTTATTCTACACAAAAGCTGGATCCAGAAGTGTTTCTTGTGGATATATTGCCCTGCAGCGGGGAGGATCAGTGCTAGTGGAAAGAACTTACCGTGGATCTAGGTGAGCTGGAGAAAAATCCTTACACCCCTATCAGACCCCTCATAGCTCCCCAAGATAAACGGAGCAGACAGCCAGGCATGTAAGTTCTGCTCCATTCATCTCCAATCATTGGTGTATGTAATAATTCACACATTTCACTACCATAAAGGTTTATTGTTTTGCTTTAATGTGACATGAAGTATATTCAAAAGACTTTTTCTCTTTTTTTCACTTTTGCTGGACAAGCCTATTAGTCCAATATCAATAAAGTAAAAGTCCTTTATTGCACCCTGTAGTCTCTTCCGTGTATTAAAAAGAGGTATTCTCATCTGTACATTGACATTTAACTTAATTCATCTACCATATAAATACATTTCTGCAATTGGATGTTATTTTAAAAAATGTACCTTTGTGAAGATAATTTCCCATAAATAAAAAGCGAGATTTTTGTACTTGGATACGACGACTAAGATGGGAATACTCCTTTAACTATCTATCTTCAACCATCTTCCATGTGCATCTTGCTGGTTCGATTCATGTGTCCCCCATGCTCTTGCTAGGGGTTATCTTGCCTGAATAGCACATGCCTTGTTATGTCTAAAGGTGGACATGGATATTACAGTAGCGTCAGTTGAACATTTTGGCAGGGCCTGTCGATCAACTAGCATTTGTTAGATGTTTAGCCAACGTTTGTTCTGCAGATGTCAGGGCTGAAAAATGAACACATCATGCCCTATCCTTTGTTATAAAGGAATAAGGGATAAGCTGCCAGTAGAGGTGTCTGGCAGTTCCCTAATCCCCTCTCCATATTGAGAACAGAAACATGCTGAGCCAATCTAAAGTGCATATATATATATATATATATATATATATATATATATGGGTAGGACTGGAGGAGCAACTATTTACGTTTATCACTATTAAGGGGCAAGGGACGGCATCTGATTACAGATGGTGCCATGATGTCACTGCGCAGAACAACCTGAACTGGGGGCATGCAGCAGTGAAAAAAAGAAGGTTTGCAAACTAGTATTTTAGGGTTGGTGCAAAAGTGAGTAATGTGTTATGTATTATGTTATGAACTCATAAGGTATTATTGGGTTAAGTGTTATTATAATAAGGGGGTATTCTGCTCATGTTATCACAATAGGGGGGAGCTCAGGAACATCAGGCACCAATGGCTTATTTCCCCAAAATATATGGGATCATTAGGATTGTTATTTTAAGGGCTACTCAGGGACATATTTACTTTTTAGTAGCAATTTTTACTACAAGGGGGAACTCATGAGGAATTGTTCTGTTATGAAAAACTTAAAGAGGTAACCCAGAAATTCGGCACTGGGAGCTGCTTACTAAAGTAAGCATCTCCTAGTGCCAAAACAAAGGCAGCATTGTTATAATGGTAGCGTAATCGGAAACCTCGGATAACGCTATCTAACACAGCTGTGGAGTACAATAGAAATGCAGGACCGCTCTCAAAGCATATTCATGAGGGGGGCGGGATTGTGGGCATGTGTAGGGGGCGGTGACTGCTGCATGACGCGCAGCAGTCACCGCCGAGCTATGGAGCTTTGAGAGTGGTCCGGCTTTTCTATTGTACTCCGAATTGGTGTTAGCGTTATCAGAGGTTTCCGATAATGCTATCATTGTAATAATGCTGCGTTTTAGCACTGGGAGCAGCTTACTTTAGTTTTAGCGCTATTCAGTCTCTCCTTGTCTGTCTTTCTGTACTGTTCATCACTAGGGATCAGGGCAGATGTCACAGCCATATAAAGACCCACAAAGAATATTGAAATAGTATACATCAGCAGATTTGGTTTCTAGTATTATCTCTATGCTCATGATACCCAACTACACATAACATCATCCCTGTCTTTTTTCAGAACACCATTGATTGTCTCTCTGCTGTCTCTAATATCATGTCCTCTCTCTTCTTGAAATGTAAGCTAAGGCTGAACTCCTTGGTTTTCCACCAAGCTCTTGTGTCAACCCCTCATCCTCATAGACTGTTAGCTCTTGTGTCAACCCCTCATCCTCACAGACTGTAAGTTCTTGTATCAACCCCTCATCCTCATAGACTGGAAACTCTCGTGTCCCACCCTCATCCTCATAGACTGTAAGCTCTTGTGTCACCCCCTCATCCTCATAGACTGTAAGCTCTTGTGTCACCCCCTCATCCTCATAGACTGTAAGCTCGTGTGTCACCCCCTCATCCTCATAGTCTGTAAGCTCTTGTGAGCAGGGCCCTCACTCCTATTGTTCCATATGACTGTTTGTACTCTGTAATGTAATATTATATTTGTATATGTCCCCTATGATTTGTAAAGCACTATGGAATATGAAGGTGATATATAAATAAAGATTATATTTATTATACATGATACAGAGGAAGTCACCTGGGAACCACATGGTCACACTACAATTTTGGTAAATACAATATCACTATAGTATATTTATTTAAAATATAGGCAGAGAGCTATTTAGGGGTCTCAGAATGTCCCTTAAAAGGAAAATCATTTTGAAGTTACATTTAAGGGTCTTGAACAATTTACTTTTTACTGTTGTAATGTATTAAAATTCCTATATTCTTGAATGCCATACTTTTTTTTAACAAGCATAAAGAGCAGATAAACTAACTGTTATCCCCTTGTGTGAGGCAGGCTTTATGGAGGATCAGAGTGTTTGGTAAAGTTTCTGTAGTATTTACTAGATCATTGAACTCTTCAGATCCTTTACCACAAGTGAGAAAAGATTTTAGTTAGTGTTTTATATAAATCCTTGACAAAAAAGAGATCTTTTAAAGTCACATTAAATCATTGTACAGCGCTATATTAACATAAGGTGTATATCAATTTATGAACCAGGCTTTAAGAAAAGTAATCTCTTAAAATAAGAGACCCATAAAAATTAAAGCTCCATTAGTCACATTAAAAAATATAGAGGTCAAATAGGCATTCATAAAACAGAGCCGAAAATCTGAATGATAGAAATGTTTTCTGTCTTCTGTGCGCAGATTTACAAGCTTCTAAAACAATGACATATGAATATTTTACATACAGCCCTGTTCTACATCACATTTATAGACATTGCTTAGTTGAAAAGAGAAAGCTAATGAAAATGGCATTAGGCAGAATAAAAAATGTAAACAATTTTATTACCCGATTCATTTACATCCTTATTTTTTTAACCAAGCCACAACCAACAAGGAAAAAAAGGGAAATAGGAATGAGTAGAAAACCCCAAGACTGTCAAGTGGTTTGAACTCAGGACCAAAATTCTGTAATGATAAATATAGCGAAATAAAATACAGGCAGTAACGGGTTACGTACAAGATAGGCTCCATAGGTTTGTTACTTGAGCCTAATTTGTATGTAAGTCGAAACTGTATATATTATGATTGTAGATCCAGACCAAAAGTTTTTTTTGTCCCAGTGACAATTGGAGTTTGAAAATTTTTTGCTGTGATCGGACCAAGGATTATCAATAAAGCTTCATTACAGACACCTTACAGCTGATTATTGCAGTCTGGGACTTTAGTAAAGTATCCAGAGAGCTTCACCAGAGGTCACAGTGGACACAGGGGTCCGTCTTTAACTAAGGGTCATCTGTTAGTCGGGTGTTCTTAAGTAGGGCACCGCCTGTAGTATGAAGCAATGCACTGCAGAGCATAATAAAAACAAGTTAGGAAACAATAGATCAGTCAAATGGTTATTTCAAGCAAAAAAAAAAAAATCTGATAATAAGTTCTTAAAGTGGTTTTCTAATGAGAATATCTTCATTTTAAATAGAAGCTTGTATGGCATGTGAGGGATATTGTATTTCTCTATACTCCATTTTGTTCACTCAGACGCCATGTTGTCCACTTAGAAGCCATATTGTAAAATGTCTATTCATCTCATGATTCAAACATCATTTTGTTTAATCTGCAGTGAGACAGTTCTGTCCTTGACTCTTGTCCTATATTTTTCCTTCAGCACCTGCTTATCTTATGTTGTGGCCTCATCGAGGAGCCATCGGAGTCTTCTTCTCAGGACTTTTAGTAAAAACATTCTGTCTCCTGTAGACAGTGCTCTATGTGAGAAATAATATGTAAAGTTCATCTGCATGTTTTGGGAATGTGCATTTATGGGGAGATATTCAAGCTGGCCTATAGCATTACAGTATTTTATCACCTTTTCACGCCCCTATGCAGATCATTTTCTGTGTCTTCTATATGCGGCTGCACGCCAATAAAGATTGTGAGCCTGCATTTTCTAAGAGACTGGTGTGTGTGTCTTGGTTTCTGTTCTCATCCCAGTACTGGTGGCCATTTTGGTTAAGGGTAAAGGGTCGTTGAAGCCCTAGATTAAAATCTCTAACAGGCATTAGCTCTGGAATTTCTTATTAATGCTATCAAATGGGCTATGATGGTGTTAGAGATTTTTATCTAGGGCTTAACCGCCCTTCGTGTTGTACAGGTGACTTTCAAATTAACCCTTTCATGGTTGTCCCAGTACCGGAACTTGAACATAAAACCAAGACACACGTCAATCTCTTAGTGTATGTAAAGATCTTCTCAAATGCATAATATCACAGACAAAAGAGTCATCAAAGAGGCGTGAATAGAATACTGCAATGCTATTGGCCATAATGAATTCATCAGCACATTCTGTGAAAAAATTAACAGGCCTTGTTCCCAGACATGTTTATACTAATTTCCCTGAGACCTGAGAAGAAGGAGATAAACTGGCTCCAGAATCAAAATATATAGAACTAAAGATGACGGACAGCAGAATGCCAAGGATAATGTGAAAGGCAAACAAACAGTTTAAGTAAGAAAAATAGCTGAATTAAAACATTTAACTATATAGTTTCTGAGAGGGCAACATCCCCCCCCAGGCCGGACCTGTAATGGCGTCTTAGTTCTCTTGCTCAAGATGGCCACCGTAGAGGAATATATCACCAACAATTGTTATCTATGATATTTCATTTTCCTCATTCAAATAAAGTTTCATTTATACAGTACATGGATGGGCTGGTCTGCCAGACTGAGTGATGAGTATTGTAGTCTAACTCAGAGAGGAGGGCACCAGCTTTCATTTTCAGGCCTGCACACAGGGCATATTACAGCACATTTCCTGCAAGGACTTGCATGTGGAAACTTTGCTGTGTGAAGCTCATTTCACACTACCGTCAGCATTTCTGTTTATTCATCTCTGTTAGGCTAAGTTCATACTATCATTCAAATGTCCATTCCTTACCTTTGTTAAAAAAAAAAAGGAAAGAATAGAGGTTTAAAGTATCAGTAAAAAACAAAAAAACGCATGGATAACGAATTCCTCCCTTAACGGAACATAACAGATGACATAAAATTAACATTGATGTCAATGGGATTTTTAAGTGAAACGTTAATCCGCCTTTAAACCTCCATCAACCGTTATGTTCTGTTTAGACAGGGATCCGTTATCCATGCGTTTTTTTGGATGGAAAAAATGGCAGAGGCTGCAGTCCTTTTCCTCTGAAAAAAGCACATGGATAACTGATACTTCCCAAACGGACCATAACGGATGACATAAAATTTACGTGGTGTCAATGGGATTTTTAACTGATACTTCAAACCCTGATTTGGCAAGCTCTGTGCAGCGCTGAGTAATCTATGTGCGCTATATAAATAAAGAAATTATTATTGTTATTATTAAAACCCCATTCTTTACCTTTTTTAACAGAGGTGAGGAAAAGAGACTTAAATAATAGTGTGAACTTAGCCTTACGGGCACCTACATGCAGCTGATCTAAAAATCTCCAAAATATTTATAGCCCCTTAATCACATTGCATTCGGCTAAAAATTTGGGTCCAAGAGTCGAAGACCCCTGTGAAGCGACCATATGAATCCAGAAGTGTCCACATATGTGAAGCTCTCTCAATGCTCAACTTGAAATAACTATTTTTCATTAATCTGGGACCTGCATTTATAAGGCATGTGGATGTATCATAAATGTCTAAGCTAGCAAGTGCCTTAAAGTGAACTAAATTGCAGCAGTCTCTAGTTAAAAGCAAAATTTGCTACAAAATGTTTGGTCTAAAAATATTTGACTTCTGAGTGAACTGTGGACTTGGAAGTTACCGGCATTGTGCTGACAGGCATTGTAAACTGTCTGCCTAGTTTTGTTTTTTTATAATTATATTAGTTACCTATTAAATTTTGGAAGTATGTGTGAGGCTGTGATCATCTGTGAACAAAGACTTCACCCAAACCTCATATCTGTATAAAAGTAACAACTATAAAAAGAAATTGCAACTTCGGTGCTTCAGAACTCTCTGTCTGCCTGCCATACTACTGTACTGGTACTGCTTGGCCAGCAGACATGGAGTCTTTGCATATTTCTGCATGACTCCAGGACTCACGACCTGTGCAATGTGTTCAGTCTGTGAGATGAAACCAACATACGGGTCAATTTCCAAGGACTGAATACTTCCATGTGGAGCCATCTCTAACCATGGACAGCTTGAAGTTAGAAAAGGGTTAATTAGGGCCATGCAGGGATTAGATCCCCACTTGGCAGCCCCATATGGCTTGAAATAATTGGTAGGTCTCTCCCTATTGGGAGACACCAGGTAAGAAATCCAAGCCTGCAAAGGAGAGCCATCTAGTGTACACTTCTCTTTGTCCAACTCTTTATTGGGATGAGTGACCCGAGCCGTATTTTATGCGACCTGAAAATGTCTTCTTAATTATCAAATGACTACAACCAGTCATATGCTCCATTAGTCGTCCCTAGCTACACCCCTGGACACCTAAAACATAGGGTGCAATGATACATACAAATTATATTTTTTGCTGAGCACCATGTGTTCGGCAGTCTTGACGCCTTCCTGCTTGGCTTGCTCTTCCCGGTTCTTGCCTATACTTGGCAGGTTATCAAACTACACAGATGCAGAATTGTTTGCCGTGCAATATTGTTGGAATTTTAATTTTAGTATTGTCGGGGAACTCTTTTATTCTTATTAGTACATGTTCTGTACAAATGATGTGAAAAATTGAAGTATTGTTCTTTCTGTTTAGAATAGTTTCATCTCAGTGATTGTAATGTTATTATTGGATAGTGTCAGAACTCTCCAAAGCTTATGTTAGTGCTTACTTCAGTAAACAAATTGAAATCATGTCTCACCTAATACTTAAGTGTGTGCATATTTAGACACGTCTGTCACTGGCAGATAATCAGGCAGACTTGCGTCTGGTAATATTTTGGATACTATTATGAGTTTTTTTTTACCTATGTTACAAATAATGCTCAGACTGAACATTGTACTGTTCTTCAAGTTAATCTCCTACTGACAGATTGGACTGTGTGCTTCCTCATGTTGAGTAGGGAAGAAGCTTATTAAGCAATTCTCGGAGCCTGGAGAAGTGAAGAATGTGTAAAAGATGTCAGAGATGTAGATGTGGTAGGTGTGGTCAAGAAGTGGCATCCGCTGTCAGCCCTGTCTGTCATTACCCCCTTATTAGCAATTGATTTTTTTTTTAAATAACAAAACAAGGATTTTTCATAAACTAACTACTGTCTGCAGAGGAATTATGTAGTCTGTTAAATGCTCAGACACATCCTAATGATGCAGTTTATGTTTATGTCACTTGCAGGTTTGGAGTTGATCAGAATCGTCCTCATTCATCAAAAGTAAATCATGTTACCAGAATCATGGCAAATAATTTTTACTTTGGCACTCGTAATGTAATCTTGATTAAATTCACTAACGCACATTTTTTTATTTTATTTTTTTGGGAAGGGTTCCAGAAGCAAAGTGTAATCCCTGTCATAAATGTCAAAGTCATATGCTTATCAAAAAATACTTAGGCATTGCTCAGTCTGTCCTAAGGGAGGCTAAAAGATAACATTCCATATGGATGTGACAAAAAACAAACACTCATTATGTTTATGCATAAAGCCAAATGCGGATGTTCCTAGATAATCCCCTATAAAAGGGACGCCTAAGTAGATGCCTGTTTATTTTCTATGTAGGGGTTATCAGGCATTGGACTGCACAGGTATTCCAAAGCATAATAATAAAAGTGTTAATGTGGGGCAACAAATTCAATAAACATATGCAAATACGAAAGTACAAAGCCCATCAGCGCATAGTATGGAATGGCTGTGGAATGTATTCCTCAGCCAAATCTGTTTTATATGTAGCAGGGGCCAAGTATGTTTGTACCCACAATCAGAGTCGGACTGTTTCTTGGGCCAATCGGATAAAATTATTCTGGGGGCACATCCTCTCTCACCCAAAGGAGATCAAAATTGGTACAGTACTTTCCTGGGCTCAGCGAAAGATCCTCTGGTACTCAGGTGGGCCAGTTAACACATCCCTGAATCCACAGCAGGGGAAATGAGTTGCTGCTATAGACATTTTCAGAGCATTTGGATTGAATGAGTGCATTACTCCTGTCTAGTAAACTGTTACCCGAAGATGTTTACACTGTGGATAATATTCAGTGGTTCTGGACCATGTGTAGCCGGCCTAAGGCTACATTCACACAAACGTTTGGGGGGCATATATATGGCCAACGTATATACGGCATATGGGCACATGTGCGGCACCGTACTGTTCCATAGACGGAAGTAAGATAGGACGTGTCCTATGTTCCACCGGAATACCACGATACGACGGGCATACATCGTGTGAATGTAGCCTAACTTGATAGCGTACTTCACAGATGAAACGTACTTCAGTTTATAGAAAAAATTTAAATAGGGGCTCCAACTGTTACCTGGTCTGGTGTCAAATTCAATTTTGCTATATTTAGAAGAAGATATCTGTATTAAATGCAAATGGTAAAACCAGATGCTACTTATATTACATATGTGATACAATCTATAAAGAAATTAAAAGGAGATCTACAATCAAAATCTAGCATGATTAACCAGGTACTCATAGATCCAGGCACTGTGACAGTGGTAATCTTCTTATATTTGTTATATATTCTCTCCTTTCTTCTATTATCAACTTTTAAAATAATACTAATGAGACCAAAGTGCTCTGGGGGCATTACCAGAACCCCTCAGTGTTGCAGATTCACAGGCTGTTACAATGCATAGAACTTGTCTCACCCAACCCCCTGCTCTCCCTCCGCCCTCTGTCTGTGTTATCTAGCAGCAGCAGGAAAGGCAGGGAAGGAGAGACCTGCTCTGCTCATTGTGACATCCTCTGAAACTACAGCACTGAGAGGCCTGCTAAACACCTGAAGAGTATTTCAGAGCATAATTATAAAAGTAGATGTTAAAAGGAAGGAGGCCATGGATAATAAATATAAGAAGATTACCATAGTCATAGTGCCTGGATCTTTGATTAAGTGTCCCTGGTTTATCATACTTGACTTTAAAGGTTGATTTCCTTTAACCTCTTAGCGATGTGTGATATAATAGTATGAAAAAGGGAACCTGTCATGGCTGTTTAAAAAAAAAAAGAATCTAAGACAGGTTCCCATAGAGCCCTTTAGTACTTAGGGCTCCCCTTTTTCAACTTACAGAAAAGAAGAAAATGAAGTTTTATTCTGTACCTGGTAACTAGGCAGAACCCAGCGAGTCGAGATGGGCGGATTACCTCGGCTCGAGTCCTCGCCCTCCTCTCTGCATGTCAGCCAGCACACGCCTCTTTCCTACGTCACACGGTTCACTATAGATCCCAGTGAGATGTTAGACCCCCGGTGATCATTAACTAATGTGAATGAAAAATAATTTATTTTGTGGAAAAAAGGTTCCAAAGATAATTAGAATTCAATTTGAGAAGAAAACTATCATTTTGAAATATTGAAGGAATATATTCATTGCATATTTGTCTCGCATTCATATATCTATATATCTATGTCATAGTCAGTTACTTCAGGCACATGATTATTTCCTTAAAGAACGAGACCAATGGGTTCATGATGAAATGGGTCAGACTGATTAATGGGTGGAAAATTAGGCTTCAAAAGTTTATTACAGGCCTGTCATGTAATTTGTTTACATTATTTCAAATTCTCCAATTAACCAGTAAACATCGCATTGGAACTGGGAAAAATGGAAAATTGAAAAATATATAGGGTGACCCAGGAATATGCCTAAATGGCGATTCTAATAACAAGTGCCTTAATAAGTAGAACAATGGGGCTTACTTACTAAGGGTCCGCACGCGCACTTTCGTCAGACTTTCTAACGTTTTCAGGGATGGCATGGCTGTGACAGGTATTTAACAGGGGTCTGCGCTGGGATTGTGTCGCATGCAATCAGATTTTGGCGCAGCTGCACTGGTTTACATGCAACAGAAATAGGGGGGCTTGCCGTCGGAAGATCTGAATGTTTCAGACTGAGCGGATTTTCAAATTGTGGTACTAGACATTGCACTTACATGCACCAGGAAGAAGAAGGCGAACTCCGTCCGACCTGAGCGGGGAAGCGACACATGCAGGATATTGGGCGCACAATCTTAGTGACTCACGGCACAGTGCATGATTGTCGGACTATGCACTTTCAGGGGAACGCCGATGCACAGGTAAGTAAATGTGCCCCAATGAGTGTGTCTGTTTCAGCAGACACCTCTGCAAGGGATTGAGTTGTTGAAGGAGAAAAGAGAGGAAGGTGTAGATTTACAAGAGTCCAAGGGTGCATGGATAGTACATATAGCACTCAGATTGGTCCTATGTTGAGGGGAGGCTTTTAGTCATATCTGAGGGGGGATGGTAGGGGGAGTTTCCAGCAACTTTGTGGTACAACAAGGTGTACAATAAACTAGACAACATGGTAAGAAATCTCCCACTTCCCCCTTGAGTGTCTGTATAGAAGACTTTGTAAGGCTCTCGAGATGTTTGCGTTTGGCATGAAACTGTATGATGGTAGAGTTTCATAATATAAGACCAGACAGGTAAGTCATTATTTTACTCATGTCTTTGCATCGGGAAGGAACAAAAGTTCAGAAGTTGAAATATAAATGATTTATAACTTTAGGATCCACACACAGTGTTGGTGTCAAGTGCTATGAGAAAAGTACAAATCAAGATAGGGATCAGAGACACTCATGTCTAAACAACACGAGGCAAGAAAAATAATTATGTATGCAAATACACTAGGAAGGCTAGCAACTAGGAAGGCCAGCAACTTCATTTCCATAGATCTGAACGAGTTAATCGGCCAGATTGCCCGGTACACGATGGCCCATAGAGGCCTTCTCAGCTCCATCGTCTTACTCCTTATGGTTTTCTTCAGAGCTTAAGCTGGAGATTAAGAAAACAGCCTTTGTTCCATGACAAAGCGGAGACACGCCAGAGACCCACCCTGCTCTGTCTTTTCTTAGCTGGCTGCCGTAATTATATTCTGGAAAGCCGGCTAATAGCTCTGATTCTTCCACCTACTTGAGCGTGAGTCATCTAATTGAACACCATTGTCTTCTATGCTACAAGCAAACACTATGCTCTCCTGCTATAGAGGTGCAATTGGTAGAAGGGGGAAAGTTATTGACAGCATGGTGTCATTTCTACTAATACTATGGATATTTAGACAGATGATTATGTAAAGGAATATCTGAACAATCACAATGACAAATTACTAAAACAGATTACATTATACAGCTTTAGAACCAATGGAACCTAAAGAGAGTTTCCCATCAATCACATTTATCACTTATGTTATGGTCTCAATAGTGGTATTACTACCGTTTAGTAGAACAAAGACCCCTCATTCCTTGTCACCCACATATCTATGGCTAACAAGAATTTATAATGATAAGTGGATACTATTCTACTCCATAGAAGATACCAGTACCTATACAAATTAAATGGGTTGGCCACTTTACCTCATGTTTTTTGTAATATGAGTGTGTGTGTGTGTGGGGGCTGGATATTAAATAATTTACCAATATAAATCTATTAATAGTTCTGCGCTGCTTTCTTGATATGTAAAGTGATGCCTCCAGTCTTTTACCTCATCAGTCAGACATTGCTGTCTATAAAATGGCTGCAGATGGAAGGTCATGTGACCTCTATCCGTCCATGAGCAATTTCCAGTTAGAGATCACATGACCCTCCATCTGCGGCCATTTTATGGACAGGAAAGTCTGACTGATGAGGTAAAAGACAGGAGGCTTCACTTTACATATCAAGAAAATGGTGCAGAACTTTTTTTTAAATTACCTAATATACTTCCCCCCACACTCATTTGGACACTAGGTGAATTAAACTGAACATAATGCAGATAACCTTAAAGGGGTATTCTCATCTGGGCATTCACATTCAGTTTCATTAATCTGCCATAAATAAACATTTCTTCAATTGGTTGTTATTAAAAAAATGTTCCTGTGTGCAGATAATTTCTCATAAATGTAGCTATGTTGTCCCTTAGAAACGAGATGGCTTCCTCGGTTACGACCCCCTCACACTCTAGCAGCGGTGGCCAGACTTGCGCTATTGAGCCCTGCCTGACCCCCTGGATTCAGCGATCATTACCACAGGACAAAATGTGCGACATGCAGTAACTCCTCGGACATTTAATATTCAGAAACCTTTTGTTTCTTTGTGCAATCCCTCCAGCAGAGGTGGCCGTATCCAAGGACACAGTCTTGTTTCTAAGGGACTATATCACCACAGTTATGAGAAATTATCTTCACACAGGAACATTTTTTTAATAACATCTAATTGAAGAAATGTTTATTTATGGCAGATTAATGAAACTGATTGTGACTGCCCAGGTGAGAATACCCCTTTAATTTATTCAAAAATGTTCTTTATTAAAACATACTCAAACATTTGTTAAAATCCAGCATTGAATAAAATGGTCCGGACCAGTACACCAACTCAATCAGCCAGGCCCCGGAAGAAGCTGGAATGAGGTGAAACCTCACTGTCCTTGTCTGTATTTCCAGAACATTCAAGCCATTCCCTCCGAGCATTTAAAATATATGGGCAGCACAGTGTGGTCAGTTGTGAGGGGTATATATTATTTAGAAGCATAGTGTGAGACATAATTTTATATTTCAGGGGACAAGTAATTGTAAGTGGGTGTGGTATTTTAGAGGTGAAGGGTCAACATGTGGTGCAGGTAGCTGAAAAGATGTGCTAGCAAATTCAGCAGTGATAAGCCATTGACTGAAGAAGTTCTGGACTTAATGGATTCAATGATCATCTGCGGGTTGCTAAATGTCCCTTGTACCTACACATCAGTACTGCAGATAATGACCTTCTAGACCACTCTCTGCATATATAAGTATTGTCATTCCCGGAGTGTAAATGCCCTGCAAATGTGGGGTTGAGGGTTTTATCTCTTATTCAATTTGTAAATTGCCATTGGGCACTGTTTGTGTTTATATTATCTCTGTACAGTGACATCACTCTGTGAATTATCCATGTACTGTGACATCACTGTGTGTATTATCCTTGTACTGTGATATCACTCTGTGAATTATCCATGTACTGTGACATCAATGTTTGTATTTTCCCTGCACTGGGACATCACTGTGTGTATTATTCCTGTACTGTGCTATAACTGTGTATATTATACCATACTGTGACATTACTGTGTGTATTATACCATACTGTGACATCACTGTGTGTATTATACCATACTGTGACATCACTGTGGGTATTATACCTGTACTGTGACTTAGTGTATATTATCACTTTGTGTATTATACGTGAACTGTGACATCACACTGTGTTTTTTAACCTGTTCTGCAATGCACTGTGTGTAATATTCTTGAACTATTACATCACATTGAGTATTTTACCTGTGCTGTAATATCACGGTTTGTATTATGTATGTACTGTGAGATCACTGTGTATATTATCCCTGTAGTTTATTATTTTTATTATTATTATTAAGTCTTGTGTTAAGTGAGGGCCCCATAGCAAAACATGGAATGGGACCTACTATTGGTAGTTACAACTGCGACACTAACTTGGTTAGGGCTAGGATTCCCATAATGTAAAGGCCACACGTCGCATGAATATCTACAATGTCCCAGCCACATGTTTATGAAGGATGTGTTATGTCATCACATGCCCTGAAGCAGTGCAATTCAGTATGGCCCTGCTGTGATCTGGATATTCTGGTAAACTGGAGATAAGATCTATCTTATCAGAAATGATATTCAGACCGGCTAGACCTGATCTTTCATCAGTTATTATATAACCATAATGGAAGCTGTTCCTAGAACAAGCAATGCATTTATCTTCTTAATGACTACAGGGGTGGATTCACATTAAAAGAGATTTTATTTCAGAAACTTCTATTGGGGTTGTTTTGGCAGTAAACATGTGAATATCTGCAATATGAAGGGCCATTCTTTGTACAGACTATATATACCATAGTTCAATAAAGTTCAGTGGGCATTTAGGGGTGGAATATTAAAGTGATCTACCCATAAATGACCCTTATCGTCTACCAACATGATAGAGGGATCACTATCTGATCAACGCCAGTCCAACCAATAGGATTTTGAGGAATCATGAGGCTGTCCTGGAAGTGCCGTAGAAATAAATGGAGCACATTTTGGGTATGCACCCCTGTAGTCCATTAATACAGACCACTTCTGTGACAGTCCTATTCTCAAGAATACTGGGAGTCTAGATGGTATTTTTCTTCTATTATCTGGGTAGGTGTGGAGCACTTATTTTGTAAAATCCCGTAAGTCCTCCACCCCTAAATGACTACTGTACTACTCCCAAAACAGACCCTTCCAGAGAAATTCTGCAAAATCTGTAACACGTATTGTAGCAGCAATCACACACCTATCTGAGTGTCACTAAAAAGGGCAGGTGTCTAAAGTAGGCTACTTCTATTTCTTTATATCATGGTAAGACAAAACCCACCCATCATGCCTGCATAGTATCTACATCGTGGTGAATATGCAATAGTAATCTCTGCCAGGGGCCTTGTACCCAACCCTGCCCAAAGTGGAGTGCGGAGAGTAAAACCATCCAAACAGATACAAATGGGGCTTTCATGTAATATTTCCCCATGTGTCCTAGTGTTCTGTGTTGTATGGTGGGATGTTGTGTTGGCACGTCACCTTAGCTATGACCACAGTAACATAATCACAGGCTTGACAGCACAGTTTCTCTTTAGGTAGGTTCACAGAGGAAGGTGGAGGGTAGCCAGTTTAAAGAGACTTGGGTAACCATGAACAATGGTTGGGATTGCCCTGTGATTGCTCAAAGATCATTGCCTCCTGATTGGTGGGATGCTCATTGTTTAAAGTGCGGAATTTACATTATGTTGTATATAAACAGCTATTAGCGCCACAATAATTTGAATTATTTAGTGCTCCTTATAGATATTGTTGCTGTCTCCTTGATGTTGCATCCCTTTAATTTACCATAGTGATTTTTAATTAGAGCAGCACACGGCTAGGTCAATATCATTTGTAGCATATCAAAGATGTAGTTCAAAGGTCAAAGAAAGCAGCGACTCACCTAATTAAAAGGTCCAATCTGGGGTCACTAAGGTGTTATTAAATGTGCTCATTGTGACCGAAACGTATGCAATAAATGTTATACCCAATATTCAGAGATATATCATAGAACCTTTTGTATGTTGCCTTTAAAAGCAATTATCCGTATACTGTGGTGCCTTCAAGACTACCAAATGTTTTTTTGTTATTATTTATGGTAATATAAAAGAGGGGACCTGGGTTCAAGTCCCAGGGTCAGCATCTGCAAAGAGTTTGTATTTTCTCTCCGTGTTTGCGTGGGTTTCCTCCGGGTCCCCCGGTTTCCTCCCACACTTCAAAACATACTGGAAGGTTGATTAGATTGTGAGCCCCACTGGGGACAGTGACTGATTTGGCAAGTTCTACGCAGCGCTGTGTTATCTGTGTGCGCAGTATAAATAAAAGAATTATTATTATTAATAATAGTAATACTACTGTAATAATAATAAAGTACAGTGATATAATATATTGTGACATAAAGTATTGACATACAATGACATTTTTCCTACAATGTTACATACAATGTTTCCTACTATAGAGACCACAAGTAATACTAAGGACTGTGCGGCAGATTTAATCCTTTATGTTGCCATGAAAGCAGTAATAGTCAGTTGCATCAGTTTGTAAATCTTTTTTTTTACTACATCTCATTAAATGCTTTAAAAGAAAGAAAGACTACTATGGAAATACAATAGTGGAACGTGGGTGGATATATAAAGGCAATCCATAAATATTCTTCAAAAGTTGAGATGTTTATGACTTATACTATTTAATATTGCCAAATATAGGAAGTAGGGATAAAATAGAACTAAAAGTTATACCTAAGGGCTAAAAATAGAACACAAACATTATAAGTCAGGTTGTAAAGGTTGAATAGGTTAATTATTTTCTGCATTGCTTTATCTGGATTTGCTTAACATGTCAAGGTATTCCAGTCCCTTGCTCAGAAAACATGGTGGAACTTCCGCATTTTGTTTGTGCTATAGATTATAGGTTATACAGTAGGAGGAGCTAAGAATATTGTACATAGTGTCCTATCTGCGGGCTGTGTGTTATAGAACAGAAGGAGCTGAGCAGATTGTGAAAAGAGTCCTATCTGCAGGCAGCATGTTATAGAGCAGAAGGAGCTGAGCAGATTGTACATAGTGTCCTATCTGCAGGCAGCATGTTATAGAGCAGAAGGAGCTGAGCAGATTGTACATAGTGTCCTATCTGCAGGAAGCATGATATAGAGCAGGAGGAGCAGAGCAGATTGTATATAGTGTCCTATCTGCAGGCAACATGTTATAGAACAGAAGGAGCTGAGCAGATTGTACATAGTGTCCTATCTGCAGGCAGCATGTTATAGAGCAGAAACAGCTGAGCAGATTGTACAGAGTGTCTTGTCTGCAGGCAGAATGTTATAGCCCAGGAGGCGATGAGCAGATTGTATATAGTGTCCTATCTGCAGGCAGCATGTTATAGAGCAGGTGGAGCTGATCACATTGTACATAGTGTCCTATCTGCAGGCAGAATGTTATAGAGCAGAAGGAGCTGAGCAGATTGTACATAGTGTCCTATCTGCAGGCAGCATGTTATAGAGCAGGATGAGCTGAGCAGATTGTATATATAGTGTCCTATCTGCAAGCAGCATGTTATAGAGCAAAAGGAGCAGAACAGATTGTACATAGTGTCCTCTATGCAGACAGCATGTTATAGAGCAAGGGGAGTGGAGCAGATTGTACATAGTGTCCTCTGTGTAGGTAATGGGGGTCATTTATCTTTTTCCCCCCATCCCTCTGCTTTTTGCATCTCCAGTGAGTAATTACACAGTGGCCTTAGCTTTGTTTCTCTTGGACTTGGTCGTATATGTGAGAGTATTTAACGTAACTTTATGAATGAATTCTGAAGGTATAAGTGTGCACCATGCAAACCGATATTAATAAAGCAAAGATATTTGGGCACATTAACTAAGGGCTGTGCGACAGTTTTCTGTCAGACTTTGCACGTTCTTTTATGTGCAAACTGCTTGAACAGGTATTTAGAATTGTCTGCACCACATTTGAAAGGGGCATTATGGTGCACAGTCGAACTGTGTGCCAGATTTAGCATGCAAAGTCCGACAGAAGTGTGTCGCATGCCCCATGTTAAAGGTGAACAAGGAAGCACCAGATTCATGAAGAACGTGCGCCAGAAATCGTGAATCTGACCCATTCTGCACACTACACAGGCAAACTACACATAGTGACAATTGTGCAAACTACACATGTGCCCCATTCTCTATATATAAGCAGCACACAATATGAGGCCCAAATGACTGGTCCATATGTTGACCGCATAGCTCCCCCATATGGTTACACTTGGGAGTGGGAGATTTGGGTATTGCTATCAGTTGTATTTAGGCTTCATACCGGTTGCTGCAGGTCTCATTTATTGGGTCACCTGTGGCATCCCCTCTGGCAGGCATGACCACACAACTTACCTACCACTAAATAATAGTAGCTTGAAAAGTGGGCATGATTTATCTAATATTGTATATAGTTTGAAGACTGGGGTTCTTCAGGAGCTCCTACAATACAGAGCTGCAATTGTCTCATTATTACAGAGCAATAATCGCATGTTGAACATCAGATACCAGTGTTTCCAGAAGATAAATACCCAAAAGAGACCCTTGACTATAGAAATGGCCAAATGTGTCCACTGCATTCTCAGTAATTCAAGGCTTTAGTTACTGTCCTGAATTGTATACATAGATAAGGGGAGCATTAGGCACATATTACATTTTTAACTATGGTGCCCAAATCACTTTTTAAAACTCTGGAGGACAAACCCTTTCTAGATATGTACTATGCTCACTATACTATTCACATTCACTTTATTATACATATATATCACATACATATACTGTTTACTATGTTTATGTCTTTGGCAGCATCAAAACTATGATATTAGAGCAACAACAAAAGAAACCTCTGATAATAACTGCATGAAGTAGATGAAATGACACCCATTGGCTGCGTATAACTGTCTCCCATCTGCCACACAGAGATATTCACTATTAATATATGATGCACCTGCTGGAATAGTTGTGAATAGTATATGAGTACATACCACTGGGTACTATAGAGCCACTACATATGCATCTACTGTAAGAGTCACATAGAGAATTACAATAATGTATGCAAATATTGATATGCTGTCATATATTAAAATTAAAGCTAGAAGAATATGGACTATATGCTGAAACAGTATCAGCACGTATAGGGGGAGGAGGAGGGAATGAGCCCTGTACAAGAACAGGGCAGGCACAACTGATGTATCTAAGTTTAGTATTGTACTCATCTTCGAGAAGTCTTGTATAGTAGGCATATAGAGGGGCATTTCTATCGCAGGGTGGCGATAGAACCGTTCTATATTTTTCAGTGGGATATAAGTTTGTGGCACAAGGGATGAATGAATTGGCGGAAAAACGTGTTGGAAAAATAGAAGCGCCAGGAAACTGGTGGATTCACAAGGTGCGCCAAAATTATGTGCCCAAAAATACAGTGTCAGAAAACACCAATATAATGGCGCCGGCACTTCATAAATTCAGGTGCAAGAGGCGCAGAAAGGAAAAGAAAATCACTGCCAGTTTTCCTTTTGAGGGGCCATAATAATCAGTGTAGAGGAAAAAAATCCATTGGAGTACAGCATGCAGCGTGGATCACAACAATGTCAGCGTCCAAGGCAGCAGCCCCTTGGAAGGAACATCACTGGAGATTTTGAAAGAAAGATCCACAGAGGCAGCACATCCTCTATTTTCATTGTTAAGTAAATGAATAAATAAACAAATAATTTATTTCGGACAAAAAAATTATCGTATACTGTGATTAAGGGCATCCGATGCCTGAAACGCTTCAGCCGCTTGGGATGGCAGTCCCCTTTGTCTATCATTTTAAAATGTAACTAATAAAGGAAGTTATTATTTTTTACATCTTTGGTGCTGGAACCGTTCTTTCTCCTAGCCTTACGATGCTTGCACCTGACTTTCATATACGTGTAAATTGGCTGCTCCAACCAACTACTAATGTGTGGCTGCTCATACAAAGAGATACTCAGCAGGAGGAAGCAGGATGAACATTGTGATTTGCTAGGTCCTTCCATCCTAGACGTATACTGAGTCTTTCCATCCAAGACGTATACTGAGTGGACTGGAACAAAATTGGAAGCTTCCGTCTGCCAGTATAATTCTATGGATATGTTCAGCTTATACGATAGGAACTTTCCTGAATTATACGCTGTGTCCATAAAACAGAACTTTAATGTTGCCTTTGTCTGGAATGCCTTTTGCCCAGAAAGGATCATAATGCTAAGAATCCACACTTCTTCAGTAGAAGAGCTAAGCATTGTAATGTAGTATGTATAATACATAAATCTAATACCGTATATACTCGAGTATAAGCCGACCCGAGTATAAGCCGAGGCCCCCAATTGTACCACAAAAAACTGGGAAAACTTATTGACTTGAGTATAAGCCGAGGGTGGGAAATGCATTGGTCACAGCCTCCCCAGTATATAGCCTGCCACTGCCCCAGTGTATATAGCCTGCCAGCCCCTGCCTCAGTGTATATATCCTGGCAGCCGCTGCCCCAGTGTAAATAGCCACCCTCCCCCTGTCGTGCGGCACAACAATACCATTGCAGTGGCTGCTGTTGATGTCAGATGATGTGATGTCGCACGGACCTGCCGCCTCTGCCAGATGGATCGCACAGAAGATCTAGGGGGGGCGCCGGAAAGGGGAGTGTTGATTTATTTATTTTTTTGACTCGAGTATAAGCCGAGTTTGGGTTTTTCAACACATTTTTTGTGCTGAAAAACTAGGCTTATACTCGAGTATATAAGGTAATATATAATATTTGTGAATCTTCCCCTAGTATCAAATTATTGCTCCTTAGATGAATGGGTTTATCTTGGAGGTTAATTGTAATGTATCTCAGCCTTAGCCCACAGTGCTGTTCTTCAAGGGTTATTCCCACGAAGAAAAGTTTCTTAAATGCACTCAGGATAACAAAGAAAGACATTCTCTAATTCACTGTTATTAACAAAAATACAGCATTTCACAGATATACGTCCAACATGTCTCTATATTCTCTGCCTGTAGCCCCCACCCTTGCATTCCGAGACGATCACACAGAGACTGACACTTCCTGCCGGCAAACAACAATACATACAACAACACATAAACAAATCCTGAGGAGAGTAAATCTGTGAGCTACAGACAGATAAGATCTTTATATCAGAGGAGGGGGAGGGAGGTATATAGCAGTACTGTGTGTTATAGGTTAGTTAGCAGAGCTGACTTTGTGTGTCATTGTGTGAAATATGCATTTAATTTATCTCTGATCTGTTTCATCTCTCTTTCTATGTGTCAGATACTAGTACAGTAAGGGGTAAAAATGATATTTATTGTGGAGGAATGAAAATTTGAGAATTTTTTTATGGGTAAACCTCTTTAAGTGTTTTATACTGTACTGTACTCATATCTGTAGGTCATTCCAATATAAGGCTTCGTGCGCACAGCACACTCTCAGATTACAGATCCTTCCAGAAGGGACAAGGCATTTTAGAGTCCTAGGCACACAAGAAGAATTATCAATCCTTCAACATTGGGTAGAAAATGTCATGGCAACTTCTCACACCCATGACTTATCACTGCAGAATTTGCAACCATGGTGACTTGTTGAAGAACATTTCCAAAGTCCATCCCTAAAAGTCACAGCCAATATAATGTCCAATAGATAATAGCTAAGTGCTCTTTGAAATTACCACAATGTGCCTCCTGCATATACAGATAATATCTCAATATATACTACTATAGTTTCCCCCTCACTAATTCATATTTAAAATATAAGTAGCCTAGGCCAGCACATGTCAGAGTATATAGGTGGCCCAGGCCAACACATGCCCCCAGTATATGTTGGTAATCCAGCATCATAGTAGTTATACTCTTGTCACAGTATTATAGTAGTTATACTCTTGTCACAGTATTATAGTAGTTATACTCTTGTACATAGGGGGCAGTATTATATCAGTTATACTCTTGTACATAGGGGGGCAGTATTATAATAGTTATATTTTTGTACATAGGAGACAGGATTATAGTAGTTATATTCTTGTACATATGGGCAGTATTATAGTAGTTATATTCCTGTACATAGGAGGCAGTATTATAGTAGTTATATTCTTGTACATAGGGGGCAGTATCATAGTAGTTATATTCTTGTACATGGGGGCAGTATTATAGTAGTTATATTCCTGTACATAGGGGTAGTATTATAGTAGTTATATTCTTGTACATAGGGGGCAGTATTATAGTAGTTATATTCTTGTACATAGGGGTAGTATTATAGTAGTTATATTCTTGTACATATGGGCAGTACTATAGTAGTTATATTCTTGTACATAGGGGGTAGTATTATAGTAGTTATATACTTGTACATGGGGGCAGTATTATAGTAGTTATATTCTTGTCACAGTATTATAGTAGTTATATTCCTTTACATGGGGAGCAGTATTATATCAGTTATACTCTTGTACATAGGAGACAGGATTATATTAATTATATTCTTGTACATAGGGGCAGTATTATAGTAGTTATATTCTTGTACATAGGGGGTAGTATTATAGTAGTTATATTCTTGTACATAGGGGCAGTATTATAGTAGTTATATTCTTGTACATAGGGGGTAGTATTATAGTAGTTATATTCTTGTACATAGGGGCAGTATTATAGTAGTTATATTCTTGTACATAGGGGGCAGTATTATAGTAGTTATATTCTTGTACATAGGGGGCAGTATTATAGTAGTTATATTCTTGTACATAGGGGGCAGTATTATAGTAGTTATATTCTTGTACATAGGGGGCAGTATTATAGTAGTTATATTCTTGTACATATGGGCAGTACTATAGTAGCTATATTCTTGTACATAGGGGGTAGTATTATAGTAGTTATATACTTGTACATGGGGGCAGTATTACAGTAGTTATATTCTTGTACATAGGGGCAATATTACCGTATGTACTCGAGTATAAGCCGACCCGAGTATAAGCCGAGACCCCTAATTTTACCACTGAAAACTGGGAAAACCTATTGACTCGAGTATAAGCTGAGGGTGTAGTATACAGCCAGCCAGTCCCCATTTAGTATACAGCCAACGAGCCCCCATGTAGTATACAGCCAACGAGCCCCCATGTAGTATACAGCCAAACAGCCCCAATGTAGTATGCCGCCAACCAGCCCCCAAGTAGTATACAGCCAGCCCCAGTAGTATACAGCCAACGAGCCCCCATGTAGTATACAGCCAAACAGCCCCCATGTAGTATGCCGCCAACCAGCCCCCAAGTAGTATATAGCCAGCCCCACGGGTGCGACGGCCGGCAGATCGCATGGACGCGACTCTGCCGGCTAGAGAAGATAGAAGACAGAAGAGAAGACACGGGGAGCCACCAGGAGCCACGACAGGGATCGGGAGCCGCCGGGAGCCGCGACAAACATCGGGGACACCGGAGGGTGAGTATTAATTATTATTATTTTTTTATCATTGACTCATGTATAAGCCGAGGCGAGGTTTTTCACCACATTTTTTGTGCTGAAAAAGTCAGCTTATACACGAGTATATACGGTATAGTAATTATATTTTTATACATGGTTTGGGGTCACCGCATCATGAGGAACTGTATTGCGGGGTCACAGCATAAGAAAGCTTGAGAACCACTCACTTGAAGTGAGAAATTAGCCATGGTAATTTACATTAACAGCTCATGTGATGGAATTTATACAAATGCCGCTTGTCAATAATTACTGCAAATTCTAAATGCAAAATTCAACTTTTGCAATTGGTAGTTTAATCGGACACAGCACCACTTTTTTATCCTGCAATATTTGGTATTACACCTAATGGCCACAAATGATATATTCATCAATACAAGAATGATAAATATTTTTTTAATTTGTTGCCATCATATTCGACTACTCTTTATAACAATACATGGAGTCTTCTCTTTTGTAAATTTAAATACAATATGCTAAAGAGACTAAAGTTTATGTGACTAATTACAAAACAGGATCCAGAAAAAAGAAGCTCAAAATATTATTTTGTTCTATGATCAATTTTAATACAGAAATTTGTATCCTTAATTATATTCTTTATCTCGAGGCCATAAAAAGAATCAACATTTGCAAGATTGGATTTTTTCCTTTCCGTATTTTTTATTTAATAAATATGATTTATTCTAAACGGCTTTAATATTTCCAGCTGGTGTTTTCCCATTTGGTAATATTCAGATGTTTAGTGTCTTTGTTCAATGAGAATTGTTTTATGGGTAATGAAAAACATGGCTTTGCTTACAGAGGATCATTACGTTGCCAGTGTACAGAGCTGCTACACTGACATATTATGGCGTAGGTTTATGGTTATGGCGGAATAAATGTTATGTTTTCTCTTCTGTATCTCTTGTAACAGAATGATGAGAGCAGTAAAGATCTGTTACGGGAACAAGCCACAAAAAATTCTCTCTCTTGACCATTTACTATAGTACACAATCCAGTCTCCAGTCATGCCTGGCCTCTACTTGCCTGGCAGGGTATAGCAGTATTACAGGCAGTCTCCAGGTTACGTACAAGATAGGGTCCGGAGGTTTGTTCTTAAGTTGAATTTGTATGTCGAAACTGTATATTTTATAATTGTAGATCCAGACATAAAAAAATTTGACCCCAGTGACAATTGGAGTTTAAACAGTTTTTTTTGGACCAAGGATTATCAATAAAGCTTCATTACAGACTCCTTACAGCTGATTATTACAGGGACTATAGTAAAGCATTCAGAAAGCTTCACCAGAGGTCAGAGGGGTCTGTCTGTAACTATGGGTTGTCTGTAAATCGGGTGTCCTTAAGTAGGGGACCCCCTGTACTAGCTCCCACTTATTTTACTCACTGCATTTTACTTGTGGTATAAATGGAACAATTCATACAGGTTGAAAGCGACAAAATATAATCATGTAACAAATATATATGTTATCAGTGCTGTGCCTCCAAAGGAGGAAGAGGAACTGATATGGGGCTTGTGGGTCTAGGGGACCTTTGGGCCCCATAGGCCTGGCATGACTGGCTGTTGAGCTGTACAAATGAAGTGCTTCTGTCAGGACCTGACACTGTGAGGTGAGGGGGAAACACAGACTGCACACAGGTCCCATTCTGGCTAGCACTTGTGCCTTGCAGCGCGGGGGTCCTGGGTTCAAGTCGGACCCAGGTCAACATATGCAAAGAGTTTGTATGTTCTCTCAGTGTTTGCGTGGGTTTCCACCGAGTCCTCCGGTTTCCTCCCACACTCCAAAACATACAGGTAGGTTGTTTAGATTGTGAGCCCCATGGGGACAGGGACTGATGGGACAAGCTCTGTGCAGCGCTGTGCAATCTGTGTGCGCTATATACATAAAGAAATTATTATTAATTATGGAAAGTCTGTTCTCTTTGGTGACCAGTATCACGTGGTTCATCTTATTAAAAAGAACTGACTCTTTCAACTTCCAAACAGCTCCCTATTTAATTGTATTGTCAGCCATTTTCAGGTGTTTAGCCACCCAGCTCAACTCAACTTTTAACCCTATTTTATGAGACTGGAAAGTCTACTGTGTGCTTACATAAATTGGTAGTTTCTGTGGTCTGTGAAATCCTTGTTACTGATGCATATGTCTGTATATGTCCATGTCTGTGTGTGTATATATGTACACGTGAATATATATATATATATATATATATATATATATATATATATATATATATATTTGTGTATGTATGTATGTATGGATGTGTGTATATATGTGTGTGCATATGAATTTATATCTCTGCATACAGTATATGTGTGTGTATATGTGTGGTTATATGTGCATTTGGATATGGATGTATACTGTGTGTGTGTGGTATAGAGGCACTCAACCACCCCGATTCAGCATTCATTAATACAGGACGGCCATGGGACATGTAGTAATTCCCTGCTATTCCAATTTTTAAACAATTTGTTTCTTTGCACAATTACACCATCAGCGGTGGTACCCAAGGAAATCTGTCCTCCAATTCTAAGAGACCATAGAACTACATTTATGGGAAAATATCTTCACACAAGTACAGTTTTTTAAAATAACATTGAGAAATGTATGTATATGGAAGATAAATTTAATATAAATGTGCAGTTGGTAATACCCCTTTAAAGCTTTATAGACAGGCCCCCCCAATTTTCTCAGAGAACTTAATCATCAAGGGAAATATTCTTTAAATATGTAAAGAGTATTTTGTCCCTTATCTTTGTGAAATGGGTAGACCTCAGAAGGCTTTTAAATATACTGCTCACTGCAGGAGAAAGAAGCAGAAAAAGTGATTTACCAAAGGGGAACTGGTCACAAGATTTTCACCAATAAAGCTAATGAAATGTTCCCAAAGCACTATTGTAACTGTTGCCCACACTGTTTTTAGCTAAAACATGCATACTTACTCTACCCAGAAAATCATCTTTGTAAGGCTACCTGACACCCTGTCAGAAGGATCAGCGAGTCACAAGGGATATAGCTCGTTCAGCCGAGTCACTGTGTGACTCAGCCCATGTCTCCATCAGCTACCCCCCCCTCTCTGTGGCCAACGCCATCCCCTGCTAATGTTGAATTCATTTATATGCAAACTCACAGCCCAGCATTAGTCATGTACAGTGAGTGATGAGGTGGGTTTGCATCCTCCACTGGCCCACTGTGTACAAGTGGCTTCTCAAAAGGAGGGGGCAAAGAGTGAGATGCCAGAGACATGGGCCGAGTCACACACAGTAACTCGGCTGAATAATCTACATCCCTTGTGACTCACTGATCCTTCCAGCTGGGTGCCAGGTAAGCTTACAAAGATGATTTTCTGGGGATAGGAAATAATGTTTTTTTCATCTAAAAAAATGTGGGCAATATTTAGCATAGTGCTATGGAAACCTGTTTATTAGAGAAAATGTGTTGACAAGTACAGTCTGTTACAAAGTTTTCAGTCATCATCCGCTATATTCATTCCTGAAATAAAAAAATCGTCCTCAAAGTTTTGATCTGTTATAAGCTTTTTGCATGTTTATTAAATGAACGGACATATCTGTGTATATTATTTGTTCTAACCATTCCAAACAGACTACAATTTGGAGGATTTGTAATATCATTTTTTATTATTTTTGCAGTTGTTCATTCGTTGTAGGTGTTCTCTTTTAGAAAATAAAGCCTAAAGCCAATCATTTATAATGACATTTGCAGTATGTTACTGTTGAGGTAAGGGTTAGGCACGGTCTGACCACAGCACAACCTGAGGTGAGCTGCAGCATTGCAAGCGTTCATGAATCTAACCTCCCCCAGGGCCTACACATAAAAGGATCCTGTGCTGAGGCACTCACTATATTTCCAGATGACAGACCTAGAGCTGAGTTTCCATGGAAACCGCTGAAATGCTCATCGACTCAGTTTTATGTGAAAAATCTTCATTTTCTTATGCATATACATGATAGCGGTATTATTCAGTAGCTGTGTAATGTGTATCAGCTATGGCGTGTCTCTCCATTTACTGGTATTTGGATTTATAATATCTTCCTTTGTCTCAGATGTAATCATGATGTTATACATCTCCGTCCCCAGGGGGCTCCCCCTGACAGATTTCACTTTACCACCACTCGGCACCATCCACCTCATGCAGCAAATTAGATGTCATCTATCGACCTCGATGTTCTGCACAGGAATTACTGAGAGCTCAGATGTTTGGGGATCTTGTACAGGATATTGTGTGGAAGGCCTCAGTATTATCGGCACATACACTGCCTGTTCGATTCAATACGATAGTGAAAGAAATGTATTTGTTGTTTTTGCTTTTATAATGCTACACGAATAATAGAGATCAGTATAATAAATATTACCGTATATACTCGTGTATAAGCCGAGTTTTTCAGCACAAAAAATGTGCTGAAAAAACTCCCCTCGGCTTATACACGAGTCAAGTAAAAAAAAAAAAATTTTTGGCAGGGGGCTGCCTGGCTGTATACTACATTGGGGGGGCTGCCTGGCTGTATACTACATTGGGGGGGGGGGCTGCCTGGCTGTATACTACATTGGGGGGGCTGCCTGGCTGTATACTACATTGGGGGACTGGCTGGCTGTATGCTACATGGGGCTGGCTGGCTGTATACTACACCCTCAGCTTATACTCGAGTCAATAGGTTTTCCCAGTTTTTTGGTGGTAAAATTAGGGGTCTCGGCTTATACTCGGGTCGGCTTATACTCGAGTATATACAGTATATTCTATACTTAATACCCTACATTAGGGGTGTAACCTGAGGGAGTGCAGAGGTTGCAGTCACAACCGGGACCAGGAGTCTTCGGTAGCCTTAAAGGAAACCTACCATTTAGAATGGTAGGGGTAAGCTGTAAGTATGGTGAGCTGGTGCCGGTACTTACTTTTGTTAGTGTTATAAACCGCGGTATCGGGGTTTTAACACTTTTTAAACTTTAGAGCAGAAGGGGCTTTGGCTATTTGCTATGCAGGCGCGCGCACGCAGCGCCGAAGCCTCTTCTGCTCTAAAGTTTAAAAAGTGTTAAAACCGCGATACCGCGGTTTATAACACTAACAAAAGTAAGTACCAGCACCAGCTCACCCTGAGCTGGTGCTCGGTACTTACAGCTTACCCCTACCATTCTAAATGGTAGGTTTCCTTTAAAGGGGTTATCCGGGTTTAAAAAAATTCTTATGGCCGGGCTGGGGAGGGCTATTTAAACACAATAAACATGTACTTACCTCCTCCGGTGCTGCCGATGTCCCGCGCCGCAGCCAGTCTTCTCTGTGCGCCGGTTTCATTACACCGGCGCACAGGGAGCTTCCAGCCGGCCGGATGCTCCCATGCGCACCATCTCCCAGCGCTTACAACGCTGAGAGATAGGGACGGATGGGAGGAGCCGTCCACATCGCGGACCGGAAGCTCCCTGGGCGCGGCTTCCTTGCCCCTGTAAACAAACAGGGGCATGGATCAAAGGGACCGCGGTGCGGGACATCAGCGGCGCCGGAGGAGGTAAGTCCATGTTTATTATGTTTAACTAACCCTCCCCAGCCCGGCCATAAAAATTTTTTTAAACCCGGATAACCCCTTTAATGTGTCTTCATTCCACATATAAAAAGGGCAGTACAGTGGAATCTTGAAATTATGAGCATAATTCATTCTGGGAACATGCTTGTAATCCAAATAGCTTGTATATCAAAGCAAGTTTTCCCATTGAAAGTCAGACAATTCGTTCCACAGGCCAAAAATATTTAGTACAACATCTAGACCTTTTATTTCTTCTACTTCTTCAATATTGTGAGAGAGGGAGGTATAGTAGAGGATGAGGAGGGCTAACATAATGCATGTTCAGGCGGTCTTGGCTAATACAGGCGGTCCCCTACTTAAGAACACCAGGCTTACAGACAACCCCTAGTTACAAATGGACCTCTGGATGTTGGTAATTTACTGTACTTTAGCCCTTGGCTACAATAAACAGCTATAACAGTTATCAAAGTGTCTGTTATTAAGTTTTATTGTAAATTCTGGTTCTTATAGCAATGCAACATTTTTAAAATCCAATTGTCACAGAGACCAAAGAAATTTGGCTGGGGTTACAATTATAAAATACACAGTTCTGACTTACATACAAATTCAACTTAAGAACAAACTTACAGAACCTATCTTGCACATAACCCAGGGACTGCCTGTATTATGAAATGTTGCTTGTAAACCAAGTTACAATATTTGTTAAATGGAAGGTTGTCTTGCCAAATGCTTGCAGACCAAGTTACTTGTAATCCAAGGTTTCACTCTACTATAAGCAAAACATTAGTAGGGGGCCTGGTACAGATTTTGTTTTCAGATCAAGAAACTTCAAATAGTTGTACACAGTCCAAAGAGCCTAATATTCTAGGGCAGGGGTCTACAAACTGCGGCCCACATGTGTCCCATAGTGCTTGCAGTTGCGGCCTGCTTCCTCCAGTCTACTTTATGGTGTCCATCATTAATTTTGTCTGCTGTGGGAATATCTTTTTTATAATTCAATAATTTAGGGTGTATTATTATGGCCTGGTGTGGGCCTGCATTATTAACCCCTTCAGGATGCAGCCAGTTTGTACCTGTTTGAGTGATTTTGCTGAAAAAACAATTATAACATTCAGGACCTTGAGAAAGCTGGGTCAGGCTGGCTGACATAAACACATTACACATGGGAGCTTTTAATTACAAATGGACATGACTAATCAACCTGAGCTGGAACACTCATACACAGCAGCTGGGGGATGGTGCAGCAATTGATTATTCTGTCTGGCAGTGAGAACAGTGATTGCATCATCTTCTCCTGCAGAGAAAAACTCCCGTGCTAAGAGAAACGCTGAACCAAGCGCTGAATGAGCCATAGAGGCGAAAGACCTTCATTAACCAAGATATGATACTGCATCAGTGTAGCTACAGCATTCTCAATGTATGTTAGCTTCATAATGCATCAAATCAAATGGTAGGTTTCCTTCAAGGCTCAGCCTTTTTTTCCGCATGTGTCGCTTTATATGTTAATAACTTTTGAACACTTAAACTTACCAAAATGATTTTGTGATTGATTTTTCGTGACACATTGTACTTCATGTAAGAGGTAAATTTCGGTTGATATGTTTTGCATTTATTTATTAAAAAAACCCTACAATTTTTTGGAGAAATTCATCATTTTCTGCTTTTGAGACTGATGGTTTTACCACTGAAATTAGTCACTTACTAACATTTCTCATATCTCAACTTTATGTTTCCAAGTCCTTTTATTTGTATATGATGGTAGACAGCTTACAAATTGAACAGATTCAAATTTTTTTCACTAAATTTCTAAATTGACATTTCTGGGATCAATTTTTAAAAAAAAAATTAATTTGAAATATAATTTTTTAGAATCCCCCATATAAACTCCCACATTTTCAAAAGTATACCCCTTAAACTACTAGAAGCTAATTTTAGAAAGATGTTTAGCCCTTTAAGCGCTGCATAGTAATTAAAACAAAATGGAGTTGAAATTTAGATTACAACTCCATTGGATACATTTTCCAGTGATACCATTTTGGGGTTGGTATCCCCTATTCTTGAATGTTAACTTTATTTGGGGCAAAGGAGCAGAGAAGCTGCTTGTTTTTTTGTGGGACATGTTGCCCTTTTCACCAGTGTCATTCTGGAGTAGATATGTTTTTTGATCACTTTTTATAGCATTTTTTGTGGGTTGAAATAAGTAAAAATGATAATTTTTGGTAGATTTTTAACTTTTTTTTTTACAAGGTTCATCGTACAGGTTCATTAATAATTTTTCTAAGGTTTGCTATGGTTGAGGTGATGCTAGATATGTGGGGTTTGTCTTTCAGAGAAGAGGACGGTATGTAATTAACAATTGTGTAATCACATCTGAAATAGCAGTAAAGAAAAGCAGATGTGTAAACATAATGAATACATTTTATTGATACACAAAGAATGGAAAAAACATTTAAAAACCCCAATAAAGGGGATAAGAACATGAAGAGTCTCCCCACAAATAGTGATATTGAATATACAGTATTAATTAGGTAGAAAAGATTAGGGCTACAAATAAATAGTCAACAAGGTTAATACACAGACAGCAATAAATTTAATATACCGTATATTCCGGCGTATAAGACGACCTGGTGTATAAGACGACCCCCCTACTTTCCCCCCACAGCCCCCAGTAGTATACAGCACAGCCCCCAGTAGTATACAGCACAGCCCCCAGTAGTATACAGCACTGCCCCCAGTAGTATCCAGCACTGCCCCCAGTAGTATCCAGCACAGCCCCCAGTAGTATCCAGCACAGCCCCCAGTAGTATACAGCACAGCCCCCAGTAGTATACAGCACAGCCCCCAGTAGTATACAGCACTGCCCCCAGTAGTATACGGCACAGCCCCCAGTAGTATACAGCACAGCCCCCAGTAGTATACAGCACTGCCCCCAGTAGTATACAGCACAGCATTAAAAAATAAATAAACTTATATACTCACCCTCCGGTGGCCCCGATGTTCGCGCGGCTCGTCTTCAGTGTTCCGCGCCGCCATTGATCTTCCCCGGCAGGCGCCTAGTATGACGCGCCGCTGGTGACGTCATACTAGGCACCGCCCCGGGGAAAAACATGGCGGCGCCTAGCAGAAGAAAGAAGACGGCGCGGTGAGTATGTCCCATGCGCATCTTTTTGAGGCTGCCGGCAGCTTTGCCGGCAGCCATCGCTGTGAAAACACCCGCGATCGGTGCTAGCACCGATCGCGGGTGTTACCGGTAAGCCTTTGCTGCAATATGCAGCAAAGACTTACCGGCTATGGAGAGGGCTCAGCCCGTGAGCCCTCTCCATGCAGCGCGATCCGACCGCGATCATCTTATACGCCGTCATTACCGGCGTATAAGACGATTACCGGCGTATAAGACGACCCCAGAGAAGACAGAAGATTTTTCTGTCTTCAAAAGTCGTCTTATACGCCGGTATATACGGTAATAAATAATGGGGAAACAATGTCCCAATGGTAATAGTTAAAGTGCAGCGTGCAGTAGTGTAGCCACCAAATACTAAAATAGATAGATGAATAAATCTCAATAATACATGTTAGTAATCATGCATATCCCCCGAGTAAGCCCGCTAGGAGGACGATACGCGTGGGGCAGTCCTGCTCTCCCCTTTTGGACTTTTTCTAGGTAATATGCTTGATTACTAACATGTAATCAATAATGATGTATTGGAGGGTATAATCTTGGTCAGCCTAGGCGCATGCGTAGGCTGACACTGTGCATTTAAAATCTCATCACAGATGGGGTCCTGATCAGATCTCAGGCATGCCATTGCAATGCTTGGAGGCCCCCGAAGATGGTGCGCGGGGGGAGGGGCTTCATGAGGGAGAGACCCCTTAGCAGGCAATTTAAATGGTTTAAACCTGTTTAACTTAGCAGGTTTAACACCCACGATCAGAGCTCACTCCGACTGCAGGTGTTACACTGGGGTGTCAGCTGACACCCCGTGTACACAAATGCCAGCCCAGCTCCAATTTCAAACTGAACCAGCATCAACTCAGCATCCGATATATTGGACACTGAGTGTGAAGCTACGGTGCTCATTGTCTGATGTTAAGCGGTTAATAATAGTCTGAACTGGGTCTGGGGTATGTATTGTTTATTGTCCAGTATGGAGTCTCTCTTATTTTTATTGACTGGTCTGGGATCTGAATTACTTATCACCTGAATGCAATATTTACAAGTTGCCTCTTGTGTTTTGGTTAGTTGGTTGGTATTTTGTGCTGTATTGTGGTAGTTGGTGGTTTTCGGGTGCAGTTTACTAGGGTAGCCCCTTGAAGTTGAATGGTGTGACAACAAGGCCCTCAGACCAAAAAGTTTTCAAAAAGTTTTGTGCAACCCTGTTCTAGGATGTCTTTTCATGAATATGAGGAGACCAGTAAAATCAACAATTATACACAGGCAGTACATACAGGATAGGTTCTGTAGGTTTGTTCTTATAGAGTGACTGTAAAGGGTTTTTTTAATTCCACAAACCAATAGCTTTTGGGATGTAAAATAACTTTGCCTATTATCTTTGTTACCTATATTCAGTAGCTCCTTTGCTCTACCCCTCATATTACCTCATGGCTGCAAGAGATGCTTCCTCTCTCTCTGCTGACAAGTCCTGGAGTCCGTGGTATAAACATCAGATAAACAAATGCATGGTTTCATGAGAGAGGAGGAGCTACTGCTTCCTGCTCACAGAGGAGGAGGTCATGTGATGGAGCTCTCTCTGTGCATGAAGCAGAACTCGATGTGTACAGAACAGTAGATACAGATGTCTCCTGCACAAAATAGTGTGGTCAGCTCACTTATGATGCACTGATAACATCCTGAGAAGTCCTTCAAACTTCTTTATACGAGCCTAGCCAGATCGGTGACTACAATTGGCTCAAAACAGAAAGATCTTACAGATGTGGAAGAATACAATGCCTGTTCTTCTACAAAAAAATCCTGTCGTCTGCGCATGCACAGTGGCTCCGGCTTAGTAGCAGTGACCGTGCAGCTGCGGGCCTGCTGTTCTGCGCATTGTGAAGACGTGAGGATTAGCCCTTAAAAGGGCTATCCTCATGTCCTACAGATGTACCTACCACCCGATCTACCTTTATAGGTACATATGTGTTGAAAGGTTCCCTTTAAGCAAAGGGCAAATAGACCATTCGTAAGGGCCACATGTGAAGGCCTGAATTGTGTAGGTTTCCCTACTTTTTACACTATAATTGGATTTTGTTTTTGTACCAGTGTGAATTAAATAAAGGAACCAAGATTTTTTTATCAAATTTTTAGAGTGCTGGAGGAGTAAATTTCTTCCTTGGAAAGTTTTATTTTTCTCCCTGTGACAGTAGCATTTTCACAATTTTGTACTGTCATGGGAACAAAAATTAATAATAAAACTTCATTACAGATAACTTACAGCTGATCATTGCAAACTGGAACTAAATTAGAGAATACACCTCTCTTGTCATTCTCTTTATGATGCCCCCTCTTGTGGCCTTCAGACTGTATAATAATAATAAAAAGCAACGTAATACTCACCTCTCATCGCTCCAGGAATTTCTTCTTCCCGCTCTTTGTCTTCAGAGGCTTGGGCTAAAAAGGTGCGATGTGGTAACATCACTATATTGTGCCTTCTGCACAAGGGGTCACTAAGGGGTTAAGAAATCTATTCTAAGACAATGCTCTGTTTAGTTTCATTTTATTGGGTTTAAAACCATGTAAAGACATAAGTGTTACAAAGTATAAAGAACATTTTTAATGCAATAAAATCAAACTAAATTAAACCGGTTTTCATTATTCTTTCATCTGTTACATTGAACATCCGATCTCTGTCCTAGGATTCGGAGAGTATCCGGAGGGCAGTGTTCCCATTTGCAGTAAAAAATGTTTATATAGTCTTGTGCCTCGTACAACCTAATAAGGTGAGCAGATTAACTAAATGACTTTAAAATAAAGCACTTTTTCTTATATATCTTGTTCTTATGCCCTCAAATACAAATATAACACAGAAATAGGTAGAAATGAATACTAATAAACCAGTCATGCTACTATATACAAGTCATCCTGGTATACACCAAATGATCATAGATGACCAATTTCTTTCTTAGCCATTCTGGTGACCTATCCATTTTCTAGTTCAGGAAAGCCCATCACTCTTGGTCCTCTCCCCAGGGGCGTTGCTAGGTCAAAAGATGCGGGGCTCTGATCCTGCTGCACAGGCATTGCTCCCTACTCTCATAACGATCTGTGTCCTGAAGACACAGAAGGTGAGGAGAAAGTGTGCACTAGGCACACTTCTTTTCCCACAGGTCTTGTAGCCTTGGGAGAATATTGCTACCTGGAGGCTGCAGGACCTGTGATGATGTCATGTGTCACATGACCTGCACAGGAAGCCTGTGCACAGAGCAGAGCCAGTGAGGTGAAGAGGAAACATAAGAGGGACTAATAGAAGGGGTAAAGCATGGGGAAGCAACTGTGTGTGGACGTTACTGGGGGGCTGTGTGTGGGACATTACTGGGTAGATGTGTGGGGGACATTACTGGGTAGATGTGTGGGGGACATTACTGAGGAGATGTGTGGGCACATTACTGTTGGTGATGTGTAGGCACATTACTGGGGGGATGTGTGGGGGACATTACTTGGGAGATCTGTGGGGGACATTACTGGGTGGCTGTGTGGGGGACATTACTGGGAAGCTGTGTGGGGGACATTATTGGGGTGTTGTGTGTGGGACATTACTGTGGGATGTGTGGGGGACATTACTGGGGAGCTGTGTGTGGACATTATGGGGGAACTGTGTGAGGACATTACTGGGGGATGTGTGGGGGACAATACTGGGGGCTGTGTGAGGACATTACTGGGGGCTGTGTGAGGACATTTCCTGGTGGGATATAGGAAGACATTACTGGGGAGTTGTGTGAGGACATTGGCACTAGGACAGGCCTCGGTTTGATTGCATATGTGTTTCCAGTGAAACACACTGTTTTTGTTATTGTTTAAATGCAAGGCAAACGTGTGAATGCAGCCTAACAGTATTTGAGGAGAGTGTTAGGGGCAGCAGCAAGATAACACTGTCAAGGCCTAATGGAGAACACCTGCAGGCACTAGATGTAATAAGTAGGGATTTCTCCAGTGTTTCTGTAGCTGTATATACTGTAAAGTTGTTATTGGCACAACCAATGTGAGGGGGTTATGTACAGGAGTCGGCATTACTGTAAGTACGATACACATGCATTGTGGCCTGTGCCCCAGATCTTTTACTACCCTAGCAACGCCCCTGCCTCTCCCCTCTAGTTGACAGTATGATTCCTCTTTTTAATTCTGTTCAATAGAATATAATCGCTCTAAATTTTGGCCTCCAGAATGGTATTTTTATGTATTCCATGACCTCTTCCATGAGAATTATCTGGCTAAAATCAGAATAGTTAAAGAAAATGTCTGGAAATGGAGTTCACATAAGCCCATTTTTTTGTATTTCAGTTTATTCTACTGTTCCAGCAAAAATTGGGGCATTGGGTTGTATTCTTGGCACCTCATTGGATGATATCAGTCTACATTGTTCAATAGTCACATACGAAACATAACATTGGCTCTCGATCCCATTGTGATGTGATAGGTTTCTCTATCCTGATATCCTTTATAAGTCTCCTGCTCCCTCCAGTCGGGTGAACTGTAGCACATTGGAGTCACATGAGAAAATTTCTCTGAAGAGAAATGTCTAAAGTCAATATTGCTCAAGTATGTGATAGCATTATTTACTGAAAAATTAGCAAACCTTTATTTTGCAAATTTGTGAAGCCAGAATGATGGAGTGCAGTACTTGATATCATCTGAAACAGGGAATCTGAAGACATTCCGAATGCATTGTATATTATTATAGTACAATAGAAAACTAACCAATAAGTTTTGCCAATAAAATACACTAATAATATATTTTGATATAAATTCATGGATATTCCATGCAATGGTTTATAATTGAAATGGGACATACCCATGGGACATAAAGTGACAGCCACATTAGATCAGACATAGTCGGCAAATACTCTACAGTCAACTTTCCTGCGAGAAGGCGCCTAAAGGTCTCCTACCAGCCATATAACCGGTTATTTTGCCATCAGTTTTGAAAGGCGTTTCAGCTTAATGAGGGTTTTATTTGTCTCTTTAATTGTGATCAATGTAGACACAGCGTCAGATAAAGTGGTACTCGAATTGTTGTGGTGTTATCCCTTGACTTTCTATTAATCCCATATTAAGCACTGCAATCCTGCTATTTCAGTCAGCTCCGATGACGTCTATGTGATAGTATTTAATGTAACTTTATGAATGAATTCTGAAAACCCGTGTAATAAAGCAAAGATAATGGGGGACATTTACTTACAGTGTCGGTGTCTGCATTGGCTTTGTTACCGACCTGCTCTCGGTAAGAAGACACACATTTAATATTGTAGAGCTGTGCAGAGACATTTCTGGCGCCGAGACTATTTTCTGTCCCTGGGACAAAATCTGTCCGAGCACCAGAAATGTGTCCAACAGTCCCTGCTAGACCAGTTTTCTTTTGGTCTACTTTCCGTCAGTTTACACCGCCAAAAAAGGGCTGCGACACATAGTAATTGTGTCTGAGTTTCCACTCCGCCAAAGCCACGACCCTTTTCGGAGAACAGTCGGAGCAGACGGAAAAAGTCATTTTTTCTGTCCCCGACAGCTAATAAATAGGTCTGAGAGCAGAACATGTGGTGAGAGCGCCACAAAACTGGCGGAAACGCCATAGTAAATGTCCCCCATTGCCTTAGCGCCAACCCCTGGATCTATAGTGTCAAAGAATGTCAATTTTTTGAGTGTCAATCTGTAATTCTTGTTAAGTTAAAAAAAAGAAAGATTTAAAAATTTTTCAATTAAAGAGTGAAGTATTTTTTTTTGTTATTCATTTAGTACCTACAAAAATTGTCCATCTTACATATATTGCAATAACATTACATTGTTATTTATGTTAAATATACAGGCAGAAAGAGGGTAATTATTAGAAGAAGAATAAAACTAAAAGTATAAAAATTGGAAATTAAAGAGGTCATCAGAGACCCTTTTCTTGAATTTTCCATGTCCCCACAGACATTATTCATAATATCCCCCAACAATTTTTTTAACATTTCTGCCATTTATTCTTAAAAATACCCTATGTGGACAGGCCCAACTTTCCTTCGTAGGAAAACCCCTTTAAAGAGAGAGTGTAATCTCTCCTCTCTGTTTTAGTAAATACTTACATGCCCAATAATATACAATTCTGAATCCATGATATAAAATTCTGAATCTGCTTTATTTCATTGTTCCTTTTATTCCTCCTGGAAATTGTCAACTGGGAGTAACCAGTTCGAGGTGGGTGCCTGTGGCGCCCGATCCTGTCTAATTAGTGCCAGACATTGAATGGACACACCCATAACTGGTAACACAAAAATATTTATTCATTCAGGAGAAATAACAAAGGAACAGCTCAATACAACATAATCCATAATTGTTATTTGCATGAAGAATACAATATTAAAGGGGTTGTCCGAGACATATTAAAAAACAAAAGGTGGCAGGGGGGCTGCTTAAAAGAATAAAGATGTACTTATCTTCCGGTGCTGTCGCTCTGGTCCGTGTTGTTCTGGACCCAACAACCATCCGTCCCGCATATACAATGCTGTGAATAGGGACAAGTGGGCGTGGTTGGCCAGCACTGCTCCCGCGGCCATGTTTGTTTACATGGCACACGGACCAGAGTGACAGCATCGTGCAACACTCAGAGGGCACCAGAAGGTAAGTACATCGTATTTTTTTAGGCAGCCCCCTCCCGGCAACCTTTTGTTTTTTAATAAGTCTCGGACAACCCCTTTAATATCTACTAATATTAGGAAAGGTGGCAGGGTTTCTTTAATGGGGCTGTCTGGGATTAAAATGTAGGCACTTTACCATTACCATTATCAAGTGCTAGCATCACCACTAAAGCAAACGGTCAGCTACAGTGTTAGGGTCAGAGGTAGTGGACCCACTGAGCCACCGCGAGCGATGACGTAAACCGACACCTGGAAGCAGAGTCTAAGGGGCACCCGGGAATAACTAGAGCCTGCCGCAAAGGGAGTGGGACTTGCTGTGGCATGGTACCACCAGGTCGCTCCTCAGGTCGACTTTGCTCGCCGTGGTGGCCAAGGCAAAGTACAAAATTGGCAGACAGAGATGGAGTCATGGTCAGGTAGAAGGTCAGGACAGGTGGCACAGGATCGGAGTTGAGGACAGGGGGCAGAGAATTGAAGTCAAGAACAGGAATCAAGGTCACAACAGAAAATCACTATAAATGCAGGGTTAGTCTTTCTCTGAGGCATGAGACACAAAGATTTGACACAGGATGCAGGAAGAAGCCAGCTATTTATTAGGGCAGTGACTGGACAGCGCCAGTCTGGCCCTTTAAATCTTACAGAGCCGTCCAGCGCGCCCTACGAGGGGGGAGTGTGCACTGGAGCATAAGGACTGCCACTGGAGCGAGGGAAGGTGATTGATGCTGCAGCCAGGCTCCAGAGGCACACGGGTGCACCTGTGACCCAAGACATGGGTCGCAGGAGCACACGTGACATACTGAAGTCATGAGCACGTCATAAGGGTGGACATCAGGTTCCTACTTGATAACTGCCCTAGCTGTTGGTCCCCAACTGGGTGATGTTCCCAACTCTTAAGAACACAAAGGAAGGGAAAAGGGGATAGACAACCATACTAAGCAACACTAATAATAATCAGAGGATTGCGTTACTACAAAATCGCAAACCAGAGAATAGTCAAAGTAGAAACCAAGGACACAACCAGATGACACTGCTGTAAAAAAATGTAGTTCAGCATACAGGGGGCAGAGGCAGATGATTAGAAAAGTCAGGCAGAGTAACAAGCAGAAGGTAACCAAATACCAGGCAGTGCATAGCAGTCTCAAGTAAACATTAAAGTTGTTTAATGAGTTGTCTCAGAGACGAATGACCAAAACACTAACCTACCTCTCAGCCCAGTATAGAATACATGACAGTGGGTAAGCAAACAAAGACTAATGTGGGCCTCTGGATTTTATGAGTATAGTTTTATTCTATTTGTTTATTTTATTTTTTTAACTCCTAGAGAAACACTTTTTGGAACGCACTGGACTAGTGTAAACAATGGGCATTGTTTCCACTACTGACAGCTCCACCTGGCAGGTTCTATAGGCAATAAGCACATAAAATACAAACCATGTGTCACAAACAAGGAAGAGAAATCACAAACAATGTAAGTCGTATACTGTAAAACAATTAATAAGTGAGGCACGGAAGCCCTGCACAAGGAGAGGAGTATATAATTATTTACATGTCAGTGCTCAGTTATGATGCAGTTGTTATGATTGGCTCCAGACCTCAATGTTGATAATTAATCATTATTAAAGTCTATGGGGTTTAAGATGGAAGCGAATTGAATGAACATAATAAGAGCTCTTCTGGGTGGAGTCAGAAAGGATTAAGTGTATAATCCGCACGAAAGAGAAACGTCAATTAGAAAAATATGCATGGAAATTGCGCATAACAAATTGCAACACTTGTGCCAAGAATAGGACCTGGTTTAATAGGAATGGTTTAATGGATTGTACAGATGAATGTGTTGTATTTGGAGATAGTACTATGAATACTGGAGGTAAAGAGGACTCATTGGGGCTCCTTGAACATAACATTGACAACTCAATAAGGCTAATTGAACTTACAATAATTTCTTTTGCTCAAAAGGTAAAAAAATAAACTGCACACAGTTAGACTATTTGTACATGTAGAGGAATAACTGCTTTGGAAATTACATATCGCTAATTTTGCATCAGAAACCAGCTGGTGTGTTTTTATGTTGCCAAAGGGGCGGAGAGCAATCTCTGAATTATAAAGGGTAAATCTGCAGCATGGGAATATAATTTGGATAAATTCCCTGCACAACAGTAAGGGGGATGTATATCCGGCCGACCAGATGCACGTCCCCCATAGACGGCCTGGCAGCGAATGCTCACCATACTGTGCTGTGGCCACAAAAACGATAGAGCATTCTTTCTATGAAGAGGGGAGGGGTGAGCAGCTTTCACGTCCCCTCCTCTCCAGCGCCTGACGTGTGCTGGGCATATGTTTGTGTGAATTTCACAGCAGATTCTCTAATGCAAGATGTGCAATGTATATGAACAAACTTGTGTAGGACATTTACCTGATTAAGACCATTAATAGTAGGCAAAGATTCTTGGCTTCTGGGTTCTCTCCCACAAGTGAGGATACATTAAGCTTACAAGTAAGTGCCCCAGATTTGTAGGAGAGGTATTCTCTGATTTTGATATCTGACGTGAGTTGGAGTAAGGGGCCAATGGTCAAAAGCAGGTATGAATTTCAATGCCACAGAATGGGAATAATATAGTTGAACTCATCAGAAGTTGGAACCAGATACAATAGAATCTATAGGTCTACATAAAACCATATATCATTTATTTATATACAATCTTGATGCTCTTAATGAAAAATCATTCCATAATTATTAGCAATGGCTCTGCAGGAATCAACCAAACTTTTATAGACTACAGAAAGTCAGATCTCCAAGGCAGGGAAGAGTGCTGAAAATTTGGACAGGGGGGGAAGTTATTGGGAGCTGGGGATAATTTAATTGAAATTCATCATGCTGAAATCTCTCTGAATCGTGAAAATTTAAATTTGGGCTCAGCAGGATGAGTCCAGGTGGTTGCGCCCTTAACCCTTAAAGGTCCCCACCCAAAGTCAACTGTAGCAGTTCCTCATGCCAAAGGCCACAAGCTTTTTCTGGACTTTAGTGATTGGGAAGGAGTGTAAATGCTAAAATTCATGAAATTCAGGGCAATCCGTGTTTTTAGAATTTCACTCAAACTCATTTCTATTATCTTGCTCATCTCTATTCTGTGCTTTTATCATTTACACATTCCTTTATCAGACAGAAATCCACACCTTTTGCTATCTCTACCAGTAATAATCATCTCAGTTTATTTGAAGTCTGTGACATTTTTTGGCCGTCTTCCCTTCTCTAACAAGTCTGGAAATAAAAAACATTTGATATGATTTATTTTTAAAATTTAACCTTAATTAGTTGCCTAACTTGCCCCAGGTGCCATTTTCTCCAACCCATCATAAATTCTGGGCTCAGAGTTGCTGTCAGAGGCTCAGACAGCAGTACATATACTTATCTTGTCTCAAGATTTTTTTTCTCACTCATCCCTTCCACACCCTTACAATGGGTGTTCCTATATCAGCTTTTCCACGGCAACCTCAAAAACTGTCATTTTAAACAAGCAAGATTTTACAAGTTGTCTGTTCTGGGCCTGACTTTCCACAAGTGCCAACATTGCTGAACTCGATTTAGCAGTTTCAGATGAAGTATCAACTGAATATTATGTGATTGCTTCATCTTAACCAACAGATAATTTAATATCAACCTGTAATAACTAAAATACTTCAATCTCGACATTTAAAGGTGTTATCTGCAAGCTTCATTTGTGCTTTAAAACAAAAATTGGGAACCATGAAGTTTTGAAAGGGGGACATTTAGCTTTTGGCAGAATTAGTTTGCCTGTTTTGGGACTGTTTTAGGAGTTTTCTGCACCTCCTTCTGCACAACCAAAGTTTGACACTTTTTTTTAACCCCTTCTTTATGCATATGGTCTTGGATACCATCATCTATGCCAGTGAGGTCACAGCATGGTGTTGATCACTCTCCAAGACAGGTACAAGATAGGAAAACTCAAGCAAACTTTTGCAGGAAGTGTTTTTTAGGCAAAAATTATGTGAAATTATGAAAATGTATCCTTATCGCACTGGTTAATTAAAAACTTAAAAGTATTTACTGCATGATTAAAGTGTGGTTCTTCTTTCAGGTCTAGAATTTTTGGGCTACAGCAAAGAATAACTACTTCTATAAGTCCCATAGATACTGAATATAATGGCAGATGCACACTCTTTCCTCTTTTAAGCCCTATTGGAAAGGGGGCTTCAATCCTATGTTCTAGTGATCAATGTGTGGCTTCGGCAATCTCATGTTTATCACCAGGCCTGAGAGATTGTTATGAGATTATGGGATGTGAAGAAGTGAAACATGAAAATGACAAAAGAACTAAATCATTGACGTGTCTCAGAAAGCTGTGGATACAGGATTCAGTCCACAGTCCTTGCTTCAGGAATAAAAATACATTCACATCTCTGAGCGAAATATGTAGACCATAGGACATATGGAGGCCACAATGGCCAATGGGAGATGTATTCAACTGTATTGCATCTATCCCCGTGCTCCGCTGAGTGTACTCTCTGTCAGCCTGGAAACAGCCTGGAAACACCCTGAACATTGGTAGGTAATGCCGATATTCATTTCTCCGTCTGTTTCCAGTGGGGTGGCAAATGTACCTTTCCCTGACATGGAAATTGGTTGGACTGGTTCTGAAACAAGGAGAATGTCCCTGTCTTGGAATGTCATTAGGGGAAGAAGCCTGGTGTTAGAGGTTTAAAGAAAACCTACCATGAGGATTCCACTATCAGAAGTAGATCTGATGGTAGATTACTCCTCCCTGCCTCTGCCATAATCTGCAATGTACTTACTATGCACTTTAGTAATATGTAAATTAACTGCACAGGATACTGAGCGTGAAATAGCCTTAGCTCCCGATGCCCGGCCAGGCTAGTACACACCCTTATAGCCCCTGCAGTTAATTTACATATTACTGTGGGGTAAGACACAGGGTGCTCCCTGCACTGAGGACCTCAATTTTGTGGCAAGCTCACAGCCCCCATAACGGTCGTGTGCTTGAGATCCTAGACTGAATATTACAAATTAGCAGTAAATTTGCAGCAATATTGGTTACAAATCAGATTTAATTGACAAAAAAGTGAGATGCAGAGGGGCATAACCTGAAGGAGCTATAGCAACTGGGCCCTAGAGATTTAGAGAGCCCAGAAGGTGCCTCTCCCCATATGGGAAGACCAGTAAACATTCTTTATAGTTTGGGGTGTCTGGCACAGATTTAGTGCTGGGATACAGGTGCTTTAAATGACACCTCTGCAGAGGACACTTCAAGGACTTTTATTCCCAGTTAATGTTTAGGTGGAATTGTTCTTTTACCAGATTGCAGCAGATTGTTGAATTAGCCGGGTGGTGATAAGTATTAATGCTGCCACTTTTATATTCATTGTTCATTGCTTCCAAACCTCTAAAGTCATTAGTCTCCTCATTTTATTTTAGTTATAACAGGCAATAAAACTCCAATAAATACTTTTAAAATAGCATCTTATCTCTAATACTGAATACAGCCTGGATCTTCTTGGCTTCTCAACATGCCACACTGATACTTTAATGCCATGTTTATGTATCAAGACAAGAAAACCTGCATAAAACATCTCATTCATCCATGATGCGATATATGAAACTCCAAATTTTTCCTGCAATGAGTAGAAAAGTAGATAAGGCTAATGCCTATTTTCCTACAGAGGGGGAAAATGTTATGATTCCAATTATGTCACAATATATAAACTGCTTATAGTACCCAAATATCTTGGAAAATCAGAGATCCATATAAAGAGCTTTTTAGGTGCACAGTGTGGAGATATGCTGCTCGAGGCTGAAGATTGTGACAACAGGGAGAAGTCTTCATGCAGTTCTGGACCAAAGAAGAAGACATGTCGCCTGTAAGGTACTTGATCCCAATTCTGTCTGTGTCTGATTACTACTATAGTCACTGAGTAACCATTGAGGTAGTGAGACATCTCTTGACATTTCTTTATCCATAATGTTAGTGGTTCAATCACCTAGCCAGCACCTTTCTTATATGCATGGATGCTATACTAACATCCTAGCAGGGTGATTATGGTCAGAAAGAGATCACAAGACCCATGACACATGACTGGCTGCTTAGGCAAAAGACAGGAGGCTTCACTTTATGTATAATAAAGCGGAGCAGAACTATTAACCTCTTCCCGCTCAGCGTCCGATATATCGGACGCTGAGCTCAGTGACTTAGCGCTCAGCGTCCGATATATCGGACGCTGAGCTGATGCCGGTTTGGCTCAAGATCTGAGCCGAACCGGCATCGGGAAAGACGGGGTGCCGGCTGTGACTGATAGCCGGCACCCCAGTGTCGCGCTGACCGCGGCATTTAACGGGCATTTAACGGGCATTTAACCCGGCATTTAACGGGCATTTAACCCGGCATTTAACGGGCATTTAACGGGCATTTAACCGCGGCATTTAACGGGTTAAGCACCCGCGATCGGAGACAACTCCGATCGCGGGTGCTTAACCCGTTAAATGCCGCGGTCAGCGCGACCGCGGCATCTAACATGTATCTGGGGGGTCTTTCCCCCACGATCGGCCCCCCCGAACCGTTTTCGGGGTGCGCCGATCGTTGCTATAGTAACTCTGGGGTCCGATCTGGACCCCAGAGTTACCTGCAAGAATTGCCAGTAAGATGGCGTCTGTGACGTCATCTTACTGGCACAGTGCCAGCCTATGCAAGTGTATAGGCTGACACTGATAATACTCTGCAATACATGAGTATTGCAGAATATTATCATGAAGAAGCAATCAGAAGATTTATACCATGGGACATGAAGAAGCAAAGTGAAAAAGTAAAAAAAAAATGTTATTCAATAAAAAAATAAAGTAATAAATCACTAAAAATGCCCAAAACCCCCAAAACATATAAAGAGACATATAACTAAAATAAAAGTCAAAATCATAACACAAACCCCACATATATAGTATCACCGCGTCCGTAACAACCCGTAGAATAAAAGTAAATCATTATTGAACCCCCACGATAAACGCCGTAAAAAAAACTGCTATAAACCTTCCAAAAATTATGATTTTTAGCTATTCAATCCCACAAAAAATGCTATAAAACGCGATCAAAAAACCATGTGTACTCCGACATGATACTGGTGCAAAGTACAACATGTCCCGCAAAAAACAAGCCATCAACCAGCTCCGTAGCCAAAAAAGTAACAATGTTATGCCACTTGGAAGACGGCAATACATAAATGATAGATTTTTCCCCACATTAGGGTTTTGTTTGACAAATTTAGTAAAACGTAAGAAAATATATTCAAGTCTGGTATCCCCGTAATCGTATCAACCCATAGAATGAAGATAACATGATTATTAGTCTATACGGTGAACACCAAAAAAAAAAAAGAGTAAAAAATCCAGTACAGAATTGATGCTTTTCTACTCCTGCCCTCAAAAAAAGTTCCTAAATTTTCAACAATAGGTGATACCAACCCCAAAATGGTAACAATGGAAAAAGCATCTCATCCCGCAAAAAAAATGGCATCACATGGCCCCAATAACGAAAAAGCGAAAATTTTATAGCCTTCAAAAGGGGCCAATGAGGAAACTAAAATCCTAGCAGCTGCAGGGCGCTCCTTCCCTTCTGCGTCTCGCTGTGCGCCCATAAAACAAGTAACGGCCACATGTGGGGGGTCTTTGTACTCAGGAGAAATTGCAGAACAAATTGTATGGTGGGTTTTCTCTTTTTATATTTTGGAAATGTGTAAATTTTAGGGCTAAATGAACGTATAAGGGAACAATTTGACCATTCTAAATTTCACCTCCATTTTGATTCAATTACTATGAAGATCTCAAGGGGTTAACAATCTTCGTAAAAGCGGTTTCTGATAGCTTGAGGGGTGCAGATTTGAAAATGGGTAGATTATATAGGGGGGTTTGATGCTAAATATGTAAAATTTCATTCCAAACTGTATTTATCCCCAAAATAGTCAATTCTGAAAATCCGGAAAAGCGATATTCTTTTTGTAAGCCGCGTGACATCAAAATAAATTATCCAGACATATCAAAAATTATGAAAATGTAAAGTAGACAAATGGGAAATGTTATTCAGCAACTTATTTAGGTGGTAAATCTATCTGCCTGGAAACGCAATGATTTTGAATTTCGAAAATGGCAAATTTTTCAAAAAATTTATCATATTTTCTTTTTTTTTGTAAATAAACGCAAAACTTATCAGCCAAAATTTACCACTAAAATGAAGTACAACATGTGGGGAAAAAACAATCTCAGAATCGTTTTGATAAGTAACAGTGTTCAAAAGTTATAACCATATAAAGCGACGCAGGTCAGAATCCAAAAAATCGGGCTGAGCCTTAACCTGCCAAATGGCTGCGTCCTTAAGGGGTTAATAGATGTATACAGGCAGTCCCAGGGTACTTACAAGATAGATTCTTTAGGCTTGTTCTTAAGTTGAATTTGTTTGAAAGTCAATACTGTATTTTGTATAATTGTAGCTCCAGACCAAATTTCTTTTTGTCCAAGAGACAATTGAATTTTTTAAATTTTGTTCTGTAATAGGAACAACGATCATCAAGCTTCAGTTCAGACAACTTACAGCTGATCATTGCAGCCTGGGACTAAAGTAGCATCCACAGAGCTTCACCAGAGGTCACAGGGGGCAGTGGGGTCCGTCTGTAACTAGGGGTCGACTGTAAGTAGGGGACCACCTGTATTGTTAAATTAACTAATATCCTACCCCTCACACTTTACATGAGGTAAAGTGGCAAACCCCTTTAATTAGTAATATTGGTGCTAACAATACCATCTCCAACCACAGCCCAGCCACCAGGAGGAAACCATAGCTAATTATTTTATCATCCCCAGCTTAACGTCCATGTAGTCTCAGCTTACATACCAAGAACCTCACACTGGAAGAGAGAAAAGTATTTCTCTCTTCTTCATTTCACTGCCCCCCCCCCCCGACCCCTTTTCATAGAAATTCACTGATCCCTGACTCCCGCAATGTAGGTAATATTTCTGAAAAGCAGCAGATGGGCCCCCATAATCATTTTCACTGGTGGGCCCCAGGCACCCCAGCCCGACCCTGCATATACTGCCATATTATAGTGGGGATTTCCACATCATATACTACAATGTGCAAATCGCACATTGTAAAAGATGGGATAAAACAAGTAATAGTATCCGACCAATGCCCCTCAATGACTTCACAGGGGGCGGCTATCAAATCCAATATGACGGCGGCGATGTGCCACCGGGTTTTAAATGACTAGGCAGCTTTGCCAGAGGCATTTGCATGGTTAACACACATGATGGCACTGATCACAGGTGTTACAGTGTGAACTAAGGCTTACTCATTGATTCAGGCACTATGACTGTGGTAACCTTCTTTTATTTGTTATCCAGAAAGGCTCCTGGGGTTGTTATGCATGAGCATTTCTCCCCTCCCCTACGGCAGAGATTACATCAGGCAGAGGACGGGGGAAATGCTAGGTGCAGAGGGGGAGACAGCCTAACAGCTTGTGAAACTACAGCATGGAGAGGCTCTGATAAGAACCCCAGGAGCCCTACTGCCTCATTGGCATAATTTCAAAAGGAAGGAGGCAAATATAAGAAGATTACCACAGTCACAGTGCCTGGATCTATGAGTAAGTGTCCCTCGTTCATCCATGACTGATTTTTGATGAGTTTATTATTTCAGAGTCACAATACAAGGATAATACACACAGTGATGTCACAGTACAAGCATGACACACAGTGATGTCACAGTACAAGCATGACACACAGTGATGTCACAGTACAAGCATAGTCCAGTTAAAACAGTTGACATGACTCATGTGGCCCCATATAATTTCTTTTGCAGATTTGGATGATTGCTCTTTATAGTGTTTTACTTCTCCCACTGAATGCTTATTACTCCAGATGGAGTGGAATTCCCAGGAAAGTGTGCGGCAGGGGGCGGAGTCAGTAGGTGGCTGTATCTCTGATGGTTTCCCCTGATCATATTCAATTACCAAGTTCATCAGTTGTTCAGAGGCTGTGACCCCCCCTCTATTTGGTACTTTAGGATTCTACTACCTGTGCATTTCTGGGTTCTGCTTCTTTTATCTTTGTCCTGGAGAGTGTCCCTTATAACCTTCCCCCTTCCTTCCCTTGCGGATTGTTTGCCCAGGTGGTACTCAACCTTCCTTGCATATTGACATATTGGGGCTCATTTACTAAGGGTCCGAATCGCGCACTTTCGTCGGGTTTCCTGACGATTTCCGATTTGCGCTGAATTCCACCGGGAATTTTGGAGCACGTGATTGGATTTTGTCGCATCGGCGCCGGCTGTCGCGCAACAGAAATCGGGGGCGTGGCCGTCGGACAACCCGACGGATTCGGAAAAATGCGGTCTTTAAAAGATTATTTGTTAGACGGAGAACATGGCACACACCAATTCTGAATTTTTCAAATGATTTTTATTTCAGTGATTCTATCACATAGCAAAGCCTTCACCATAGTAAAAAGAATTTTTTAAAGAGTAATTTTTCACAGATCTTTAAATATTTAGTACGACGTTTCGGTCATCACGACCTTTGTCAAGTAGGATCTGACATGAGAAGTCTGTAATAGGGGGTAGTAGTGAGGCCGTACTACCCCCTATTACAGACTTCTCATGTCAGATCCTACTTGACAAAGGTCGTGATGACCGAAACGTCGTACTAAATATTTAAAGATCTGTGAAAAATTACTCTTTAAAAAATTCTTTTTACTATGGTGAAGGCTTTGCTATGTGATAGAATCACTGAAATAAAAATCATTTGAAAAATTCAGAATTGGTGTGTGCCATGTTCTCCGTATAAGATTGAACGTGGATTGAGAATCCTACATTGAGCACCACCCCCCTCAAGTGTGCGGTCACTATTGTTCTACGTGTAAAAAATTATTTGTGTCTCAAGATCAGCACTTACATGCACCGAGGAGAAGAAGGTGAACTCCGGCGGACCTCGGCGCAGCAGCGACACCTGGTGGACATCGGGCGCACGGACCTTAGTGAATCCCGGCAGAACCCGAATCCTTGTTGGAGAACGTGCCGCTGGTTCGTGACAGGACGGGGTAAGTAATAAAGCCCCATTATTCTGTGTTTTCTCCTATTTTTTTTTCATGAATGTCCACCTAATGGCTTTCTTCACTTCCCATTCAGGCACCACTCTAACACTCATACTATTATTTGTATTTGATGCCTCCTGCATGGGGATCCTGTTGTACTTTATATTATTAATAAAAGAACTAAACACTAAAAGTAATGTTGTAAAGCCCCTTGATGCTAAACAGAAACACCAGCAGACATTACATTATTAGCATAGAAATTCCAAAGAAGAGGGTTGTGTTTGTTTGTTTTTTTGATAATAATACACTTAGTAAAAGCAGCTTCTATGTGCCTTTTTTCTGCTTCTTTCCCCTGTAGTGAGCAGTATATCTAAAAGCCTTCTGAGGTTAGTCCTCTTCAGACTTATAAGAATACTAATTATTAACTTCTTCTGTACCTAGAGACTATCTCCCTTGATTATTCAACTTGTGAGCAGACCCCTTGTTCCTTTTATCATGTCACCCCGTTATTGCGCTGTAAAGTATTATTTTATTTGTACCCCATGATCCCCACAGCTTCAATTAATCATCATTTAAAATTGCTTTTATTATTGGGTTTTTGACTACTATACAATATGTATGTATGTTTTTTGTACAATATGTCCCATGTATTTACCAATGAGTTTACCCATGTTTTATTCAAATTTATCAATCTAATTCTATACCTTTGCTCATCAATTAATTTACTATACCAATTTATCCACTCTCGTTTATGAATGTTATACAGTATATTTCAATGATAGTTGACCTCTCCCTGTTTTCATCACAGACTGTTACATTCAGTCTCTGTGTTGGTGGATTCTTGTGTGACACATAAAAAGTACAATAAGTGTCACTCAGGATTAGAATTGTATTTGAAGTATCAAACTTTATACAATTTAATAACATTTTTAACACATAGATACTCACCACAATCCCTTCCTGTAAGAAGATTTTAAACTCCACCAGTGACTGTAACATCCCACAGAGTGGTGCTGATGTATAATGTGCACAGATGCATAGTTGTTAACATTGATCTGTGATACTTATATGACATGGTTTCTGACTAAATCCACATGTAGCTCCCTGTAGTTCCTCAACCAGCCAAATTAACTCATATATCCTAGTTTTATTACAACTAATTGAATGTGTCTCAATCAGAACAATTCAATGTCATGTTGTAACAAAGTGACATAGATTCCTATTAAATGGCAAACCATTTTCAATCTTTTTTTGAGCATTTGATAGCTGTTGGGTTCAACACAACACAGTTGTTGTCGCCTCTGGATTCAGGGTTATCAGTATCCTTGAAGACTTCTGCTGCCTTGCAGTCTCCTTAGGTTGACTCTGCCATGTCCTCAGAGTTCAGCTTGAAATGGAACCAACAAGCCTTTTTTCTTAGTCCAGGATTATACACTCATGGCCAAAAATTTTGAGAATGATACATATGTTAATTTTTACAAAGTCTACTGCATCAGGTTTTATAATGGCAATTTACATATACTCCAGAATGTTATAAAGAGTGATCAGCTTAACAGCAATTAATTGCAAAGTCAATATATGCCTAGAAAATGAACTTTTTCCCCCAAAACACATTTCAACTTCATTGCAGGCCTGCCTTAAAAGGAGCAGCTAACATGGTTCCAGTAATTGCTCCAGTAACACAGGTGTGGGTGTTGATGAGGACAGGGCTGGAGATCAATCTGTCATGATTAAGTAAGAATCACACCACTGGACACTTTAAAAGGAGGCCAGTGCTTGTCATCATTGTTTCTCTTCGGTTAACCATGGTTATCTCTAAAGAAACATGTGCAGTCATAATTGCACTGCACAAAACTGGCCTAACAGGGAAAAGTATCACAGCTAGAAAGATTGCACCTCAGTCACCAATCTATCGCATCATCAAGGAATTTAAGGAGAGAGGTTCCATTGTTGCCCAAAAGGCTCCAGGGCGCTCAAGAAGGACCAGCAAGCGCCAGGACTGTCTATTAAAAGTGTTTCAGCTTCAGGATCGGGCTACCAGCAGTGCAGAGCTTGCTCAGGAATGGCAGCAGGCAGGTGTGAGTGCATCTGCACGCACTGTGAGACTGCGGAGACTCTTGGAGCAAGGCCTGGTGTCGAGGAGAGCAGCAAATAAGCCACTTCTCTCCAGAAAATACATCAGGGACAGACTGATATTCTGCAAAAGGTACAGGGAGTGGACTGCCGAGGACTGGGGTAAAGTAATTTTCTCTGATGAATCCCCTTTCCGATTGTTTGGAACATCTGGAACAGCTTGTTCGGAGAAGACAAGGGCCATACCACCAGTCTTGTCTCATGCCAGCTGTAAAGCATCCTACAACCATTCATGTGTGGGGTTGCTTCTCAGCCAAGTCTTGCCTAAAAACACATCCATGGATAAAGAATGGGACCAGAATGTCCTCCAAGAGCAACTTCTCCCAACCGTCCAAGAGCAGTTTGGTGATCAACAATGCCTTTTTCAGCATGATGGACCTTGCTATAAAGCAAAGGTGATAACTAAATGGCTCAGGGAACAAAACATAGAGATTTTGGGTCCATGGCCTGGAAACTCCCCAGATCTTAATACCATTGACAACTTGTGGTCAATCATCAAGAGACGAATGGACAAACAGAAAACAACAAATTGTGACAAAATGCAAGCATTGATTGTGCAAGAATGGACGGCTATCAGTCAGGATTTGGTCCAGAAGGTGATTGAGAGCTGCCAGGGAGAATTGCAGAGGTCCTGAAGAAGAAGGGTCAACAATGCAAATATTGACTTGCTGCAGTAACTCATTATAAGTGTCAATAAAAGCTTTTGTTACTCATAATATGATTTCACTTGTATTTCTGTATGTGATAAAAACATCTGACAAACACACATAAAAACCAGAGGACAACAGATCATGTGAAAATATAATATTTGTGTCATTCTCAAAACTTATGGCCATGACTGTAGATATTTGAGTAAATACTTGTGCCAGGGAACAGAATCATTGGCCAAGGTGAACGAAAAACTAATTGAAAGGTGTTGGATTATGGGGTAAAATTCAGATGAGTACAGACTGGAATTTTGTAACTTCTCCAAGATGATGTTGGCAGCTGTTATTGTAGATAGTATCATAAGGAAAACAACATACACAGAAGCTGTGTACTCAATTGTGTTGCTGCTATTAAGAAAGTTTTGCAACCTATATTGTACTACAGTAGGGCTGCCAGAAAAATCCTTAGGGCCACAAAGAGATTAACATATATGGCAACATCAGTGTCACATTGAAGACTTCATAAATGTGTTTGGACAGTGACACATTTTATGTTGGTTTACAAATATAAGGACTTTTAATAGGATTTCCATTATAGACATTGATAACACATTGATAGATTATAACATAATAGTATGCATGATTTGACCAGCTCTATCACTGATTCTAATGATAGTGTTTCTCAATCCCTATTCCTGACAGTCGTTCATGTGTGCTTACTGTCAATTATAGACTACCCCTAAGCTTGATCTCTTTACTGTTTTGATATCTCCTTTTCACTGACACACCATTATTCTATTAAGCTAATACTATCTATGATGGGAAAATAAAAGATAAATATAAAAGGGAGTCTACCATGTTGTGATTTCTAACTTTATTATTTCTATCCATTATGCTAGAAACTCCCATTTTAATCCATATACTAATAAGGTAGTTGGTGCACCAACATGTCCTCCTTACTGGAAGCAATGTAATTCTTGCCACAACCAGTCCTGTCTCTATCAGATAAGTAGATTTATATTATGAGATGCATATAGGGTGACACTGGAGAAGAGGGAAGTTATCAAGGCCCCTTTGACACTTCTCAGTGGGAATGTCCCCCTAGATGGCTATGGCGCCCAACACAGGAATATATAATCAAATAATAATGATGGCTTCATGGATAGATATAATTAAGTTGGTTTGGAAATCGTAGTGCCTTTCTCTTCAACATGCCACCAGCAGATTACAATGCTTGGTGGTAGACTCAATTTAACCATCTACACATACAATCTCAACATACAATGAAGGTGGAAGTAGATGGCAACAATGTTGGCATTACACATGGCATATGTGTATGAAACCTCTTCCTCATAGCTGAGGAATAATAATAATGATCATATTTATTTTGGGAGAGATATATTTCTCTACAGATGCCATTTTGTCCAATCACAGACGCCATCTTGTCTTAGCCAGGGGTTATGTTGTCCACTCAGAAGCTATATTGTTAAATGTCTATCCATGTCATGATTCAGCCATCTTGTGTAATCTGTTTGCTTGTTTGCCTGGTTCTCCTTGACTCTTAGAGATAGTTATCCTTCAGCCTGTTTTCTTCTCCTTATCTTGTTTTGGTTAGCAAGAAGCCTTTGGAGCTGTTCTCAGTACATTTTGTAGCTGGGATAATATAAACATTCTGATTATATGAGAACAAGGCCTATTGAAGAAACGGTGCATAGTTCATCAACATTTTGGAAGAATGTCTTAAAAGGGAGGTTTTGGTATATTCAAACTGATCTATAGCATTGCAGTATTTAATCACCTTATCACACTCCTATGCAGATGATTTTCTGTGTTTTATGTATGCGGCTGTGCGCTAATAAAGATTGTGAGTCTGCATTTTTAATAGACTAGTGTGTCTTAGTGTCTTCTCTCATCCCGGTAGCCATTTCTGATTATAAAAGTTAATTCGAAAGTCATCTAACAACTGATATGGGCTGTTTTGAGCCCTAGATAACAATCTTTTACAATTTATATAGCTGACATGGCTCTAAACACTAAGCCTTGTGTAATATGATTTATTACACACTTCTGTCTTACTTACAAACTCCTTACAGCTAGACTGTTTAGATATATTTTGCATACCATGGGAAGATACCTTTAAAACAGTTACAGGAGCACAAAGGTGGGGGCTAAGATCTGAGGAGTGAGTAATACAGACAAGTCACATGTTGTTTTTTGAAATGCATCCAAACCAAAGCCCAGCCCCTGTGACTAGCCCAGGATTTTGTCAGGATGCAAGATAATTTATAACACAAAATTATATTGTAATGCAAATGCTTATAAAGGGCAGAGAGGCATGTTTGCACTGCAGGCGTGATGGGCTTCTGCAACCTGTGTTTAGTGAAAATTAGATCCCTGGTGACAGGTTCCCTTTAAGTAGCGGACTGCCTGTATACCCAAAGCAGCAACGATAGGCAGGTGCTATTCTATCAGTGGACATGAACATTTCAAGTAAATTTGAAAACAAAACCCTCTTACAATTATTAGCTTGATTTAACTATGTAGACAATTCTTTACGGGATAACCCTCTTTCCAGATAGGTATTTTCTCTCGATGAGTTATAGCATGTGAACTTCAGGCGGAATATCCTTTGCCATGTGAAGAATCAGTGCTGTTACTTGCCTTGGCACATTAGATGGAATGCCAGACAATTATGCATAAAATAACTTAAGGGGCATAGATCTGAGTACAGGAACAGTCGGAGGCCAGCCAAGTACCACACCCAGTCTTTCTCACGACACCTTAACCTGACGTGTAGAGAGCGGATATTTCCCTTACCCGTTGTTTTTCTACTGTCATGCTAGTTATGTAATATGTGTCCATGTAATAGCACACAGCTACAACACTTAACCCTACAGCTGTTTTTGGTATAGCTCATTCTTAAGGCAGAAACTCTTCTCTATTGTCTGTTTTTATAGACCCTCAGCCCCCTCTTCTCTGCTCTATACAGACCTGTTATAACAATGCATAGTTGGGAAATTCACAAAATCCCCATGTGTTCGATTCAAGACAATGGAAAGAGGAAGATTTGGGACTGTCATAAACCAAGGGATGCTTTACATAATTCAGAAACATAATTAGAAGGACAGGCAGAAGCATTAGCTTTGATACTTGTGACATTATTTCATATCATGGAATTTTCTACCTACTCAGCCTGTCCATATAGCTGTCAGCTTGTCTATCATTCCCAGCCCCTCTCTACCTGAGGCTCACTGTTTTACAAGCCTCCATTTGGCATTGATGTGTCGCTTCTCATGCTATTTTGACTCTAAACCCTATTTGTCTACCCACGTAGCTATATTTGGGAGTGTTAATTACACATGTAGTACCAAAGGTCTACATGTTACAAGGAATTAAAATGCAACTTTTTGAGTGGCAGAGTCAAATGCACGCGTCAAGTCAGTGCCGATGGCTGGACGCGGCTCTGTAGGGCTGCTTTTCTCAAGAGTGGAAGAGAATTTCAGCTCACAAATAACTGAGACACAGACTGTCTCTGCAGTGCAGTAACAGCACCTGTTTTCCCCAAGCAAGAGGTACAATGACTTTCAATGTGATTACTTTCCTTTATACTTGTAAAAGATTAATGACTATAAAAGTGCTCTAATGCAATTTTAATCAGTTGTGCCTTTCAATATACTGTACTGTTAAAATGAAATAAGAGACTGATATATAGGTAATGGGTGCAGTGGGTTCCTAAGCCATTTATTGCTTTATATGCTTCATATAGAATGCCATGCAAGCATTAAAAATTAGTCCTATGGTCAGAGACTACCGGGAAGAATTTGTTAATGTGAATTTTACTTCCAGATGTGACACAAGAGGCAAGGAAATAGTTGAATGGTAAATATCCTATAATCTGTCATATTATGGCCTATTAGTATTACTTTTATTATGGCAACTTATATGCATTATATAACACTGATGAACATATTTGCGTTCCCAAGATCACTTCCCATTACTGTTCCTACATATATTGCATGTCCATAGCTGTAGCTAAAATAAAGTTTGTCTACAAAATTATTATTATTCCCAATCGTTCAGTGTGTTACACCAATACCAATACAAATACTAATTCAAGTTATTAAAAACAATCTAAAATATGTCATTAACATTTATTTCAATATATTAATTGTCCTATTTATGGTCATTGTATCAGGGCTGGTCCAAGGTTTTGGTGGTTTACAGGATGGGATCAGCATTTATATTTTTAAATGACTTTTTTAGAATTTTTTAAAATTTTTTAAGTAAAGTGGTTTTCAACTTACTAATTCTTACCCTCCATGTGAGGGCATATTTATCATAGGTTGGCACTAAGAGCACCAGTGTATGTTAGTACCCCATTCCCCCAGCACCAGCTGCATCTATCAGGAGGCGGGAGCACAGCACAGCAATATGCTGTGCCCCGGGTGCTTATACACTAGGTTGGACCGGGTGTAGAAATGGGACACCACCTGCAGTCGAACAGGCATGGCCTATAGGCAGTGCACACAGCACTGGGAATTGCGACTAAATAGAGGCCTATTTTCAGGCATAGAAGTGGCGGTAAATCGCCCCCCCCCTTGGGGTGAATAGCTGATATGTGTCTGATCACTGAGGGTCTAATCACTGAGACAACCAATGATCAAAGCAATGGGAGTACCCAAGTGTGATGCAATCATATGGAATAGTTATAGTTATTTCTAGAACTGACTGAGATTGGAATAAAAGAAACCCCATAAATGTAAACGTAGCAGTGGTCATACAATGCACATCACTGTTTCATTCACATTGGTCATTCAGGCATGAACATAATAACTGAGACCACCAATAATGACAAGAATGGGGTGCAAATGTGATGCATTAGTAGCCATTGCCTGACCCTCCAACTTATTTACATCTATGAAAATAACCATCCCAGAAATTGCATAGATGATAGCAGAGACCATGCATGCACACATTACATTTTATTACTAATTTTTATATATTGTTTAACAATACACTATTAATATTTCAATTTTATAAAATGTTAACGATCAGCACAACGTGTACACAATGCCATAGTGATAATAGTTTGTGTCTGTGTATCCAAGCCCAGCGAGTGACTGTAAGTGTTTGTACGGGATGCTAGACGGGACTCGACCATTAGGGCGCTGTAAATAATGATGTATCTATACAGGAGCGGGAAGTTCTCTCCAAACAGCACTATTACAGTCAGTGTGTCAGCCGTTCCCAGAACTTGCATCTGGTTCTAATGAATGTCCCACCGGGGGTTTAAACACTCACTGTAATAAAGCTGTTTACAGGGCGCTCCTGTTTTCTGCCTTCTATGAGGGTGATGGGATCAGCAAATGTAAGACATGCCGCGTGATAAAATGTCTGCACCCCCAGAGCAACGGGTGACCAGTTCTGTAAAAAGATAACTTCCTTTACCAATGATTCCTTTCAACTAGCATCTGTCTAGTGGTGAGGCTAAACCAAAGCCTTTCATCAAACTGGGTAAACAATGCTAGAATTCACAGAAAAAAATGCTGAGGGGCAACGAGGTGCCAGCGGTAAAAGGCATCTTGCCATAAACCACTGTAACCTGCAATTAACTTCGAAGTAATATGGTAAATGTTTTCCTTAAGAGTAATGTGAGAGTTCTGCATGTCTAGGTTGTTATATGCTGATAATATTTATGTATCACCAAGGTGTTGGAAAATCGGGAGTCAAAATAGAATTACCCACAGTAACGTCTGGTGTAGAAGATGTGCCAAAATGTTGTGTATTTTTGGGCCGTTGCCATCACAAGTGTAACATAATATAGACATGCAAACAATAAGGAACCAAAAATTTTTTATTGTTTGCATGTCTATAGTCAAGGTGGCCATAGACATTTTTCAGTGTCTGAAACCAAATCTGGAACCATCAGCTACCACGTAATACATTGGGGGTGTTACCAAAGACGAAAAAGGGGGATCGAAGGGTAACATGACCAAATCTTTTGGATGACTTTTCTTTCTATTAAGAACACATTGTTCAAAATTGTCCATACGATTCAAGTATATTGGGAAAGCGGGATGGAGTCTATCCAAGAAAATAAAGATGGATGAATTTAGATGAGCAAATCGGTTTATTGTCTCATAGATTCGGTAAGTAGGGACAAAACAGCAGAAGTAACACTGGCACTACCTAATCTCAAGAAGGAACCTTAGGACATATTTCCCAGTGGGTCACATAAGACATGATATTTGGGAGGCAGGCTGTGCTGACTGGCGGTGCTCAGCATAAGTTGAGATACAAATGTGTAGATGTAGGAGACAGCAGTCACCAATGTGTATTCAGGCTTTAAATGGCGCTCACAGAACAGATTATAGGATGCCAACATTTTGGCTAGGAGATGGACCACTTCATGCCAACAGGGGCTTTCTCAAGCCATTGAACTGGCTTAAGAGTCAATAGTTTGGGAAAGCACCTGTTGTCTTGAAAAGGCCCATGCCGGTGTCCTGTAATCTGTTCCTCCGCAGGAAATAAAGCCTGAATCCACATTTGTGACTGCCACACCCTTTTCTACATGTATACAAAAATAGATTCAGTATGTATATGCCATTTTTCATGCCTCAAAGCTAATCGGAATATTTTCTGCTTTGTTTTAGACAAATCTTTCAATATGGGATCTATCTAGGTTGCAATTCATTTGAGATCTTAGGGATGGTGGATGTGCGAGAGAAAAATTAAAAGATTTAAGGATTTTAATGAAACAGGATAGGACATTTTCATGAAAACACTAGGGGGGGTCATTTGGACCAGAACCAAATCTTTTGAAAAATTCTGAAAAGCTTCAGCTTCAGCAAATCTTGAATGAACTGGTCATCTCTGGGCCATCTTTATTTTCTCTCCTTCCCTCTTGTTTCTTCCAAATTGTTTGGCCTTTGTCTCATTCTTCTTTTAAAGTAAATCTAACACTTTGTGCATTATATACCTTGAGAATGCTGTAGCTACACTGATGCATAAACATATCTTGTTTAATCCCTGATCCGAGTGGTTTTGCTGAAAAAACTATTATAAAAATCAGGACTTTGGGAAAGCTGGGTGCAGAATGGCTGCTGTACATAAACACATTACACACGGAGCTTGTCTTTACACATGGAGCTTAGTCAAGACATGACTAATCAACCTCAGCTGGATCACTCATACACAGCAGCTGGGGGATGGTGAAGCAATTGATTATTCTGCCTTCAGGCACAACCCAGGGATTACATCAACCTCTGGTGCAGTGAAAAACTAATGAAATGAAATGGTAGGTTTCCTTTAACTCTCCAAAACCTCCCTTACAGCTCCTCATTTTCAGGGGCCTTAAGTTGTCAAAGAGAAACTGTATAGACAGTTCCAAAACAACAACTCAAAGAATACAGGCGCTGGAATGAATGGCATGCCTCATTGTGACGGTTATCCACACAGCGACAGCATCCTATAGAGAGTCACATTTTTGTGTAAATTTGTAGCATTCCAAGATTGTTAACAGATACATGCAATTCCCAAGCTCCATAAGGACAAACAATTGCGAAATAAGAAGTAAAGTGCTGAACCGAACTAAAGGGATGTAAGGAACATCAACATTGTCCTGATTTTTTAATCTTTGTATATTTATTCCTATTTGTTGTGAAATGTATCTGGATGTTGTGGCTTCTCAACCATGACTGCCTCCTGCTGGAGATCTGTGCAGGAGAAGGATTGCCCTCTAGACTTGTAAATATTTTATGGAAGACACAGAGGATCTGTGACAGGAAAGGATGGGGGAGAATGGCAAGTAAGTGTGAGAACATCTGAGAAGATGTGAATTATTTATATTAAAAAACGAGGAGACAAAAAAACCCGACAAGATTCATTTAAGTTAAATCATTACGTTTCTAAATTATTACACGACACCCACCACATCCCTGCATGTACACTAATGTCTTCATCCCCTACTTGTATGGAGTTTTAAAAAGGGGATTGTTCTTACCCCTTTTCATGTAATGCATTTTGCTATGTCTTTATTTTGTGCAAGTGAATTACAATGAGTAAAATATGTTCCTATAGCATAAGTCCCGGGTGCAAATAAACCTCCATAAACTTTAGTGCTGGTTTTTCATGGAGTTATTTATCTTACAACTGATTCCTGAATTCCTTACTGTCCTTTCATCTACTTTTTTTAGCTTCTTAAGGACATCTCCCCTCAGATATACTGATGGTAGATGTCCAACATGCTTGTTTCTTTATGCACTTATTTGATCTGTTTTAAGTGCATAAAGAAAGGAGATGTATGCTATGAAAATGACTTTTAAAAAATACACAAATGAGCCCAAAATTTTAATTTATGCACGCCCTCCCTCCACCCACTATAATCCTTCCTCCTGTTCCCGGCCGGGGAGCAAGGAGAGAGCACACAACCTCCTCTGTCCACAGTCCGCCCCTCCAACATCACCGCCTGGCTCCTAGCTCCTCATCCAGGAGCAGAAGATAGGATTACAGTGAAGGGGCACGCATAAATTAAAACCCAGCTATGCCGAGAGGTGCTCAGGCGAAGTCAGCCTTAAACTCCTACAACTCATTTACATATTTTTTAAAAGTCATTTTCATAGCAAAAGGCCAGTTCCAATTAGTGCATAAAGAGATGGGCATCTACTGCTGGACATCTACCATCAGTCAAACTGATGGCAGATGTCCTTTAAAGTTATTTAAAGGAAATGTATGTCCATTTTTATTTTACTTTGTTGCAAACGAAATAGTGAAATATATAACTTTTTCAAGTCTCATTTCATTTATTTCCTAATTGCAGTTTTTTATTCTTTTTTTTATCCTTAATTTTGAGGGCTGCCATTTTGCTTGTCTTTCTACTCCGCTGTGTTAACAGCATTTAGCAAGGCCATAGGCAAAAATAGACTGTAGCTGACTTATTGAGGTTAATGGGAGAGTTTTCCAAGAATGCCCTGTGCAGAATGGAGGTGTAGGATAAGTTGTGACATAATTTACTGGCAGTAGAAGATACAGTGGTGCTATCTATATAGAGGTATTTTCTTATATTGTAACCCAATGGGGCAGATTTACTTACCAGTCGCGATCCAGTGGCGCGTTCTCCGATGCTGATTCGGGTTCTGCCGGGATTCACTAAGGTCGTGCGCCTGATATCCACTAGGTGTCGCTGCTGCGCTGAAGTCCGCCGTAGTTCACCTTCTCCGTCTCGGTGTATGTGAGTGCTATTCTTACGAATTTTTTTTAAATTCCGTGGTTTTTCCCGACGGCTACCCCCCCTGATTTCTGTTGTGTGAAAGCTGGCACCGATGCGCCACAAACCGATCGCGTGCGCCCAAATCCCGGGGCAATTCGGCACAAATCAGAAAAATTCGGGAAACCTGACGTAAATTAGTAAATGAGCCCCAATATGTCTTGTCTGTGATATACATTGCTGCAAAGTAGACCTCTACAGAATTAGTGTATTATTATGGTTTTGTGACCGGACCAGCACCCAAATCACTCCAGATGTAAAAGCAGATGAAACGTAAGAGGATGCAGTAAAAGGCAAAGCCACACTTTGCATAAAGCTACAAACATTTTTTTAACATGAGACATGAGCCGAAAGAGTATCAGAAAATCTTATAATGTGCCATTATCTATTGATGTGTGACTGGTAATGTATCGTTATATCTGGTAGTGCATTATTATGTCTGCTATTATCCTGTTGTGTCTGGTACCATCCTATTGTGTCTAGCAGTGTGTTATTGAGTCTGATATTTTCCTACTCTGTCTGGTATTGTCATATTGTGTCTCATATTGTGTCTGGTATTTTCCTATTGTGTCTCATATTCTGTTTATTAACCTTATGTGTCTAGCAGTGTTTTATTGAGTCTGGTATTTTCCTATTCTGCCTGGTATTATCTTATGTTCTGAAGTTTTCCTATTGTGTCTCATATTCTGTTTATTGTGTCTGGAATTGTTATGTTTTCTTATTTGCGTGTGTATATTCTTCTAATTACTTTGTTTCATACAAAACCTGGCAATTCCATAGAGAGGGATGAAGAAATTAGTGATATTAAGAAAAACAAATAACAACAAGGGTGAATATACTATAAAAATAAGCTTGGGTAAAACCATTCTAGTGTATATCATGAGTGGCTCTTAATTTATGTGTATAAAATACAATATCTTATTTCAGATTTTTACCTAGGGAATTTCAGTGACCTTCCTCAATTATAAAAAAAATAAAATAAATGAAATGACTTGAAATTGAAATTACTTGTGAATACTGAGCTAAACTCAACTGTATTAAAAGTAAGACCCCTTAACAAACAGTTCTCCTTCAGCATAGTAGGTAAAGTATGTATTTTGGTTTACATACTGTTGCCCTGTACCATAGTTTTTTGGAATATTTATAGCCATATGCAGCCAAACCTAATTAAGTGTTGAAAAGAAAGAACTAAATTACTTGTATGCTGATGAATAGCTACATACATTCAATTGGAACTGGTGTATTAGCTGTTTGGGTTGGCAATGGCACTACACGGTCCTTAAATTATATTGATAATATACAGTATAGAAGTGATCAAAGCTGTTAAAATTAAAGGTTATACCCGTACAATGATAACTTGTTACTACAGTGTAAGGGGCAGACCATGCACTAAGACTGTGTAGATCCATCCTTGTGGCTCCATTATAGTGGAGCTCATTGATGTCACAGTACAGAGACAATACACACAGTGACGTCACAGTACTGGGATGATACACCATGCACACAATGATATCACAGTACAAAATATTAAACACAACAATGTCACCATACAGTACAATATACTAATATACTAGGGATAATAAACACAGTGATGTCACAGTACAGGCATAATACACACAGTGATGTCACAGTACAGAGATAATACACACAGTGATGTCACAGTACAGGGGTAATACACACAGTGATGTCACTGTACAGGGATGACACACACAGTGATGTCACAGTACAAGGATAATACACACAGTGATGTCATAGTACAGAGATAATACACACAGTGATCTCACAGTACAAGGATAATACACACAGTGATGTCACAGTACAAGGATAATACACACAGTGATGTCACCGTGCAGAGATAATACACACAGTGATGTCACAGTACAGGCATAATACGCACTGTGATGTCACAGTACAGAGATAATGCACACAGTGATGTCACCGTACAGGCATAATACACACAGTGATGTCACAGTACAGGGTTATACACACAGTGATGTCAAAGTACATGAATAATACACACAGTGATCTCACAGTGCAGAGATAATACACACAGTGATGTCACAGTACAGGGATAATACACACAGTGATATCACTGTACAGGGATGATACACACAATGATGTCACAGTACAGAGATAATGTACTCAGTGATGTCACAGTACAGGGATAATACACACAGTGATGTCACAGTACATGGATAATACACACAATGAAGTCACAGTACAGGGATAATACACACAGTGATGTCACAGTACAGGCATAATACGCACTGTGATGTCACAGTACAGAGATAATGCACACAGTGATGTCACAGTACAGAGATAATGTACTCAGTGATGTCACAGTACAGGGATAATACACACAGTGATGTCACAGTACAGGGATAATACACACAGTTATTTTCCCAGTACATAGATAATGGGGCACATTTACTAAGAACAGTGCATACTACACATCATGTATAATGCAGGAGGTGCCAGATTCAGGATTTCTGGTGCCCTTTCTTCATGAATCTGGCACCCCCTGCACTGCTCCAACAAAGTGCAGCAACTTTTTTTTGGTTCAACTTTAACATTGGGTGTGGGTCACGATTCTGTCAGACTTTGCATGTTAAAGGGGTTGGCCCATGAAAGAAGATTCTCAAATTTCAATCCCCTTACTGTACAATTTTACAGATTTATTGCTGTTTTAGCTCTTATAATTCAATGATGGTCAGTGTGAAATGTGTGGGCTAATCAGACACTTCATGATTCCTCTAGTTTTGTGTGGTGACAATGTGGTTAGGTTATCAGGGTACATGTTTATATACACTCTCATTTAGCTTCTGAACACTGTACTAGTATCTGACACATAGATCAGAGATGATGAGATCCATGAGATGGATATTACACAACTAACTACTCAACTAATTGCTAACTAACCTATAACACACACAGTTCTGCTATATACCTCCCTACCCCTCCCCTGAATAAAGATCTTATCTGTCTGTAGCTCATTGTTTTACTCTCTTCAGGATGATGATGTTGTTTGCTGGAGGAAGTCAGTGTTTGTGTCTCAGTCTGATCTCGACCTGGAATGCAAGAATGGGGGCTAGAGGGAGAGAGAAGCTCAGTGCAGTGTCAGCCAGAAGAGCAAGATGTCTGCCGACAGTCAAAAGTTACAACCAAAATCGTGTACACCTGATAGAGACAGGTTGGAATTATTTCTGTAAAATGCTGTATTTTTGTTAAAAACAGTGAATTAAAGACTGTGTTATTTTGTTATCCTGAGTACATATAAGAAACTCGTCTTCGTGGGAATACCCCTTTAAATTTGGTGCAAGGTCCAACTGAGCACTGCACCTTAAGTGCAGAAATTTGTATGAAGCTAAGCATGTAGCACAGTGCAGCCGCGACACAAAACGGTTGTGTGCAACACAAATGTGGCACGGACCCTTCTTTAATACCTGTGCAAGCAGTTTGCACTACAAAGATTGTGCAAAGTCCGACAGAAAACTGTCTCATGGCCCTTAGTGACTGTGCCCCAATGTGACGTATAGTACAGGGATAATACAAAGTAATATCACAGAACAGAGATAATATACACAGTGATGTCACAGTACAGGGATAATGCACACAGTGATGTCACAGTACAGGGATCATACACACAAGGATATCACAGTACAGGATTAATATACACAGTGATGTCCCAGTACAGGGATAATACACAGTAATGTCACAGTACAGAGATAATATACACAGTGATGTCACAGTACAGGGATAATACACACAGTGATGTCACAGTACAGGGATCATACACACAGGGATATTACAGTACAGGGATAATACACACAGTGATGTCACAGTACAGGGATAATACACACAGTGATGTCACAGTACAGGGATCATACACACAGGGATATCACAGTACAGGAATAATATACACAGTGATGTCACAGTACAGAGATAATACACACAGTGATGTCACAGTACAGGGATAATGCACAGTAATGTCACAGTACAGAGATAATATACACAGTGATGTCACAGTACAGGGATAATACACACAGTGATGTCACAGTACAGGGATCATACACACAGGGATATTACAGTACAGGGATAATACACACAGTGATGTCACAGTACAGGGATAATACACACAGTGATGTCACAGTACAGGGATCATACACACAGGGATATTACAGTACAGGGATAATACACACAGTGATGTCACAGTACAGGGATAATACACACAGTGATGTCACAGTACAGGGATCATACACACAGGGATATTACAGTACAGGGATAATACACACAGTGATGTCACAGTACAGGGATCATACACACAGGGATAATAAACACAGTGATATCAGAGTATGGGAATAATGGACACAGTGGTATCACAGCACAAAGATACTAAACAAAAAATGTCACAGCACAGTAGAATATACTAAGTAATGTTACAGTAAAATAGCAACACCAGAGGAATCATTTAAAAGAAATAATGCAAAAAAACTTCTAAATCAGTACTAAATTGGAAGGCTGATACATACAGTTCTTTTATAAAATTAAGTGAAATTAGGTAGAATATTGTAGACATCTTTATCCCTTACGGCTACCAAAACCCACATCAAAAATAATTTTAAAAACAATCCAATTTCCACCATGTGAACTAAACCTTATGCCTTACTTTTATACTTTTATGCTTTTTCTTGGTTTTTACTTAAAGGAAACCTACCACTTCTGACGGTAGGTATGAGATACAAACACCGGGCACCAGCTCAGGGTGAGCTGGTGCCGGTGCTTAGTCTCGTTAGTGTTAAAACCGCGGTATCGCGGTTTTAACACTTTTGAAACTTTCTAGCAGAAACTGCTTCGGCGCTGCGCGCGATCGTGCGCGCGCAACGCCTGCGGCGTTTCCAATGTAGGCGCGCGCACGATCGTGTGCACGAAGCGCCGAAGCAGTTTCTGCTAGAAAGTTTCAAAAGTGTTAAAACCGCGATACCGCGGTTTTAACACTAACGAGACTAAGCACCGGCACCAGCTCACCCTGAGCTGGTGCCCGGTGTTTGTATCTCATACCTACCGTCAGAAGTGGTAGGTTTCCTTTAATAAAATCAGATAATCAAATACTTGCAATATTTTTTGACAAATTGTAGATTCATGCATGAAAAACTTTCCTGTGTATAATCCTTTGCCTTTCTGAATATGGTTCTAGGCTTTTTCCATCATCACCTGGTCAGTTTTATTAAACTTTAAGATGCCATAAGACAAGTCCCATGGGAATATAGTTTGTCATCACCTTTTATGCCTCAATAGTAAATAGAGGGTAATTAAAAGAGTTACTAATTCTTTAAAGTATATCCATCATTCTAACTTATCCTCTAAGACTAAGTGCTTGTAGATAGGTATTCAGCAATGTAGGTGGTACACCGGGACCTGCAGTGGAAGTCTTTGACGTTCTTCATCCTATTGTTCTTGGCTTAAGGTAATGGGTACATGAAAGGGCTACTAACACATTCACACCCAGACTGAAACTATCGAAATAACCACAAATGTTAAAGTGTTGCATACTGATCAAATCACATCAATATGTCCTAGCAGTGAAAAATGAATGAATGAAAGCAGAAAACAGAGTTTGTTTAGTTTGTTGAAATAGATTCCGAATTCTCAGCGTATCTCCATTTACATTTATTGAACGTAAAAATTATAATTCTTTTATTTAAATAGCGCACACAGATTACGCAGCGCTACACAGAGCTTGCCAAATCGGCAATAATGATTAAATTAGTGATATTGGCCCACATTCATCAAAAACGGTGCAAACTGCACTGCTCCGGCAGAGGGCACCAACTTTTTTCCCAGGTCAGACATGGAGTAGAAAACAGGTAAAAATGCCTGAAATTCAGCTTTTTACATGCCATATCCGCCAGACAATGGATAATACAAGTCCCCCGATGTACTTCATGTCTGTTGAAAAAGCTGCTACATTTTGAGGGGCATTTATTACTTTTGGCGCAAGGTGGTGCCAAAACATACGCCCAAAAATGTGTCTGAAAAATAGAAGTGCCAGAAAACTGGTGGATTCACAATTGCCATTGTCAAACTTCTCAATTTTATGCTTTTCAGGCAAATATACAACTTAAACTCTACTACCAAGGTATCTTAATAACTTACACCTACCAAATGTCTGCTTTATGTTGCTATGATTTTTTTTCTAACAATTTTTTTTTTCTTTTAACATGAGAATGCAAATACACATTTTGAACATTTACCTCTTCCCATCATATCGTACAATCATATCATACATACATATCAGCAGTTCATAACCGCCATATAGGAACAATCATCTTGCTAGTGCAATTATACATTGCTGCCAGTACAACAGAAATTCTTATGTGGTATTTACATAACCATTTGTAAAATAACATTACATAAAATAATATTTTAACATTTACAGTTTGTGTAACATTAATTTTAGTTCCATCTAAGTTCTTATGATCTAAAGTTCAGCCATTCTATCATTCATGAAAATGCAGGCTGTGCCGCCATGTTTCCCATTGTTTCTGGAAGGTACTGACTTTACCGGTTTGGAAGGCTATTGCCTTTTTGTACACACAGTTGGTGTTGATTTGTGTTATAGCTTCTTGTAGGTTGGGGCATGATACCTCCTTCCTTTCTTTTTTAGGATTTTATGAGGCTTATAACTTTAGGAGTCATTTTTCACATTTTCATGAAAATCACCAAAACTTACATTTTGACCCCTTGTCAGGCTTTTTATGTGAATAAATTAAGAAATATATATTAACTCCTTTCTGACCAGGCCTAAAAGGGCTTTAATGACCTGGGCATTTTTAGAGAATTTTCCTACTTATTGCCCTAAGGGCCATTTTGTGCAATACCTTAACATTTTTGCAGCATTTTTTCTTGACACACTGGGGCAGATTTATCAAGCAGTCTGAAAGTCAGAATATTTCCAGCTGCCCATGGCAACCAATCACAGCTCAGCTTTCATTTCACCAGCGCTCATGAATATTTTAAAGGGGAGCTGTGATTGGTTGCCATGGGCAACTAGAAATATTCTGACTTTCAGACTGCTTGATAAATCTGCCCCACTGGGGGAGATTTACTTACTCGTTCCTTGGAGTTAACAGAAAGTGCATTGTCCGATGATCATGCACATCTGCCGCAATTCACTAAGATTGTGCGCCCGATATTCTGCATGTGTCGCTTCCCCGCTCAGGTCTGCCGGAGTTCACCTTCTTCTTCCTGGAGCATGTAAGTGCTTGGTCTTGTGACACGATTTGAATGTTAAATTCCCCTCTCAGTCCGAATCAGTGGGACGGTACCCCCTCCCCCCGACTTCTGTCGCATGAAAATCAGTGCAGCTGCGCCTCTATTCAATCGTGTGCGACACAATCCCAGTGTAAACCTCTGTTAAATACCTGTCAAAGCTGCCCAAATCCCGAAAATGGCAAACAGTCTGACGAAAGTTCGATCTGGGACCCTTAGTAAATAAGCCCCATAGGGATTAAACATAAACAAAATGTTAAAGGGCTTTTTTCATTTTTAGTTTTTTTGGGAGGTTAAATATACAAAAACTGAATAAAAAAATATTTTTGTTTGTTATGTATAGAATTTTTTCCAGGTTTCAAATAAAATCAAAATGGACATTATTAATGAATTCCCTAGTGTGTGATGGTGGTTTTAACTATAATAGTCTCGGGTTAACATGGCAATGTTTTTTATAATGTAGCAGAGGATTTTTAAAAAATGTATTGGGAAATATTAATGTTTATTTTAAAATATTTATTAACATGCTGTGCCTTATTTTACTTTATATGACCCCCATGAGGTCATAAAAGACCCATGGGGGACATTGCCACAGTTTTTATTCTTTTTGTGTCTTTCTAGTTTTCACCTGTCACTTGGCATCTATAAGAGCCCTGTTACAGGGGGAAATGACCCCCTGTGTGGGGAAATGTCTACAGAAATTAAACAGAGCTGCTGGCTATGATCAGACCCAGTAAAGCTCTGGTCAGTGCCAGCAGCTATGTTTAAAGGGGGTTCTCACAAACTAAAGTTAGGCCCTATCCCGTTGTTAGGGCCTAACTTTAGTTTGTGAGAACCCCCTTTAAACATAGCTGCTGGCACTGATCAGAGCTTTAACTTGCTGATCAGTGGGGGTCTCAGTGCTGAGACTCTCACAGATCGGTGATCTCCACTGATCGGGTCTCAGCACTGAGACCCCCACTGATCAGTAAGTGAGGCCCTATCCCTTTAGCTAGTGGGAAAACCCCTTCAAGTTCTGTAGACTCGGTGATCACAGTAGTGGAAGATTCTGCATTCTTGCAGTGAAGAAAGGAGATGGAAGAAGTGGTAATAGCTTCTACCCTCTCCTTAGGGTCTCCTAGTGTCTGACAGCTGAAGACCTGGTCCTGCAACTAGCACCCACTGATGTCTTTCGTCGTATACAGGATCCAGGCAAAGTAAAATGTTTCTTTCTTTGCTTATGAGGCTGCTTTTCCACATTTTTGCAGAGGAAGTGGAGGAGGCTTCTTCTAGCTAGTAAATTATTTATTTCAATACTCTACAGTGCTAGGGAGCCTGAACAGCTATCTTTCTTATCACCCAACCTTTTATTATGGTATTCAAGCTTGATGCAGAGGAGAAGCAATCATGGAAGGGCAATGTTTTGCTTCTGCCAATGTTCAGGGTGTCTCCCTATTGACCACATATGAACAGTTACATAACTGCAGAACAGACACAGTTTACTCTCAGTGGAGGCTGCAGATGGAGGCCATACAATAGCATCCATCCATTATAGACTATCATGGTCTTGTCTGAAAATGTACTTTTTTCCAAACAGGATGAAATAGCACAATCTACTACACTATTCCATCCTGTGTTTCCTTCTTGATGAAATGTGTATTGAGCAGATAGTGGCAAACTGAAGGCCTCCGAATGCCAGTAAATGTCCAGTACATGTTACGTGTGTACCCTGGGAGCTTTCCTGACATGTCCAAAACATGATGTGAACATAGCCTAATTCATGCCCACAGTATTACAATACTGATTATACACTTTACATTACAAATACTAACGCTACCTTTTATATACATTCACATTTGGGTAGTGTTTTATGCTTGAATTGTATCTTGAAATACATTTAAAGCACATTCAGAGTTTAGCCCAATACATGTTCCGGAAGAAGTAACACATATTTGGTCGTGTTTAAAGGCAACTTCCTGAAGCCGAGAATCAAAATTTATAAAATTATGAATTTGCGGAGGAATTACCCCTGTTGTGCTTCAAATGTAATCCACCAATAAAGGTATGTTATTATACAGTGGTTAGAAGGTGGTGGGGCTGGCAGTAGACTCCTGTTAAGTATGATACCAATCACATCATCGCCTTCAATTGTGTTCATCTACATCTTCACACTTTGATTTTTCTGCCTTTGTAGTATTAGCTTTTGGTTCTTTTCTGTACTTTTGAAGGAATTTTCACTAAATATTTAAAAAATGTAGATAGAGTTACAAATTCCAGTACTGGAATGGAAACAAAGATACACGAGATCTCCCAATGTGTATGTGCCCTTCAGCAGAACAGGATGGTGTGCACTGTGAGACAATAGGGATCATGCATAAACCTGTAGCTATTAAAATATAGTGAAAAAATCTCAAACATGAAAAAAATTGTGCAATGATGTACAATTTTCTGCTGTACCTAAAGAATATTTTTTTCATAAGAAATGGTTTACATGGATCTCTTAGAAACAGATTGTAAGCTCTTGTGAGCAGGGCCCTCATTCCGATTGTTTTATTTGAGCATTTTTATTTTATTTTATATTATATTTTACTCTGTAATGTCCTTTGTTTTTTTGTATATGTGCCCCATGATCTGTAAAGAATACGATGGAGATAAAGATTTATTATTATTATTATTATTAGAAGGGGTGGTCCAATATAGATAATTATTAGGGCAAGTACCAAAAATAACTAAAAGTGTCTTTGCCCTTTTCATACGCACTTTATTTGCTTTTATGATCCACTGGGATCAGATGTGAATGTCAGTACAGACTGATGTTTTATTCTGGCCAATAGCCAAGCCTCCTTCTATGACAACTCTAATAGGACATATAGACAGGGTTATTATTGTGAGACAGCACATGCGGTTCTATAGGTTTTCTAATGATGTTTATCCATACTTCAAGGTATAAAAGTGCAGGTGAACCATTGCTTTCTAAATCACCACCATCACTGTATAAGCCCGACAGGTGATAATCCCTATCTCCCCCTGCACAACGCCTTCCATTCATTGGTGAATCCCCCACGCGACTAAACTAAGCTGTCTCTCTCAGTGCCAGAAATGTCCTGTCATCTCTATGTGTATCCATCTACGGAATATAAGGAGGGGACCAGTATCTTGCCTTTGGCTTTGTGTGTATGAGCTGTGACAATAGCATCATCGAGTAATTATGTTGACCGCAAACTTCAGGTATTCATTTCTCTTTGTTCACGTACCTTTGTTATGGCTCCCTACCTCTTACTTCCACCTCTCAAATACTTAGAAAGAACCTCACCTTGTCTGGGTCTCCTCCATGGGTGTCATTCATGTATTTACATACACAGCCTAATTATGTGCTGTCAAATGATGTGTGTTTAGACTGTCTGTCCGTATGTGGTTTAAGCCAATGATTGCTGCGGAGATGTAAGAGTGACGTGCACTACATACTACATAATGTCACAAAAATCTGTCCCATAGGAAAACACATAACAGCATAAGACAACAAAGCTGAATAAAAAGTCATTTTTTAAAACATATTTAAAATATTATTATAAAAAATGGACATGTAGTAAGAAAACAGAAGATAGTGGCTGTTCATTGGGAATATGAAATCCTAAGTAACGGGTGATGCAGGGAATTGTATGTCTTTCTATCCTCTACAGGAAACGGGAATCATATATCGGAATGGAAAGCTGTAGTATTTCCAGGTTAGTGCATATTTCCCAGCAGAGCCATGAAGCCTTGGGCAAGTGATTATCTTCATTACTGGAAAAGTGTATACCGTGCTAAGGTGACCCGTGGCCGTCATGGGATGGACACCTGTTTTTTATGCTGAGAAATAAGTCCTGGATGTGGTAAGAAGCTGCCATGTGTTAGGACTCGCATTAGATTTTACACAAACTACCACAGGTAGTCATGATTTAAACTTAACATACTTACAGCTTGGGATTTTCTTCTTTATAACAGAACATCTCTTCATTAGGATTTAAATAGCCAATTTCTCTCCAAATTATGCACGCCTACTGCGTGCTATCATATCCAGCCACCCGGCTCTCGGGAAGTCTCATGCATGGACCTCCAACTGTTCAAGGAACCCATCTGCTGCTTGCAAACACGAGATTTCCCAGCAGCGGGTGATGTCACTGGCTCTCAGGCAGAGGGGTGGGATGGAGTGGGTGGATATGATAGCACACAGTAGGCATGCATATAAGAAGACGAAGGAGTGCCAAGTGTGACGTGACTTGCACAAAAGCGTCCAGCGATAATTAGCATATCTTTAAAAGTCATTATTTTTCTGTGATACACACATTTAAAACCTAATGAAAAGATGTTCTGGTATAAAGAAGATCATGGCTACCTGAGCGACAGTTTTCCTTTAAGCTGTTATTTCCTTTCAAGGATGCAGTCTTCAAGGTTTGACATTTCTACTATAGCAGATGCAGTTTCTTATGTCTATTAAGAATCAGCTGGACATGAGAACATTTAACATGTGCGTGTAAAACTCTAGATATGATGTTATTTTCACAGACCTTAAAGGGGTCTTCCCATCAGGGACATTTAAACAAATCCACAGGATGTGAGTAATACAATGTTTAGTGGTAGGAGTAGTTGGACTTGTATCCTTGATTCATCTGTGGAATGGATCTGTCTAGAAGGGTATCTGAAAGAATTTTTTCAATTTATGTTGTATAACCAAGAATATAAAATCATAGATTTAGATCCAAAATTTTACACATCATTTCTGCACTTTATGATATTCACAGCACTAATGGTTCTTTTGTACTAAGGAGGCACTGTCTCCTTTTGGAGAAATCAAGGTTTAATCACCAGAGGCGACAGGGCTTTTTTACTATAAGAACTGTCAATCTGTGGAATAGTCTGCCTCAGGCACTGGTCACAGCAGGGACAGCAGAGAGCTTCAAGAAGGGTCTAGATGCCTTTTTGCACCTAAATAACATTGATGGTTATGTTATATAGAATTTTTTCCCCATAAATCTCTTCCTCCTCCAATCCCTTCCCTTCCTTTGTTTTTCATGCTGTCCTACATTATCTGTAGCGTTCATGTATTTCAGTGAGTACTGTGTAATTCCTGATTTCTCCTGTAGTAGAGCTGATCACAGCAAATAGGACTGTTAGTAGATTTGGAAACCGTTCTCCACCAAGTATGACCTATTTAGACCTGGCCTGGCTAAGCAGAGATTGTAGCTACAGTTTTCTGGAGGGGACTATAATACGTATGGTGGGCCGGGGCTTTTACAGACTACATCAATGTATGCCTTCCAGGCCGTAGCCAGCGGGCTTGCATCTGACGCCATGGAGTGGAGGAGGGGGTGACTTTGCCCCTCTCCATAGAAATGCACAACGTACGGGCCACACATGGTGAAAGATAGGACATCAAAGATAGGGTATCATCTCCACTACCTCAAATTTCAACATGACACAGCCATGATATGGTATATGAAAATGAATGAATAAATTAGACAACCCCTTTATTATCATCTCTGTTAAAGTTGACAGGTAACAGACTTGGTTGCCGCTATAGATGGATATTGAGAGCTGACTAAGCAAATCTATTTATGCTCTGATCATAATTGTTTTACGACGGCTTGTAAATTGGCACAGGCTGCTGCTATACTACTACTGTGTCATGTGAGGTGGGACAAAAGTGTGTCATGATATGATTCATCTGCCTTCTGATTAAATTAAATCACAGTTTCTATTGTACATGAAGTAGATAGGAATTTTTCCCAATGACACTTTTCCTCAGAATGTGGGCTAAGTGTCTGATTGTAAGAGATACAATCACAGGTACAAGCGGTGACCACAAGATCAGGGGTGTCTCCTAGTGCTCCATGTTCGGATGTTATCATTTACTTCTGTCTATCTGCTGATGGGGATTTCAACCCTTCTTGGAGCAGTGTCCAATACAACAACAAAACATTTAGGAGGTTTTTTGGAAACGGCAACACCAATGAGATTTATTTTTTAAATCTATGAAATAGGAATAGGGGAGTGTTTTGTATTATTGCTACTTATAAACAATTGTATCAATTTTATCAGATAGTTTTATACATCAACTGTTTTATTTCCTGGTGCAATTTACAGCAGTAATGCAAAGACAGGGCTTACATGGGTTTCTTGTGCATACAAATTATATGCAAGCCCAGTGTCGGACTGGCCCACCAGAGCATCAGAGATTCCTCCGGTGGGCCCCAAGTTCTAACACTTTATAATGGGCCCCAAAGATCTTATTTAGAAGTGAATGGATATTATGATCTGTTTCATATAGAACGATTCAGATTTGATAGATTATTAGATCTTTTTGATGATACATCCTACATAATTTGATTTTTTAAGGTACTTTAGGTTGAAGGGTGGGCCCTCAAGATCACCACCTCTGGTAGGCCCAACACAGGCCTGTCCGAAACTGTGCAAGCATATCTAAAAGGGGTCATTAGGAAGCATCACTCCCCCTTTCTGTGTCCCACTTTGGTACCATACCCTATCTTGTTCCATCTCCATTGCTCTCCTTCAGTGTCATTCATGAGCTTTGAGATGGGCCTCCCTTAGTGTGAGGAGACATTAAGGAATTCCTGAGCAGAGGGGATAAGGATATCTGTAGCAGCATGACTAGAAAAAGGGAAATCGGTTTTATAATGTGACCCCTTTTATGTAATATTTATGTATGTTTTATGTAATAGAAACCTTTGAAGCCTTTACAGGGCCTTAATTTACGAAACATCAAACTGACACCCCATATTTACTGTGCAAGGTGACCCTTAGGTGAGACATGAGTCCTGGATTTGGTAAGAAGCTGCCATTACTATTGACTCCAGCATCTGAGGGGTTACTCTTTTCTTTCTTTTCCATCTTCTAATTTCCTCCTTTTCTAATTCCCAACAAAATGAAGGCTGTGGTTTTAGTACACTGTAAATTGAGGTTCAATAACTGCAGCAGTAGGACAAGTGAGCAGGATCCATGCCTCTTTTGGGACAGATTCAATGTTTTATGGTGACCTCAGGGCATCCCCAGTAAAAATGAGGAGAAATAGTGAATAATCCCACATTTGTTTGTTTTTTTGCTTTGATCCCTTCTATTATTATGTTTATTTGTAGCTTTGTAGATACAGATACTGCAAACATTTCAGTATGTTATTTGACTCCTTTATTTTGATTTTCCAAATTGTAATTTATTTTTTCAGTTTATGTTTGGTCATATATTCACGTATCAACCAGTTAAATATGAATTTCCTAAAACTATTAATATTTTCGATGATGCTCACCACCCAAATGAGACAAAAGATTATGTTGAATCTCCTCTTTTAGCTAAACCATAGCAGAACCAAAAAGTAAGAGTTTTAGAATTTCTTAGTTATGTAAAAGTTATTGTACATGACTCAATGATATAGTACGGTAGTAACCACAGTCAAATACATACTGTCTAACATATGACCTGATTGACTTATTATGCTTTAAGGCATAGCACCCTCAAGTAGGGTATTAAAAAATAAATTTTTGGTGGGGTTAAAAAATTTCCTCCTGGTTGTATGAAAAAGGTCTTACAGTGTCAGTTTTCAGGGAATTGGGCCCTTTTTTGTTTTTGTGCTTTGATTTTTGATTTTTCATTTCCAACCTTCAAAAATCAATAAAACCTCTCTTTAAAATGACACCAGAAGTAGGATTCGAGCTGAAGATAGATTTGAAGTGACGCTCCCCACTAGCATCTCTATTCGACTAATCTTAGACATGTCAAGTAGAAGGCAGCATAGATGGGGTTATTTACCAATTGGAGCAACATCAGTTCATCCCAATTGATTCTGAAAAAATCTGATTCATTTTGGTGCCAGAAAATCATCAGATTCATACTGGATCTGTGTTTCCTAGAAAGCATTGGGCTGGTTTCAGGAGTTTAGAAACTAGTCTGACAACTTGTTTTGGTAGTCCCCTGGGTGACAGAGCCTCAGTGGGCCCCTTTGCAGTAAACTCACATAGCAGCATAATGGGAGGTTTATCATCAAGTATCTGAGGTGAACACAGCCATGGGAAAATGAAAGCTGAACTCTGATTTGTTGCCATGAGCAACTAGCACAGTTCTGCTCTAAGAGATCTTAATATATACTCACCCCCATGGATTAGCTATATATAGCCTCCTCACCCCCCATGGAATTATTATATACAGCTTGAGACCCCGTGGGTTATATGTAGGCGTTTTCCCCCATGGATTACATGCATCCCCCCCATTGATAAATTACATGAATTATATGTAGCCACCATGGAATAATTATATACAGCTTGGGCCCCCCTTACCATCTATAGATTAATTAAATGCAGTCCCCCTCCCCCTGTGGATTATAATCAGCCCCCCTCCCCCCATGGATTATATGCAGCCCTTCCTCACTTCCCCCATGGACTAGTAAAGGTGATCAGTAAAAAAAAAAGTAATACTCACCTCAGTCTTCCGCCCCGGCCGCCGCACAGCGCTTCAAATGCAGAAACGTAAACTAGCGTCCTGCAGTGTATGGAGCGGTGCTTTATGGCGCCAGAACTCAGCACTGCCAGGGTGCTGGGGACAGAGGTGTGGCCCACCCAGCAGCTCTGGTACAGTATATGGTATCACCGCTGCATTGGCCATCAGGATATTTTCTTCTGCCCTTGGTTGAAACAATTCTTTTAAGAATTTAAGCATGGACATTTTATTTATTTATTATGCATTTTGTTTCTTCTTTTAGTTTTGTGTTTCCTGGGAAAGCGTAGCAGCTTCCATTCTATAGCATCTTTGGAAAAAACGACTAGAACATTTGAAGATATGAAACTTTGTAATGGGGATGTGGTGAAAGAAAATGGGAATAAGAATAGGGCTGATCTCTCTCTCCAATCTCTTTGATGCTTCATGTATCTGATGTAGCCGCAATCAGACCTCCGACAATCTGATGACCTATCCTATTGCTATTAACACGATATAGGTACACATTGTCCTCCCACTAATATTACATCACCCTCCACCACCAGCATGTCAGTATATTTACTTGACTACTAGAATACTGTGTCCCCAATGGAGGGTATAACATTGTGTCTCCATACTACTGTGCTTCTGGGCAGCTGTCACCCATGCCATTTGTTGTCCTACTACCCTGAGTAGGAGACATGGACACACATTACCAGGTGAAAGCTTGTACTTGGTGACACTGCCCGCTATCTCTGGGAGAGGACATTTGAAACACATGAGGTAATAATCAGGGCTGGCGCCAGCATTGGGCATGCCCGGGCAAGTGTCGGGGCCCAGAGTGGCTTGGGGGGCCCACATAAGGCATACATAAGGAATCCATTGGGGCTGTATCTAATGAATTCATAGGTGGTGAGGGGGCCTTCATATAAAATAGCCATAAGGGGGCTGTATATAAAATAACCATAAGGGGGCTGTATATAAAATAACCATGAGGGGGCTGTTTGGTCTGATAAACTAACAAATATTTTAGGGTACAGGAGACTATTTTAGTTACTGAATTTTTATTGCTGCCACATGAGTTCACTTTAAAGGGGCCCACTCAGGCTCTGAGGCCTACAGAATCCTGGAGCCGACCCTGGTAATAAGGACAATATAAAAAACAAGCAAGTATTTATACTTATACTTAGTATATGTGTCTGCGTATATATGCTTATACATCAGATGAAAACGAGCAGATCCGGTCTCTCCCTGCGTGCAAACGGCAAATTTAGCATCATCTTTACCAAACAAGAACGCTGATTGTCATGGTGAGCAGTTCCAGGAGCTTGTAAAAATTCAAAAACCATGAAAATATGTGGCAATTATTATCTATTAAGGGGTTATTATATTTCTGACACGGAAAAATGGGACTGCCATGTGATATGACATGTCGTCTGCACTATAAAGAAACACTTCTTTTTGCTCAGGCTAGAAGAGGTAGAATTTTACTGGATGTGGCCTGTGTCTGGGGAAGCTATGGGCACAGTCTACCGAATTTCTGCAAGTAGACCAAGATCTAGGGCATGTCCTTGATCCGGTACATGCATGGCAGGGGGCACCTGACTTGTATCTTTGGACACTTTCACTGTCTGTACACTGTGCTTTTAATAGGCACATGACAAAGAGGTCACTCAGTAAGCAGGGGTAACATGGAGGCTTCAGAAAAAAAAAAAAAAAATTTGTATGTATTAAATTTACAAAAAACATACATGTATGCACTGGTGAACCTGATAACCAGTATAATTGTGGCTTTACAGACATACATAAACATATGCCCCCCGTGATGTATCCAGCTGCTGGCTGCCGCCATAGTTTGTCATAGTTTAATTGTCATAGTTTTGTACAAAACCATGGACACACTCAAGGTTTCCCATGGTCTAGGTGGTTGTGCAGGAGCAGGGCATTAACTCCACTTTCACTTTGGCGTGAAGGAGAAAATAATCGCAATTACTGGCGCTTCTCAAGCAATTGCAATTGTGTTAGGGCTTCTATTCCTGTATTTTGACATAGATGCCATGATAAATGTTCCCCGCTGTCTTGAGCATTTTAAAAAAATAATTATTATTTTATTAATATATTTTTTAAAAATATTATTAAAAATAATAACCCCCGCTGTCTTGAGCCTTTAAAAAAATTTTATTATTATTATATTTTTATAAATTATTATTGTTTTTAAAAACTCCAAGAACTTTGCATTGTGTTTTTGAAAGTGTGCTTTATTTCTTTTATACCGGTCAGTCAATTCTAATTCTGATTTATGTTCAATATTTATGAATTATTCGATTTAATTTCATTCCATTGTTGGCATGTTTTATAGAATTTTAGACATTCTATTGTATGTGTGTTTTTTTCATGTAGTAATTATACTATTCTCAATTAGTAATAATTTGGGAATTGTGGTGGGAAAATGATCACAGCATTTTGTTAAAACACAATTTTGAGTCATATTGTTTAAAATGATTTGCTGGTTCCTTTAATATTGGGTGATTTGATGTCATCTGACTGATCACGCTGCTGGTTCCTGTGTATATGTGTGGTATGTGTGTAGTGCGGGATTATAGATCACCTCAATTCAAAAGCAAGAATTCTAATTGTTTCTGTTAGCATATGCAACACTGTCAGGATTAGCTGTTGTACTACTGCCCCCTACCTCAACAGCAGTGTATTACATGATGCCAGTAACTGCCTTTCACTCAGTAGGCAAGAGAAAATCACTTCCTATCTATGTACGGTTCCCTCACACAGTCTACACATAGGAAGAGGTTAGATTTCAAAATGAACACATTACATGTTTTACATTTACTGCTCCACATAACCTTGTGATCACAGAATTGAACCATGTTTAATTGATTTTTTTCCCCAAAATATTGGGGCTGCAGTGTAGAGCCCAATGCTGCTGAAATTCAGTCCTCAAGTTCAGGGACCTCAGTTTTATAGATAGAAATGATAGTTAGATAGATAGAAGAGATAGCTAGGTAGAAGAAAAAGATAGATAGACATTGGTATAACTCGTAGGTCAATGGTTTGTCATAATAAGGCTAAGTTCACACTACCATATAAACTTCTGTTCTTCACTTCCATTGAAAAAGTAAAGAACAGAGATTAAACGTATCAATTGAAAATTCTATTGACATCAATGTAAATTTTATGCCATCTGTTATGTTCTGTTTAGCCAGGGATCCATTATACGTATGTTTTATGTACAGAAAAAATTACAGAGCCTGCAATCGTTTTCCTCGGTTTGAAAAAAAAAACGCATGGATGACGGATACCTGCCTAATTGAACACAATGGATTATATAACATTTACATTGATGGGATTTTTAACTTATACATTAAACCTCAGTTCTTTTTCTTTTTTTTAACAAAGGTTTAGATTGTGAGCCCCATTGGGGACATGGATCAAGTTGACGTGCTCTGTGCAGCGCTGCGTAATCTGTGTGCGCTATATAAATAAAGAATTATTATTATTAGAGGTGAGGAATGGAGATTAGAACGCTAGTGGGACCTTAACCTAAGGAAGGATTCATTCCCACGGCCGTGTGCTCGCCTGGACCGGATCTCAGATAAGCACAGTGCCAGGAGGAGGAGGTGGGAGTGGTTAGCGCTCTTCACCCCTCCTCCCTCCATAGGCAGACGAGTGACCGACTGGGTAGCAGTGCGGTTATGCACTGTGTGCTCATCTTTCAAAAAAGCATCAAGCAATCTTAGGATCCAATCGATATCCAGCTTTATTCCATTAAAATCCATAAACATGGGTGCAGGGATAACAGTCAAACTTTAGGCACAGGCATGTGTGCTCATCGCACCATGACTGGGAACCATAGAGGTCTATGGGGGCCGTGATGTGGTCGCAAATCATGCAACCAGATCACAGCCCCCAGTACGGTCATGTGAATGAGCTCTAAATGTTAAAAATGAACAGTAACTGACATCTTCAGTCTTCACTTATGTTCAGTTTATGTATAATACGTTTTTTAATGGAGATGCATAAATCTGATGGTACTGTGAGTGTAGTCTAATAATTTCTTTTTTCCTATTCACAGAAATAAGGGGGAAATGGAACACTATCCATAAAAAATACCATCCCATCTGTTTTGATTCCTACCCAGGAAATTTCTATTTAGATAGATATATAGATGGAAGGATAGCAAGATAGATATAATAATTAATTGGAAATGGATGGATAGATATATATATATATACGAAAAGTGAGCATGGTAAAACAGGCCATGATTTGGCTACAATTCCCAATGCAGTGCTGGGAATTGCGACTTCTTCCCCCTAATTTGCCGGTTGGATGGGGGGGGGGGGGGGGGGGGGCAATATTAGCTAGTTAAATATGCGGCTGGTTGAGAATATAGGGTGTGATGGAATGTTTAGGTGCATCTTTAATAATAATCAATGGAATAGGATCTAGCATTGCATTTAAAGTTCATCCTTTAGGCAGGTGTAATAAGAAATAATTCCTATTAAGGTTAATAAAATAGCACCTTCTACAGTATGGGGTTCATGTAGTACATGTAGATGTTCCCTGGAATTTCATGCCTTTCCTATATGTATGAGACCTCTGAGAAACAGTCATGTATATGTCACACTACCTCAGCTGATCAGAAGAGATGACTGCTCACAATACAGTTCTAATACAGATTACAGATATTTTAATCAATAATTGCAACACTGAAAATGTTATGTATTATAAGAGAAGGAAAAAACACCAAAAACATTGCAATTGTCATTAGGGTTAAAATAATTAGGATATTATCTCCTATAGGAGTACAAGTAAAACCACCGGCACAGAGTAGTGCTACAGATCGTGCCGGATGACAGGTCTGGGGTCTGGTACAGACTCCGCGCTGTCTTGGGAATGGGTTGTCAATCCCTTATGACATCACAGGGAGAGAGGATCCTAGGTCATTGCTCCCCAATGGCGTCACAGGGAGCGATTATCCGTGACTTTGTCAGCGTCATTTAAAGATAGATAGGAGGCCTCATCAAACGTTGTTAACAATACCGCAACAAAAGCTTTTTGATGTGCAGCCCTTCAACCAGCTTTTTCGGGTGAACCTAAAATGGAAAACCTGCACTTGCTGATGAAGTTTGCGGACATGAACCGGAAATATTCAGCACAAAACCGAACATTGCGGTTCAGGTTCGCTCAACCTTACAGAAGGCCACAAAATATTCTAGAGACTATATTTTTCCGTACATAAAAGGAAGTCTACCATCAAAATCCATCATGATAAACTAGGAACACTTACTCATACATCCAAGCACTAGGACTGTGGTGAGGCCGGTTGGATTTACTGCCAAATTTTATGAAATGCCTTTGGAGATGGCTTCTGGAAGAGAAATGAACATTCAATTCACCGGTGATAACTGTGGTGGACATTCCTGTAGTCAACATGCCGAAATACTTGCAACATCTGTGGCATTGAGCTGTGCATTTTAGAGTGGCCGACTGTATTATTGTGGCCAATCTAAGTCAAACCTGGGCAATAATCACGTGTCAACCAGCTTCTTGATCCACCCATAAGGTGGATGGATTGTCCCAAAAAAGGGGGTGTCCACTTTAAGGACATTCCGTCTAATAATTGATATTGTTTGTGTAATGAAAAGTTATAACATTTTCCAATATCATTTCTGTATCAATTCTTCACAGTTTCCAAGATCTCTGCTTGCTGCTATGCAACAGGAAGCTTCATCGTTTACTTCCTGTAGATTAACACAGGTAATAGTCATGTGATGTCACACAGGTGTACGGCTCGTTATAACACAGTGTAATTTAAACTGTGTGATATAATGAGCCACGCACCTGTGTGACATCACATGACCATGGACCAGTGTTCATCTACAGGTAGTAAACATAGAAGCTTCCTATAGAGGGTCAGCAAGCAGAGATATAGAAAACAGTCAGGACTTGATACAGAAAGTATATTGGAAAATGTTATAACTTTTTATTACACAAACCATATTAATTAGTTGCTATAATGTGCTTAAAGTGGACAACCCCTTTAAAGGAGGAGTGCTCTCACTAACACAGACTATGTGAACAATACTTGAGAAAACAAGCTTTTTGTATACATGACTTCTGTGATGTCTCTCACAGTAGGAGAAATTACACAGAAGTCTATTTCCTTATCTACAGAGGACAGTAGGGGAGAGAGCAGCAGTGTAAGTCTTTGTTCACATGAAGCATTTGTGTTACATTTTGAAAGGCTGTGTGGAGGGGCTAGGCCCCGAGTGCAGATGCGTTTCACTGAATCACTTGCGATCGGGAATGAGGAGCATGTGTTCTATATTGTTTACATGTAAAACACATGTTGCTTATTCCTGATTGCAAGTATCAGAATGGAAACGCATCTGTGCTCGGCCAAGCCCATCCCTGCAGCCACGGTGCGTGTGAATCCAAATCGTCTAAAAATTGACAATGCAAAAAAACGATTAAACCAAAAGCAACTTTGTATAATATAATAAAGAAGCATCACAAAGCAATAAATAGTATATTTCATAACCCCATAATCACTGACAGTAAAACATTAAAATACGGCCACCATAATATTATTCACGCTGATCATGATGGGAATTAGATGCAGATTTTTCCTTGAAATGGGTGAAGAGGTAAAATAATCCTTTTCAGAAAAAAACACATGGAAATCCACGGCAGATCCACACTAGACAGGGCCTGCACCAGCACTGAGCAAATGTGCAGATGTGTGTGGCTAGCGTCCTGCTCCAGATTTTGTTATGCGCATTTTTATCTTCACTTTGTGAGTATGATGAATCGGAATAAATTTTAATTTGTTTGTCCATCTGCATGCATATTTCTTCCAGTAATATCGAACAATAAAAATATTTGAAGGAAGACGAATAGACGCGATGGTGCTGGCTTGAACGGTGGCATTGTTTTATCCGGAGGATCTGTGGATCAGTGCGGTTTATCGACACAGAAAGAATGATCATTACAGGAGAGGAGCCTTATAGAAAATCATTGGGAGCTCTGGTCAGAGTAAAAAAACGATTTTACTTTTTCTTTTGGATTTTAATTGAAACATTGTGGACCGGTCTCAAACCGCTTGTAGCTCCGAGCGGCAAACGGTGCACCACAAAAGTTGCTTTTTAGCACTGAGCAAACCTGGGCAAGTTTCGGGGGCCCAGAGTGGATGGGGGGGGGGGGCACATATAGGGAATACATGGGGTGAGGGGGGCTGTATCTAATTAATCAATAGGGGGTGAGGGGGCCTCTATATAAAATAACCATGAGGGGGCCTTTATAGAAAATAACCATGAGGGGGATGTATATAAAATAACCATGAGCATTTTGTTATGATAAACTAGGGAATATTTTAGGGAACTGGAGACATGAGAGTTCACTGCAAAGGGGCCTACTGAGGCTATGTCACCCAGGGGCCTACTGAAACCCAGAGCTGACCCTGACACTAGACATGATACAAATGGACAGAAAAAAGTGCAAAATTGTGTTGTGTGCTGTGTGCCATAGTCTCTTGTTCCCTACATTATGCCATGTATTATTCTAAGGGATCCCGGAACGTGGATCCCATCTCTTCAGCAAGTACTAATGATATGCTATCGCCTCCTTTATAAGCTTTAGAATGTGGCTAATCTGACATGTCACATCTAATCATATGATGAGAAAGCCCTGAAATCCTGAGATCATGGTATCATGAGAAGCATATAGGATGATATAATTTCCTTCATTCTATAAACAATGTATTTGAAGGCTAAACAAATGTTTATGTCATGAAGGACATGGTTTCTTTCACGAGTAAAACTTTATGAGTAGCCATAAATGTGATCCTATTCAAGATGTCAATAACATAAACATGCTGGATCATCCATATATCATCCAGTTCCATTATTTACATTCTGTATAAATACATACAACTCACTATATTCAAGCACTTCAATGGGTCTGGTGCAAAATGTCTTCTCTTTCTGCTCAATGTGGCTAAAGTGAAGATCCCAGTGAGGTTAAAGTGGACCTGTCACCAAAATGCTGAGTGTCACACCTAACGCCATGTGCCCTGGGTGCCACCACCCTTTGCTTTTATGAGCTTGTTCACATATAAGCTTCTGGGGCCCATATCTGTTCTAATTTTCCAACCAATCAGAGCTCAGCTTTGACTCTCCCATGGTTGTTTATAAAATTAAAACTTGGCTCTGATTGGTTTCCTTGCGTAACTAGAACATTTTTACCTCAGACACTTCTGAAAAATCTCCCCTAAAATTCTTATAAATAATATGACACCAAAAAGAACCGAAGATAGTGGTGTCTTAAGGAATTCTCCCCTGCAGCCTCTTAACTTGACTCATCTCAGACAAATGTGACTCTTCTCTGCATATTTTCACATGAATTTTGGAGATTTTTTTGAAAGGCAAACAAGTGAGAATTTTACATAAAAGAGGGAATTCTAGAAAGAACATCTCATATCCTACCTGAGGTTTCCAGTATGGGGTAAAATTAGTTACAACCAAGAAACAAAGGCTGATGGGCACCGGAGATCATTTATATAGGAGTAAGGCTAATTTCACACTACCGTCCAAACCTCTGTTAAATAAAAGGTAAAGAATGGAGGTTTAATGTATCAGTTAAAGATCCCATTGACATCAATGTAAATTTTATGTCATCCGTTATGGTCGGTTTGGTAGTTATCCATTATCCAAGGGTTTTTTTTTTTCAAACGTAGGAAAATTACTGCAGCCTCTGTCATTTTTTCCATTCAAAAACTCATGGATAATGGATACCTGCCTAAACGGAACATAACGAATGAGATAAAATTTACATTGATGTCATAAATTAAAGCTCCATTTTTTACTTTTTTAAACACAGTTGAAGAGAGATTTGAACTACAGTGTAAACTTAGTCTAATGGTGGATATACTTTGTATATTCTCAGTATTATTTATTAAATTGATGTTCAACTTCTTTGCATGTTATCCTCATCCACAGTATACACTGATTTTGAGAACAGGGGTCCAGTTTTCTCTAATTAGTGGAGAGAAGGGTTGACCAAGGGTCTGGGGTCTCCTTTCAATCATGTGGGAGTGTCGGTAATTACTGCTCACAGAATCTCAGATACTTACACAGACAGTGATTGGGGGTGCTGGAGATAGCTTACTGCTGATTTTGGTAATTTCCTACACTCCAATTGTATTGAGTGGGGCAGTAGGACAAATGCTTGACCTGCAACTCCACTCATCAGATAGAGCAGGACCCCTGTTCTCTGGATTTTTGGGGGTCCATTCTCCTGTGGTGGTGGGATAATGTGCAAACTTGGTACATTGGTACACTTGGTAAACTTTTTTCTGTATGAGTGCTGTATTGCTTTGTATTGTATTTTGGTTGGTTCTATTTTGAAGTACATATGATTTTTAGTTTTTGCTTTGTTGGAAGAATGAAAAGACGTTACAATTCTATCAATGTTTTTGACTTTGTTCCCTATCAACTTTTAGTTATTATTTTATTATTTTATTTTTATTTTTTCCAGGTGTAATGAAGCTTTATTGTTCATCCTTGTTCCCTTGTCAACCCAAAAATTTTAAACTCCAACATTGAAGTTACAATGATAAAATATACAGTTCTGACTTACATACAAATTCAACTTATGAACAAACCTAAAGAACCTCTCTTGTATGAAAGGTGGCAGTCCTTGGGAAACGTATATTATTGTAACTCCAGACAATTGGATGTTCAAAATTTTGTGCTGTTATGGGAATAAAAATGATCAGTAAAGCTTAATTACAGACACCTTACAGCTGATCATTGTAACCTGGGACTAAAGTAAAGCATTCAGAAAGCTTCCCCCAGGGTCACAGTGGGCAGAGTGTTCGTCTGTAACTAGGGGTCATCTGTAAGTCAAGTGTCCTTTAAGGGATCCAGTCAGCAGAAATTGACCCAACAAACCACTACCTATATATTGGTAAGCAGCTGAACACTGTCCAGATGTTTTTTTTCATGCTCAAGAAAATCTACCTTGAAGTGAGATGTAAATTGGTTGTATAGAGTCAAGGAGGTGGAACCATTAACACTGAAGCCACGCCCTGTCTCCGAACAAACCCTTCACTCTAATTAATGGTCCTTCATCCAAAGACATCACTATCCAGCTCTCATGAAGTCAATTACAGGGGAGGGGGTGTTCAGAGGTGAAGAGAGCTTGACTTTCATGTTAATCTCTCCACCTCTTTGACTTTATACAACCGATTTATATCTTACTTCAAAGTTGATTTTCAGTTTAATGCCACCATGCTGCGTCATGAAAAATGATCTGGAAGGTGTTAAGCTGCTTGACAACTTACTTTATAGTTTCGTTTATAAGGCCAATTTCTGATGACAGGTTTCTTTTAAGTTGGGGACATCTGTATATATATATATATATATATATATATATATATATATATATATATATATATATATAAAAGAAAATAGGTGGCACTACAAATCAGTGGAACAAATTCAAGTGCTCCAGCTTGGGAATAGTGCCGCCTATTTTCATATATATATATATATATATATATATATATATATATATATATTTATCATATACAGCTGTTTTGCTATGGGTTCCTATTCTTTGTGTATACACTCCTTCCACATAGCCGAGGGAGAAGTTGATCCATAAATGTTTTATTAAAATGTATATATAATCTCCCTCTTGGAAGCCATTGTTGCTTTATAAATAACAGCTTGCTCATGTAACATGTTCTGAAAATTTATAAAAAAAATAAAAAAGTTGAATTAAACCCAATTTATCAGCATTTTAACTATTTACTTTAACATGCTGCAAAAACTTTCAGGACTGTGAAATATATTCTTATTTTATTTACATTAGGCACAGTCACTGACATCACTGCAATGCCATGAATGCAAACAGACCTTTCATGCTTACACAAGCTGGAGACTTTGGTTTCAGTATGGCATACGTTTGTCATAAGTTTTCTTAATCGGCATGTAAATTTACATACTGATTATCACTCTTAAACAGTAATGAATATAATGATTTCCTTTCTACTGATATAAGAAAGTGTTGTAATAGGACATTGGATACAGCACTATCTAAGATCTTTACAGTATCGACGACATATGATGGGCGAGTAATGTACTATACAAGATATGGTAAAAATAGCTCCCCACTTGTCTGTCCTGTTAATTCCCTGTGAAGGAGCCTTGAAAATTGTGCAACAGTTTGCGAATACTTTGGGTGGAACCTTTAATTATAACATAGATATATATATATATATAAAATTGCAGGTCCAGATCTTGAATAAGATTACATTACTATATGCTAATATCTGGGGTGCTGCTATGCCATTCATTCCTGTTGTATCGTTTGAAATGTCAGAAAACCCCTCTAGAAGTCCAGATCTAACCACTGATAAGATGTGAAATGTTATTAATGGGTTTATATTATGGGATTAACCCATTTTAGGCTTTATACTGGAATTACCATGTGTATATTATGGTATACTGGGAAAATATGCAATGTTTTCTAGGATGGGATAAGGATAACCACGCCTCTACATTGTAAGGCAGATCCCTTGACATCAAGCATGACCTTCAGGAAGCCTTATGACATGATGCAGGATTAAAACCAAACCAGTATATCTATTCCAGACAGCTCTGTTTCGACTTGATTGGATCTCTTCAGTACAGTGAAGTGGTTTGGAACTGGTTTGGCTGGGTGAGAGGCTTGTGACTAGGTTCGGGAAGTAAGAGTTCTCCTTGCGGAGACTGCCAATTAAGGCCGCCATGTAGGCGTGTGGAGTCTTATAGTCATGAATAGCCATGGATGGTATAATCACTCTAGAATGTAAGGCTAGGCTCACATCTATTAGTTGTGTCTGTCCAGTCAATTTATGCCCGAACCACATAATATCTGAGCTGCAAAATATTAGAGAAAGTCTTAGATAAACTAGCAGCATGTAAAAGTAATGAGCTTAGGCTGTAGAATTCATGCTGCCGCCTTATAAACTAATTGGAATACCACTGGGGACTACAGTACAAGAAAAAGACTTGTGTCTTCTGGTCACAAATGAGCTGAGCTGTAGCACTCAATGTCAGGCTGCAGCTGATAAAGCAAATGCAATATTAGGTCTTTGCTCCGCTGCCTCTGTATGGCTTGTTTTTTCTGACCTTCGTAAACTATATTCTATGGGTGAATAGGTCCAGGTTAGGATGTGCCCTTCTCTTTAACCCCTTAAGGACGCAGGGTTTTTCGCTCATTTCTCGCTCTCCACCTTCAAAAATCCATAATTTTTTTCTATTTTCCGTGTACAGACCTGTGTGCAAATTTAGCAAATTTTGTGCATAACGAATTTTACTTTCCCCTGATATTATTAATTATAACATGCCGTGTACTGGGAAGCAGGAAAAAAATTCCAAATGTGGTAAAATTAAAAAAAAAAAACTGCATGTGCGTCACGTTCTTGTGGGCTCAGTTTTTACGACTTTCACTCTTCGCTCCAAATAACACCTCTACTTTATTTTTTGGTTTGTTGCGATCGTGGTGATACCAAATTTATACAGGGTTTATTGCGTTTTAATAAATTTTCAAAAATTAAATGAATGTGTACAAAAAAGGAAAAAACTTTGGTATATGGAGCTGTGTGATGTGTCATTTTTTGCGAAATGAGCCGACGTTTTCATTGCTGCCATTTTGAGGACTGTGCGACATTTTGATCACTTTTCATGTAAAAAGGGGTAAAAGTCGCATTTGGGACATTAGGGCGCCATTTCCCGTCTCGGAGGTCACCGTCGTCAATAACATTTTTATATTTTGATAGATCGGGCATTTTGGGGCACGGCAATACCTAATGTGTTTGTGATTTTTACTGTTTATTATATTTTATATCAGTTCCAGGGAAAGGGGATGATTTTAATTTTTAATATTTTATAAATTTTTAAAATTTTTTAAACTTTTTTTTTTTCACTATTTCTTAGACCATCTAGGGTACTTTAACCCTAGATGGTCAGATCGTTCCTACCATATACTGCAATACAACTGTATTGCAGTATATGGAGTTTTTTCACACAATCTTCATGGCAACCGATTGCTGCCCCCATGATGGGAGCGGCGATCGGAGGTAACATGATGGGTGCGACGATCGTAGGTAACATGCGCCGCCACGTTTTAAGTGCCGCCGGCGACAGAGGTTGCAAGCACCAACCGCGGGTGATAGTGATGGGTCTTTGCTGCAATATGCGTCACATAGCGTGAAGGGGATAAGAGAACGGTTCTTTAAAAAAAGGCAAAAAGTTGATTGACAATGTATTGGAGGAAACTTTTTCCTTTAATAAGATACAGTGGAACCTTGGATTACAAGTAACTTGGTCTGCAAGCATTTTGTAAGACAAGTGTAACGTTTGTTGCAAAAAAAATTCAGCTGTCCGCGGATGGCACATTAGGTGGCTTTTATTTCTATTGTATTTTCTGTGTGTGAAATCTGAGGGCTTAGGTTTCTGCTCTGCGCAGTTCAGCACTGTCCAGCAAAGACACTGATCTGATGGCCAGCTTATGTAGTCTGCTCTTAGAGGTCTGTCTAGGATGTGCCCAGTCCCATCACAGCTTGCTGGTTATATTATCATATCTCAGCTCTGTATCTTGCTTTGATTTTTGATCTCGGCTATTGTACTATTGACTATCCCTCCTGGACTTTGATTCTGTACCGTACCTACTATCTTGTTATGACCCACACATTTGACTTCGCTTTCTGTGTTATTTATTTATTTGTTTGTCTGTCTTGTTTCGTATCTCCACTGTGGGAGGAAGGTATGGTCATCATGATTGTCCCGTATCACCTAGGAAGCTAAAGGCAAGTAGGCAAGTTTGGAGAGTCAGTTTAGGGCTCACTGTCCTGTCTGTCCTTCCCTGTGCTCCAAGCCACCCCCTACTTACAACAAGCTTTAATTTTACAAACATTTTAACTTGGTTTGCAAACAAAATGTCATAATGCAAGCATTATGTGAGCCCTCCCCATCCTCTACTGTACTGTACCTCCATCTCTCACAAGGGTAACACAATGTTCAAGATGTATAAGAAATAAAGGGGCTAGATGTTGTACAACACATAACTAAATATTTATGGGTGTGGATCGAATCTTTTGTGTTTTGATGATTTCCTATGGGAAAACCTTCTTTGAGCGATTTGGATTACAAGCATGTTCCCAACACAAGTCTTATCCTTCCCGTCAGGAGAAAGAAGAGGTGTCCATGCCTACTTGCTCATACTGTGGTAACCTGCAGGTAACAACTGGAAAACAGTCTCTAGTCTGGGTATATAAAGAAAAAACTTGGCACTACTTGGTGAAGAAAACTGAGGAACTGAATTTTTTTTTTATTCCAAAAATAAGAGTATGGCAATCGAAAAAAAATTTTGCAACATTTCGGTCTTAGTAATTCAAACCTTCATCAGGCACGAATTTCAAGGTATATATGGGGAAAGTGGTGATGTAATGCGATGCTGTGACCGCTGAGGTGCTGGTAGAAAGGAGGAAAAGCGGGAGCCCCCGCTGGTGATGAACGTGCTCTAGTCTGGGTATAACTAACAGATAACAAAAATGATATGTAACGATTAGCAACAACACAGGAAAAAAGTGTTGATTGCACTTACTGAGATGGAGAAACTATTCACAGGTGGAATTTTCGCCCATTCTTCCACAAAAACTTCAAATCTTGGACATTCTTTGGGCTCCTTCTATGAACTCCTTAGTTCATAGTTCATTCAACATTTCCATCCATAGCTTTAGTTCCTTCCATAGATTTCCTATTGGAATAAGGCAAAGTGATTGGGTGGGCTCTGTGTTTGGGATCATTGTCTTGCTGACATCTCCACCTTTGTTTCATCTTCATTATCCGGGCAGATGGCACCAGACTTTATCCATTCATCTTTTCTTGAATTATATGAAGTTTGTGTTGTATGCTAAAAATCGGCCCCACATCATGATGTTTCCAAACTTTACTATTAATGGAGCTTTTCAGGATGATATTCAGTGCACTTTGTCCTTCAAACATGTTGTGTATTATGATATCCAAAGATTAAAAATTTGTTAATCATTTGTCTAGATGATGAAACACACTTGTACGTGTTTTTTGTACAGTAATGGAGTCTTGCTTGGTGATCGTTTATATGGGCCATGGAGGTTGAGTGCATTTCCGATTGTTGTAGCTGCTGATTCAAAGTCTTTCTGTAGCCCAAAAAACAGATGGTCGGTCCTAGGTGCTGGGACAACTAATTCTTTGCACTCTTCTGTCAGGTGTGGAAAGCACCTGGTCGTGGCCATTTTATGGTGAAATGATGTTCTTTTCACTTCTGGAATATGACCTCAGCAGTGCTCTTAGTAATAGGTAGTGGTTTAGAAATTCTTCTTTAAAAATTCTTTATAACATCTAAAAACCTGAGCTGAAATCCCTAAGTCAAGGATCTGATGAGGAAGGTGTCACCAGAAAATTACCTATTTTTTTCAACCAAACTTTTAAAAAGTATATATTTTAAGTGTTTTTAATGATTTTTCATAAAGTTTTTTGCCATTCTCTCCTGTGACTATAGGCATAGTAACAGAATGACACTTCTATTTATGTATTGGATTTGCAGCAATCATCTCATTTACATCAAAAACAGAATAAAAATAGAAGACGACTCTTCCATGGAAAAACTCCACTACTGTAAATGTCACAGTAAATGTATTCAGTCTTTTGCTGCCATTGTTCCTGAGGCTGAGGATTTATAAGTATACATAAACATAAATACAGTTAGAAAAAGTAATACATTTCGTTATCGGGTTTGGACTCTAAATAAAAACTAGCGACATATTCCCCTTTAAAATAATAAGCAAATAATGACATATCTTCAAACACTAGAATAACAAGACAGTAGACATATTCAGGGGCTAGGAGGAAGAATGGTAACAATCAGGACATTTTGCATGTAGATGGACCAAAGTCCAAAGCTAAGGGAAATATGGAACCATGGTGCACGCATAGTGGCCTACAGTATAAAGCCCATGGGTGAGCCATAACCATTAGGACTTAGGTGGGACTTGGCATGTACAGATTCTGATTAGTACAGTATGTTCTCATGTGGTGTATATTGGGTCACACAATATAGTTAGCCTCTTTTAGGCAATTATTTTCGATTTAATGCTCCATATAAGAGTGATTAGACTGGAATGTTTTTAGACGTCAATCATAGAAACATTAATAGGGAAGGTATGAAACAACAAATTAGTAACAGATAAGACCTATTATATAGACCTATAGTAAATTGTAGGCTAAAAGTGGCCTAAAAATTCACTAGGACACTGAACTAAATGCATTATCCAATGAGATCCAATTTCGGACACTTCTATGGAACTACTAGATCTATCAGCAAATGTTTACTTAAAAAAATACAGGAATAGCTGCCAAGTTATATGAACAGCGGGCTGTGGACCCACTTTGTCACCGAACCAATTCGGCTCTGGGTTTCATCCATATATATCAATCAGTATTCACCTTTAACCCCATGTAATGATCTAGACGTTGCTGTGATGAGGCTAGACCAAAGAAGGTGCAACAGCAGCAGGACAGCAGTGACCATGTCTACCCAATAGTTTCAGTGGCAAGGAGTTTTGGCTGGCTTGGTGCTGACTGGAAAAATATATTTGTGAATTGGTATTAAGGAGGGATTCATACTTGAGTTGATGTCAGATTCTATTTGCAAATTACGTGTTTGGGAGGTGGATTATCTCCTTCATTGGTAGACGAGTCAAGGAAGATATCCATTACTAGATTGAAGTCATCTACAAAAACACAGATTTATACGTGGATCTGCCCAAAGTAATGAGGGCCACGATGGAAGACTAACCTAAACTGGATGCTTTGCTTGGTGAATTCTTCATGTGTTATAGGCTGGCTATATGACAAGCTGCCTGGACGCTGTGAAACAAGCACGTGCGAGTAATGTATAATGATGGCATTTTTACAAACTTTGTGCACTGGTCCAGCATCTATATCATTTGTAGCTCAACAGAACAACTAAGCTCAAAGCAGGGAGATGTGTAATGTCCCTAATGATGCACTAGATGCCCAAAACCTTTCCACAGAGAACAATGTGGCATGAATTGTAAGCACAGGTACGTGTGCTGCACCGTACCGCTCCCGTACAGGGCCGTGAGCCCATAGGAGTGTATGGGGGACGTATATCGGCCGTATATACGTCGGCCGTATATACGTCCCCCATACTGTAGTGTGAATGTAGCCTTAAACAGTATTGACGTAATTGATTATTTGTAGCATAAACTTATCTCTAGCTATAGAAATGTTTGGTTTACCAACATAACTGGCTTCTTTAATCACTGCTACACTGCAGCAGACAACTACAACATAAATGTAAAATATAATTATAGAAGGCCCAGACTGAAACCATATATTAATTCAGGGGTTTAAAAAAATCCACTTTTCTGTAAAAAACCCTTATTTTCCTATAAAAACTGTATAATGGTTTGATTCCATTCCTAATGACTAGAGATGAGCGAACATACTCGTCCGAGCTTGATGCTCGTTCGAGCATTAGCGTACTCGAAACTGCACGTTGCTCGGACGAATACTTCGCCCGCTCGAGAAAATGGCATCTCCCGCCGTTTTGCTTTTTGGCGGCCAGAAACAGAGCCAATCACAAGCCAGGAGACTCTGCACTCCACCCAGCATGACGTGGTACCCTTACACGTCGATAGCAGTGGTTGGCTGGCCAGATCAGGTGACCCTGGGATAGACTAGCCGCTGCCCGCGCTGCTCGGATCATTCTGTGTCTGGATGCCGCTAGGGAGAGAGCTGCTGCTGGTCAGGGAAAGCGTTAGGGTGTTCTATTAGAATAGTGTTAGGCAGGAGTGATTCTACAAGAACCCAACAGCCCTTCTTAGGGCTACAATAACGTTATACTTTTTTTTTTTTTGTTTGCTTGTGGCTGGGCTTGCTGGCACTAGTAGTGCAGCTAGTACCATATTGTGAGGAATTTGCAGGGGGACTTGCTACCGTTGTGTTTAGCTCTTAGTGACACACATATCCACCTCAAACACCAAAGTGGGAAAATTTATTAGGGGTTTGATTTCAATTAGGCACAGTCTGGCAGTTTCTTTTTATTTTACGTTTATTTTTTCATAACTCAGCGTCATCTCATCTGGCATAGCAGTGTGCTTTAATACTTGGCTAGAAAATAGCCATAGGAGAATCCAAACGGCTTACTTACGCCTACAATAGCGTTATATATATTTTATTTCTGGTTGATCTGCTGGTGGCTGTCCTTGCTGCAGTGCATCTACTAGCCAATTGTGAGGAATTTGGAGTGAGACTTGCGACCGCTGTGTTTAGCGCTTAGTGACGCACATATCCATCGCAAAGACCGAAGTGGGAAAATTTATTAGGGGTTGGATTTCAATTAGGCACAGTCTGGCAGTTTCTTTTTATTTTACGTTTATTTTTTCATAACTCAGCGTCATCTCATCAGTGTGCTTTCATACTTGGCTAGAAAATAGCCAAAGGAGAATCCAAACGGCTTACTTACGCCTACAATAGCGTTCTATATATTTTATTTCTGGTTGATCTGCTGGTGGCTGTCCTTGCTGCAGTGCATCTACTAGCCAATTGTGAGGAATTTGGAGTGAGACTTGCGACCGCTGTGTTTAGCGCTTAGTGACGCACATATCCATCGCAAAGACTGAAGTGGGAAAATTTATTAGGGGTTGGATTTCAATTAGGCACAGTCTGCCATTTCCTTTTTATTTTACGTTTATTTTTTCATAACTCAGCGTCATCTCATCTGGCATAGCAGTGTGCTTTCATACTTGGCTAGAAAATAGCCATAGCAATAGGATAGCATCGTTTGGTTTTAAAAACTAAAAAACACAAAAAAAAACTAAAAAACACAAAAAAACACAAAAAAAAGTTAAAAAAAAATTAAAGTTATAACTTTCATTTTCAAAATGTTTAACCCGAGGGCTAGGGGTAGAGGACGAGGGCGGGGACGTGGGCGTCCAACTACTGCAGGGGTCAGAGGCCGTGGTCCTGGGCGGGGTGAGACACCACCTGCTGATGAGGGAGCAGGGGAACGTCGCAGAGCTACACTCCCTAGGTTCATGTCTCAAGTTACTGGGACTCGTGGTAGAGCACTGTTGAGGCCAGAACAGTGCGAACAGGTGATGTCGTGGATTGCCGACAATGCTTCAAGCAAATTGTCCACCAGTCAGTATTCCACGCAGTCCACCCATGTCACCGAAATCGGCACTCCTCCAGCTCCTGCACCTCAGCCTCCTCCCCCCCAGTCTGCCCCCTCCCAGGAAAATTTGGCATTTGAACGGGCATACTCTGATGAACTTTTTTCTGGACCCTTCCCACAGTCACAAACCACTTGTCCGGTTGCTGCTGAGCAATTTTCCGATGCCCAGGTTTTCCACCAGTCGCAGTCTGTGGGTGATGAGGACCTTCTTGACGTAGTGGAAGAAGTGTGTAAAGAGGTGTCCGACGATGAGGAGACACGGTTGTCAGACAGTGGTGAAGTTGTTGTCAGGGCAGGAAGTCCGAGGGGGGAGCAGACTGAGGGATCGGAGGATGATGAGGTGACAGACCCAAGCTGGGTTGAGAGGCCGGGTGAACACAGTGCTTCTGAGACGGAGGAGAGTCCTCGACCAGAACAGGTTGGAAGAGGCAGTGGTGGGGCCAGACAGAGAGGAAGGGCCAGAGCAGGTGCATCAGCGCCAAATGTGTCACGTAGTGAAGCTCCCATGGCGAGGGCTCCCGCGGCGAGGGCTAGATTTTCAGAAGTCTGGAGGTTCTTTAAGGAAACACCGGATGACCGACGGACTGTGGTGTGCAACCTTTGCCAAACCAGGATCAGCAGGGGTTCCACCACTACTAGCTTAACTACCACCAGTATGCGCAGGCATATGAATGCTAAACACCCCACTCAGTGGCACCAAGCCCGTTCACCTCCGGCCGTGCACACCACTGCTCCTTCCCCTGTGTCAGCTGATAGTCAGCCCCCTGCCAAGGACCCTGGCACAAAAACCCCATCGTCGCCTCCACGATCCTCCACAGCATCCACCAGCATTCAGCTCTCCATACCCCAGACGCTGGAGCGGAAACGGAAATATAGTGCAAACCACCCGCACGCCCAAGCCCTTAATGTCCACATCTCCAGATTGCTTAGCCTGGAGATGCTGCCCTATAGGCTAGTAGAGACCGAGGCCTTTCGCAACCTCATGGCGGTGGCCGCCCCTCGGTATTCGGTCCCCAGCCGCCACTACTTTTCCCGATGTGCCGTCCCAGCCCTGCACCAGCACGTGTCAGACAACATCATCCGTGCCCTGACCAACGCCGTTTCTGACAAGGTCCACCTGACCACGGACACGTGGACGAGTGCTGCCGGGCAGGGCCACTGTATATCGCTGACGGCACATTGGGTTAACTTGGTGGAGGCTGGGACCGAGTCTGACCCTGCGGCTGGTCATATACTGCCGACGCCGAGGATTGCGGGGCCTACCTCGGTCCAGGTCTTTCAGGCCTACTATGCCTTCTCCTCCTCCCACCCCTCCTCCACCTCCTCCTCCGAACTACCATCCGTGGGCATGGCGCCATCAGTCGCTAGCTCTAGGCACAGCAGCAGTGCCGTCGCTAAGCGACAGCAGGCGGTGCTCAAACTGCTGAGCCTAGGCGATAAAAGGCACACCGCCCAAGAGCTATTACAGGGCATCACGGCGCAGACTGATCTGTGGCTGGCACCGCTGAACCTGAAGCCAGGCATGGTTGTGTGTGACAACGGCCGTAACCTGGTGGCGGCTCTGCAACTCGGCAGACTGACACATGTGCCATGCCTGGCCCATGTGTTAAATCTGATAGTTCAGTGTTTCCTCAAGACATACCCCAATCTGTCTGATTTGCTCACGAAGGTGCGCCGCATCTGTGCGCATTTCAGGAAGTCCAGCACAGATGCTGCCACTCTCAGGGCAGCGCAGCGCCGCCTCCAACTGCCCGCTCACCGACTGTTGTGTGACGTGCCCACGAGGTGGAATACAACATTAACAATGTTATCCAGAGTTTACCAGCAGCGCAGAGCGATTGTAGACTGCCAGATGTCAACTTCCACCAGAACTGGTAGTCAGGTCAGTCAGCTTCCTCAAGTCTACAATGAGGAGTGGACGTGGATGTCTGATATCTGTCAGGTGCTGAGTAACTTTGAGGAGTCAACACAGATGGTCAGTGGCGATGCCGCCATCATCAGCCTCACCATCCCGCTGCTTGGCCTGTTGAAAAACTCTCTGATCAGCATGAAGTCGGAAGCTTTGCGCTCGTCACAAGAGACGGGGGAAGAAGATTCCCTTGTTGATAGCCAAAGCACCCTTAGGTCTGTTTCTCAGCGCATATCGGAGGAGGTGGAGGTGGAGGAGGATGAGGAGGAAGAGGAGGAGAATGTTGGCGAGACACAAGAGGGGACCATTGTTGAGTCCTTCACTGTTCAGCTTGTATGGGCAGAAGAAGAGGAGTTGGAGGAGTTGGAGGAGGAGGAAATGGACAGTCAGGCCAGTGAGGGGAGTGAATTCTTACGCGTTGGTACTCTGGCGCATATGGCAGATTTCATGCTAGGCTGCCTATCCCGTGACCCTCGCGTTCAAAGAATTTATTCCAGCACCGATTACTGGGTATTCACTCTCCTGGACCCACGGTACAAGCAAAATCTTTCCACTCTCATCCCTGGAGAGGAAAGGAGTGTGAGAATGCATGAATACCAGCAGGCCCTGGTGCACAAGCTGAAACACTATTTCCCTTCTGACAGCGCTAGCGGCAGAGTGCGTAGTTCTGCGGGACAAGTAGCGAGGGAGAGTAGGCGAGCAGGCAGCTTGTCCAGCACTGGCAAGGGTACGCTTTACAAGGCTTTTGCCAGCTTTATGTCACCCCAGCAAGACACTGTCACCTGTCCCCAGTCTCGGCAGAGTAGGGCTGATCTTTACAGAAAGATGGTGAGGGAGTACGTAGCTGACCATACCATCGTCCTAAATGATCACACAGCTCCCTACAACTACTGGGTTTCAAAGCTGGACATGTGGCACGAACTGGCGCTGTACGCCTTGGAGGTTCTTACCTGCCCTGCCGCTAGCGTCTTGTCCGAGCGGGTTTTCAGTGCAGCTGGTGGCATCATCACCGATAAGCGTACACGCCTGTCGACTGACAGCGCTGACAGGCTGACGCTTATTAAGATGAATAAAGCCTGGATTTCTCATAATTTCCAATCTCCACCAGGTGAAGGAAGCTCAACCTGAATAATTTATGCACTCCTCCTCTTCCTCATTTTCCTCCTTCTCCTCCTCTTTGTACAGTAAAGCAGAGGAAACTGGCTTTTTTTTGACAGGGCCCACTGGCTCTAGCTATAGTACTTTATGCATTTAATTTTTCTGGAGGGCCACCTACCCGGTCCTCTGTTTTAAACAATTTTTGGGAGTGCCACATACAGGCACTCAATCTATTCAATTTTTCTGGAGGGCCACCTACCTGCTCCTCTGGTTTGAAAACTTTTTTGGACTGCCACATACAGGCACTCAATCTATTTCATTTTTCTGGAGGGCCACCTACCTGCTCCTCTGGTTTGAAAACTTTTTTGCACTGCCACATACAGGCACTCAATCTATTTCATTTTTCTGGAGGGCCACCTACCTGCTCCTCTGGTTTGAAAACTTTTTTGGACTGCCACATACAGGCACTCAATCTATTTCATTTTTCTGGAGGGCCACCTACCTGCTCCTCTGGTTTGAAAACTTTTTTGGACTGCCACATACAGGCACTATCCAAATTAAATTGTCTCCATAGCAGCCTGCACACGTTGTCTCCATTGCTACCTCCAAAAGTCGTCCATATAGCTGCCTCCATACATCGTCCCCTTATCAAACGAGGTGTGTCAGGCAGAAATTTGGGTTGTTTTCATGGATTCCACATCAAAGTTGTTAACTTTGTCGCCACCCTGCTGTGTTATCCACAAAATATACTGGCAAACTTTTACCATTTAGGCATATTATTTCAGCGCTTCTTGCGCATCTGTTTACATTCCCCTCACCCGCCATATCCCAAACTTATAAGAACGCTACTACACTTAACTTGGTGCAGGCTGGGACCGAGTCTGACCCTGGGGCTGGTCATATACTGCCGACGCAGAGGATTGCGGGGCCTACCTCGGTCCAGGTCTCAAAGGCCTAGTATACCTCCTCCTCCTCCCACCCCTCCTCCACCTCCTTCTCCTCTGAATTACCATCCGTGGCCATGGCGCCATCAGTCGGTAGCTCTAGGCACAGCAGCAGTGCCGTCGCTAAGCGACAGCAGGCGGTGCTCAAACTGCTGAGCCTAGGCGATAAAAGGCACACCGCCCAAGAGCTATTACAGGCCATTCCACATCAAACTTGTTAACTTTGTCGCCACCCTGCTGTGTAATCCACAAAATATACTGGCAAACTTTTATCATTTACCGATATTATTTCAGCGCTTCTGTTTACATTCCCCTCACCCGCCATATCCCAAACCTATAAGAACGCTACTACACTTGATCTTATACAAAAGGTTCTTAGAAGTGCTGTTTGGGGAGTAGCCTAGAGACAGGGGCTTGGATTGGCGAAAGCTTGCCTGGAAGCGGAGCGCCAGCTCCATCCCAAGATCCAACTAACATAGTTTTAACTGCAGCACCTTTAATCTACTACTAGTTCACTGCCTCCATAATAATAATAATCTTTATTTATATAGCGCCATCATATTCCGTAGCGCTTTACAAATCATAGGAAACAAATACAAATGTAATGTAACAGAGCACAACATTTGTATGGAACAACAGGAGTGAGGTCCCTGCTCGCCAGAGCTTACGGTTTATGAAGATGATGGGGTAACACGAGGTAAAAGAATTTTTAATGGTCAAGCCATTCTTCTTAGGGAATAGAACAAAATATAATAAATGGAATTGCTGTCACTTGAACCACTCAGCCGTCATCTTATATACCAGGTCCAGGGTGAATGGGACTGCAGAGAAGTCGGGTGCCTGTTGGTTGCTGGATAACAGATGGGAGGACGACACAGGACGGGTTAGTAGAAGAGTTAAAACTTCATGCAGTTAATGAGTGTTATAGGCTTGCCTAAAGAAATGGGTTTTAAGAGCACGTTTGAAACTTTGAAGGTTAGGTATTAGTCTGATAGCCCGGGGCAGAGCATTCCATAGAATTGGTGCAGCTCTAGAGAAGTCTTGGAGACGCGAGTGGGAGGTCCGCACTAGGGTAGAGGTTGATCTAAGATCACTGGCGGATCTAAGAGCACGGGTTGGGCGATAGACTGAGATAAGAGAGGAGAGGTAGGGGGGTGCAGCATTATACAGAGCTTTATGGATGAGGGTTATTATTTTAAACTGTATTCGAAAGGAGACTGGCAGCCAGTGCAGCGACTGGCATGAACTGTAGGCATACATGGTCCCCTTATCAAACGAGCTGTGTCAGGCAGAATTTTGGGTTGTTTTCATGGCTTCCACAACAAACTTGTTAACTTTGTCGCCACCCTGCTGTGTAATCCACAAAATATACTGGCAAACTTTTATCATGTACCGATATTATTTGAGCGCTTCTTGCTCACCTCCTTTGGTTCCTCTCTGCCACCCATTGGTTTGAAGGAACCATAACTGATTTAATGAGCCATTCGCAGTTTCACCGTAAAGAATAGTCAATAGTCAATAGTCATTTAGGGTATGTCGCCATGCCACTCTCTAGCCTGCCGCTGCTGCCGCTGCCTCTGCATGCCGTCCCCTATAGTGTCAGGGTCAATTATTGGATGTTTTAGATGCTATCTAGCTTCATTCTGTCACTCTGTCATGGCCATGCTGTTGCCCATAATTTTGGCATAATGGTGCGATTAAGCAGCCTCAGAGGCATCCATGCATGCTGCCCCTGCTGTTTCCTGTCCATTTCCGTGGTGTTTCCATCCTTTTCTGAGGTTCCCAGGTGTTTGGCCAAGCTTCCCTGTGCAGAGCCTTGGTCCCCTTGAAAAATGCTCGAGTCTCCCATTGACGTCAATGGGGCTCGTTATTCGAGACGAGCACTCGAGCATCGGGAAAAGTTCGTCTCGAATAACGAGTACCCGAGCATTTTAGTGCTCGCTCATCTCTACTAATGACCAATACATCTGCATAAAGGCTCCACACGAAAATTAAGTCATTATACAGCTCCATTAAAGGGGTTGATCAGAAGGAACAATTTAGTTCTATTCCACAGGGAGTTTACTTGCTGAATCTGCGCCAAATTGAGTGACAAAATAAAAGGAAGAAAAATTGTGTCGCCGAACACATCATAAATACTGCACACATATTAAAATAAAAAACGCCAAAAAACTGTCAGAAAGCAAGTTTTTCCCACATTTGTTTTCAAAATTCTGTCTTTTTGACTCTAAGGCCTCTTGCCCACGAGCCTTGTTGAAAATCGCACGACTTTGCTTAGTGAAAATCGTGCGAGTTTGATCAGATTTTGGCCACAGTGGAGCTCATTTACTGAGGGTCCGAACACAGCACTTTCGTCGGGTTTCCCGAATATTTTCGTTTTGCACAGAATTGCCCAGGGTTTTTGGCGCATGCCATCGAATTGTGGAGCATCGACGCTGGCTTTCACGCGACAGAAATCGGGGGCTTAGCTGTAGGACAACCCGACGGATTCGGAAAAAACAGAGAATTTAAAAAACAATTTGTGTCGCAAGACACGCACTCACATGCACCGGGAAGAAGAAAGTGAACTCCGGCGGACCTCAGCGCAGCAGCGACACCTGCTGGATATCGGGCACGCGACCTAAGTGAATCCCGGCAGACCCGAATCCTCGTAGGACAACGCGACTGGACCGGGTAAGTAAATCTGCCCCAGTGTGTTCAGAGGTTTTCACAGTTCATTCAGCATACAGTCCGAGTGTTATGCGACAATGTATTATTTTTGTAGCACAAATCATCTTTCAACTGTGACTCACTTCCTGGAAACTTTCACGGGAAAAATTGAACACACTAGGATGCCGTCATTTTTTTTTCATGCACCCATAGACTTCAATGGGCTATTTTTTTTCTGACCCACATCAAAGTAGGAGATTCTTTACCTCAGACACATCGCATCGCAACGCAGATGGACAGTGAGAAAAAACTGATGTGTGTAAAGTTCTATTTAACAGCTATGTGCCAGAGTTTTGTGCAAGTCCAATGTGATTGCAATGGACTCACACAATAAAAACGCTTGTGGGCAAGGGGCCTAATCTAAAGTTTTAATCTCACTGATTGTCCCTTTGAGGTACCAAATGCAAATTAAAAATGTGTACATGGAATTAAGATAGAAATATAGAAAATAGAAATATAACAATAAGATCAGTAATTTTCCATAAACAAAGTATACAAATGAATCAGAGCTACGTCAATGGCTGGGGATCCATTTGGTCCTGGATTCTGAAGAAATATGGACCGTCTCTATAAGAGAATCTAGTATTTTGTAGCAATATTAACATCTGCTCTTGTAATACATGGACGCTGGACGCCAGCCAACCACACAAGAATAAGTAATTGTGATTAATGTTATGGCTTTGAGTTGCCTTGTGATAGAGGCGATCCATACTGAAGTACTTAGCTTATCGCTAGCATTTATATGCTTCGTATTATGTGCACATTGTAACAAGGAAACTAGGCAGATGTTGTTACATTGCAAAGTAAACTACTATAGATACAATCAGTTAAGCCCATTCCGCAAGGGTTTCATAAAGAGGCTATAAACCAGAATTCAAACTTTTAATACAACTTGTTGCAGCTCAAGTCTCTAAAATAAGTTCATTCAATTACTGTATTTTTCGGCAAGGGTTAATATGATTAATCAAGAAATTTCTCTGATGGAATGTCATTGTTAGATTCAGATTCTACAATGGACAATTACACAGATAGGAGAGAAAGTCCCTGGATCTTTCACTTGTGCTAATGTCACAGAATGAAAGCCACTGGCTTACATTTACTAAAAACAGTGCCCAGGGGGCGCCAGATTCAGGAATTCTGGTGCCTGTTCTTCATGAATGTGGTGCCCCCTGCACTGCCCTGAGAAAGTGCACCACTTTCTTTTTTAGTGCACCATTAACATTGGGCGTGCAACACATTTCTGCCAGACTTTGCATGATAAATGTGTTGCATCGAAGAAATTTGTATCGCAAGAAGTAAAATGCAGCCTCAACATAAAAGGGTCACATGCAACAAAAATGTGGCGCAGAAACTTAAAGTACCTGTGCACCCAGTTTGCACAGAAAAGAACGTGCAAAGTCCGACATAAAATTGGCGCTCAGCCCTTAGTAAATTTGGGCCACTGTATACATCTCCTGTATTGTGCTGATGATGTTTGGGAGAGCAAGAGAGGAAATCGCTGTGAGCAAGAAGAATGGGAAGGAAGTAACAAGGAAGTAACAAGGAAGTAACAAATAATTAAGAGGTACGAGTAAAGGTTTTCATGGATAAATACAGCAGGTAGTATTAGTATAGAATTGCTCTAGCAACTTCACTATCAAGGGGCCTCCATGATACCTTTACCGCTAACCCTTTCCAGACACTCTGAACTTCAAGACGTGAGTTTGAAAAGACTGGAAACCTACCTTTTACGCTTCTACAAAAGATTAACTAAGGATTCCATGAAAAACCAAATGATCAAATATATATAAATATACAGTATATACCTCTGTATCTGCTATTCTCCTGCTAAAAATAGGGCCGTGAATATTCAAAGTCAACATTATGAGTGAGTGCATCCATTTTTTTATTATTGATTATAGCTTAGAATTTGATGCTGAACTTAGCATTGAATCTGGTATTTTCCTACAGTAAAGGATTGTATATGTTGATAAATTAGCCAAATAAAATGGCCTCTGTATTTTTCCATGTGCTTATTTCATTTTTTGAGAAGGTATAGAGTCAGCTCACCTGAAGATCATGCAGCAGCTTCTGGTAAAGTTGGAGCACAGACAACTCTTGTTCCCAGTCCAGCACAAGCAAAAACATGTAGCGGATCCAGCTTCACACAACCATCCAGGGTCAGTAAAAACATAGCAATTTATTTCATATTCTCTAAAAATTCACAGAGGCAGATGAACATATAGGAGAACACAGACATAAACAGTGTAAATGCCTACACACTTCAGAAAAAACGCATAGGCATTTACGCTGTGTATGTCTGTTCACCTATATGTTCATCTGTCTCTGTGAATTTTTAGAGAATATGAAATAAATTGCTATGTCTTACTGACCCTGGATGGTAGTGTGAAGCTGGAACCACTACATGTTTTTGCTTATTTCATTTTTTATTCCATCAAGCAACAAAATGATATGTATAGGGGCTCTACAGTGGGCCGTAAAAAAAATAATTATTTACTGCTCCCTTCTTCCCAATGCTCCTAAGACACTCTGGTGCAAAAATAGAGCCCCTCTAAATGAGAGGAAGCTAAGACAATCACCGGTTGTGGCAGTGACCCACCAGTGATTGGCTGAGAAATCTCCTCTAGTACTTCCTGTGGTGTAAGGAACCACAGGAAGTGTGATTGAATGGCAACTGGGAGCATTTGTAACAGAGCTATGCCTGGCTATTAGATGGCATTGTAGGTGTAATAGAAGTAAAGTTACAGTGTAGTAAAGGATGAAGCCAGAGATAACTTAAAGGGGTGTTCACATTTCATGGAACAAATATTATTGTTTGTATAGTGAAATATTATACGATCTTTCGATATGTTTTCTGTATCCATTCCTCACAGTTTTCTATATTTCTGCTTGCTATCAGTTATTTAAAAGTTTCACTTTTTACTTCCTGTGGATATAAAACAGCCCCTGGTCATGTGATGTCACACAGTTAAACTGATTACTCTATGTGATATAACCAGCCATGTATCTGTGTGACATCACATGACCATGGACCGTTTTTTTAATCTACAGGAAGTGAGCACTGAAGCTTCCTGCTGAATGACAGGAAGTAGATCTAGAAAACAGTGAGAAAATGATACAGAAAGTATATTGTAAATATGAAAATTGTATAACATTTCATTATACAATCAGATTTATTTGCTGAAACAGGAACATCCCTTTAATTTCCATGCAATTAGTTACCATTCACACTCGTGTGCAAGACCAGTACTTGGATTTTTGTCCAAGGATTAATATCCTGAATCCAATAAGTCTGGTTGACAGCTGTGTAGAAACTGAGCTCTCTCTTTACCTCAACCCCTGCTGCTTCACAGCTGAATTTTAACATTGAAAAGTAAGCCGTGATGAGCTGCATGGCCTGGTTGTGCTCTACCGCCAAAACATATTACACTTTTTTTTTTTGGTCTGAGAAGGAATAACCTTATTTTAATCCATTGAAATATACTTTATGTCTCACAGCTGAGTTTGTGCCATGAAAATGCATTGCTGTGTTCCAACACAATAGTTGTGTCTCCTCTTTAGGATTAACTTTTCCCGTGTAATGGCCAAGGGCTTCCCTGTCCTTTCTTGTAATACTGGGTGACTGGAGAGTGTGCCATAATGCTGAAGGGGAAAATGTAATAACATTTAATAAGAGGTTTATAGAGCTAGGATGATGCATAAATCAACCTGTCCTCAATGTCAGTCACAAAGAAAGATCCCCACATCCACCCGCCTTAATCTTCTGGTGGTTATCTAGTCTCGATCTGTCCTCATTCACCATCTTTGCCATGACCTGAAGCATCCTGTTCCTCTATTATTGACAGAACTTGAAATTATTCCACACTCCCTAAGTTCTCCTCTCTCAATACATAATCTCACTACGGCTGTGGAACAGGCATTTTTGGCTCAGTGTGTATGGAGCCGTAAATCAACAGGCAGCAGAGATTTGACATCTGGATGAGATCCAAATAAATAGCTCTTACAAGAACAGCAAGACACGAAAGCTCACAGCTACCTACAGGGAGACAGGAAGGGAGACGCTGAAAAAGAGGGCGAAAAGAGGCTGGAAAAAGGAATGGGCACAATAGGCTCTATTCAAGCTGTAAAAGCAGGAAAACGACAAAGACAAGGAAACTGTGTAACGTGTGAATGAAGCTCCTCATGGCGGGGAGAAAGAGATTGATCTGGATATAGCTGCCGTAGTGCAGGCCTGTCATATCCATCCCCTGAAAATAAGAAAACACAAATCCCAGGAGCCGGTTATTTAATTGAAGTCTGATATAAAGATATAGGGGGAGATTTATCATCAGGTTTCTGAGGTAAAACTCTTCTAGTTACCCATGGCAACCAATCAGAGCTCAGCTTTCATTTTATAAACAGCTGTGGGAGAATGAAAGCTGAGCTCTGATTGGTTGCCATAGGCAACTAGAACAGTTCTGCTCTAAGAGACTTATGATACATCTTCCCCATAGAGAGATTTATCAAAAGTGTCTAAGAGCAGAACTGTTCTAAATGTCCATGGAAACTAAACAGAGCACAGCTTTCATTTTCCCACAGCAGTTTATAAAATGAAAGCTGAGCTCTGATTGGTTGCCATGTGCAACTAGAACTGTTTTGCTTTCTGTCACTTCTGATAAATGTGCCCCATTATAGAGCAGACAAAGCTGAGTAATTTGATATTGGTCTTTAGGAGGGAGGGAAATATTTAGCCTGTCTCATCATGTTAAATGTCTATATTAAGAAGTCCAGGGGGTGGGCCAGCTATTGGTGTATATAGGAATGGTTCTAAGGTAGAACCACCCACTGGACTCCTAAGTATAGAGACAGGAAATATTCAAATAAATACAATTTTATGTTTATTTTGATTTTTTTCTCATAAACTTAATAAATAAATCTTAAAGAAGAAGATAAAATTAAATTAGGAATAATATGAAGCTCATGTGGATGCATTGTTTTCCGTAAAATAAATTGAGTCTTGTTATAAGGAATAAATATGTAAGTAGATATTGACATGTATATTTCTGTAAACATATACATATGTGTGTATATATATTGTATAGGAGAGAAATAGACCCTCTCCAGTGTCTACAGATTGTTGTGGCCTAATTTAAAAAAAAAATACTTAAAACTAAGTGCCAGTAAGTGTTTGTCATATGTGGACTGGGTTAAAAATTACTTTATTTCAGTAGTCAGTACTTATAATATTAATTTTTATTATGCCATTTTAATATGACACAAAAGTATGGGCTAGGATTTATGAGTGGTGATAAAACAATGTAGTCATACAGAATGTGCTAGGACACTGTATATATGACATACTGGGAATACACACACATTGTATATATATATATATATATATATATATATATATATATATATATATATATTGCAAGTAGAAATACATATTTGCACTGCCTAAGGAAAAAAACCCTCTGTTCTCATTGTAAAACAACCACACATACTGTATGTATTTTCTTATATTATTTTATTACAGGCAGTCCCCGGGTTACATACAAGATAGGGACTGTAGGTTTGTTCTTAAGTTGAATTTGTATGTAAGTCGAAACTGTATACTTTATAATTGTAGTTCCCGACAATTTTTTTTTTTTGCCCCAGTGACAATTGGAGTTTCAAATTTTTTTGCTGTAATAGGACCAAGAATTATCAATAAAGCTTCATTGCAGACAATTTTAAGCTGATTATTGCAATCTGGGACTATTTTAAAGCATCCAGAGAGCTTCACCAGAGGTCACAGTGGGCAGAGGGGTCCGTCTGTAACTATGGGTTGTCTGTAAGTCGGGTGTCCTTAAGTAGGGGACCGCCTGTATTTAGATCCAATAGATTGTAGCTGTCTGTTTTTCTCCTGAGTAGCGTATTATACGGCCGTTTTCATACGTCCGTGTGAATGTAGCCAAAGGCAGACTAAAGCCAAGAAACAAATAAACACATAAATATAATATATAATCCAGACCGTCTATAACTTGGAGAGCTTTGATTTTACATTATCATATTTCTACTGAATATCAGAGCTGAGTGATGCTGCCATCTATAGGAAAAACTGTAAACTGCATCAATAAAGAAGATTTATTTCTGCACAGACCAAAATTGTTGGAAGCAGGAGCTATTTCTCTGCTTTTCATGCACACACACGGAGCCCGCTGATACACTGTTAAAAAGAATTATGCTGTATGATATTTCTGCGCTTCTCTTTAGTCGCTGCTTGACTCAAAGGAATAGCATGATGGCACTGAGATAAAGCCACGGGAATGGTTTATTCAATAAACTAATTAATGTAAAGGGGGAATTAAAAATATAGCGCATTATGAAATTAAACAGAACCTTTTATTATTAACTTGTTTTAAAAATACAAGAAAGTGATCAAAATGGATGTGATGATTCCCTAAAGAAAGTGGGCGCTGTGACAATGGGGCTCATTTACTAAGGGTCCGAACGCAGCACTTTCGTCGGGTTTACCGAATATTTGCGTTTTGCACCGGATTACCCAGGTGATCGCGATCGGATTGTGGTGCATCGTTGCCGGCTTTCACGCAACAAAAATCGGGGGCATAGCCGTCGGGCAACCCGATGGATTCGGAAAAACCACGGAATTTTAAAAATGATTTGTGTCGCAAGACACACACTTACATGCACCAGGAAGAAGAAGGTGAACTCCGGCGGACCTCAGCGAAGCAGCCACACCTGCAGGAAATTGGACGCACTTAGTGAATCCTGGCAGACCCAAATCCTTGTCGCAGAACGCACCGCGGGATCGCGACTGGACCAGGTAAGTAAATGTGCCCCTATTTGTCTAAATTGATAATTCCCATCAGGATGGGATGATTTCGATATATAGAGAAAAAAATTACATATCACTGGTCTGAACACGTCATATTGCGCCAACAATTTTGAGTAATGTTATCTATTACTATCTAATCTACAGTATTTCACATCTTATTTATCTACTGCCCTTTCTCTACCTATTGATAGGTCCCAGTTGGAAATATATAGAATCCAAACATGAAATAAAGTCATCCAGTATTGAACAATTGTGTTTAGTTATTCCATGTTGTAAAATCCACTCTTGTCAGTAATACATATCACACACAGGATGTCTTTTGGGTTTATGCCATCCCCATAGTCCTTGGAACTACAGAATATGAATAGTAACATACAAAGTCCATCATGATCCTCGTTTATACAACACTGCGTCTACCCACATGTAAACTCCAGCTGCAAAATCTTTTAATATTGTCTTCTCTTATATCTGGTCTTCCAATCATTGTCTCATAGACTTCTCTCGTGCGTCTCCTGAACTCTAAAACTCATTACCCCAACACCAATGGCAAAACGTGAAGCTGATGGGCCTCAGTGCAAAGTGTATAGTACTAGTCTTCTCATTTGGGAAAGTGACACCTTATGGGCCCCCTAAGCCTCTTGGGTCCAGTAGCGACTGCACCCTCTGCACCCCTTCAAGTTATGCCCCAGACCACATCAGACTCTCTTTCACTATTCAATGTGATACTACAAACTGCAATAATAGTCTTCTCTGCTCTCACCTTCCAACTCTATTGCTTCACCATGTAGATTGTAATCATTCATAAGAAGGGAGTTCTCTACTTTGTACCAGCTGATATTTATTCTCTTGAGGCATATGTTCATGTTGTGACATTTTTTAATTAGTTATCATGCCAAAGCTTAAATCTTCCATCATAAAATTCTTCATAAAGCCACCACAAGGAGGAGCTTTCTGCATACAGGTTTCCATTAAGTTTAATGTACAAAACCATGTATCATAAGCTTCTGACCTTCCCTTAGCGGCAGGTAAAGACCTCAGGTATTTTTCTTTGTTGTGTATTATATTTTTGTGTTACAGAGGGTCTTTTACTTCTTCCAAAAATGTCAACAGGTGTCATCCCACTCAGGGCCGGTGCCCAGAGCTGTTGGGGGGCCCACATAAGGCTGTACTTAATGAATCCATGGGGGTGAGGGGGACTGTATCTAATGAATCCATAGGTTTTGTGGGGCTTTATATAAAATAACCATAAGGGGGCTGTTTGGCATGATAAATTAGGGAACAGGAGACTGTTTTAGTTTCTGAATTTTTAATGATGCCACATTAGTACACTGCAAAGGGGCCCACTAAGGCTCTGCTGCCTAGGGGCCTAGTTATTTCTATTGTCCAATATGCTAATTAGGCTCTCTGCTGTTAGGAGGGAGGTCCTGAGCTTCAGCAGCACTGAATGTTTGAGAATGATAGGAGATACAGGAAAAAATCCAACTTTACTAGAATGAGTGGAAAGCACCCAATATGGGACGCAAAGAGTTGCAGTTGGTAGAAAGGGTGAAAGGCCTCCTTTAAGCAGATCCATTATTGCCTTCTTCATATATGGAAGGATACATTTATTTGGTCCCCTACATTCACATATAATAAAGAAATTAGTGGGAAAAAAATCCATTTTGCAAAGTAGTTTTTATTGTAGCTGAGGCAATAAATAGTGAATGTTAAGTGCTGGACTATGGGTGTGAAGAAGGGATCTTTTTCTTTAAGTCACATAAATCACCATAGTAATAAAGAATATTACGTATAAAGATTTCACACATCTTATTTCAAGGATATTTTTAAGATTTCTAAAAAAGACCCCAGCTCAGATACTCAGTAGTGTTCTCATTTCTACTAAATGTAAACCACTGTAGTGCAAATGCAAAATACAGTCGTTACTAATTACTTCCAGTCAATAGAAAACAGCGCTGACATCTGTCACATGTGCACTTTGACATAATAGGGGTCAGTACAGATTGTAAATCTTTCAGTCTCCCAATCTCCAGTTACATTCTTGGTGGCTACAGCTTGTCCGTCTCTGCCACAGCTTCTCCCAAGGATCTCGTTGGCAGCAGATAATTTATGCGCCATAAAGGCTTCTGCCCCTTTTCCATCATTGAGGCGCACAGAAGATGGGCTCTGCCGGTCTGTCGCTAAACTTCTAGGCATTGGGGGATTGTGAGAATTTTCATTGTGAGACATGAAGGTCGTAATATGACCGTACAGTCTAATAATAGTAGTCTTAGCATAGTCTTGACATTAGGCAGTAAATGCTTGGTCCTCTTAGCCATGTCCCTGGTGCATACATGGTTTGTAATGTATGAGATTTTTATGTTTCTAATATACTATCATTTGGGTTGTAGTGATTTTACTGTACAATCAAGCTGTCTCTAATGTCACATATAAGTGGCTACCTTGTATGGGCATATTTCATGGCCATGTATTGAATGGTAAGCATTTATAGAGCACAGACCTATTAAAGCCAACAGAGATATTCACTGTTCCAAAGGTCCAAGCCAAAACCAAAAAATAAATAAAATCATGCCCTACTTTTTATGCTAGACTTTCCCATACAAAGTCATCGTAAACAAAAAAAGGATCAGAATAACCGTGTTCCTGCCCCCTAGAGGTGAGATAGAGATACACAAGCATAGAGATACCATGTTTGTTTCTTCTAGTCTATTTATCAAATTTCTCTATAACCAGGGCTGGTTTTAGACAAAGTGGGGCCCTGGGCAAAACTTAAAGTGTGGCCCCAAAATAAAACTATTTCATGAACAGTCACAGTCAATAAGAGGCTCCTTTATCCCTGCACAATAATAACACTTTATAGTTACAAGCAGTAGTAAGTAAGTATCTGTAATATGGGACTGTAGGATGATTTTATAGGTAGATTGATGGTAGAAGATAAATATGAAAGTTGATATAGATTTATAGATAAATGATAAATTTATAGATGCATAAATATTAAGTAGATTATATATAGATAGCAGAGGATATATAGATATGAGAGATAGATTCAGTAGAAAAGAAAAGGAAGATTGATTGATAGATGGATTTCTAATACATAGAATATAGATACCAGATAGACAAAAAGCTAGAAAGATAATGGTTGGATAGACAGATATATAGATAGGAAATAGCCAAATTATAGGAGGTGGATAACTAGACTGATAAATGATAGATATATATAGACAGGGGATAGATGATAAGCATCTTCACACGGGCATTCAATCAAAGGGTGTTAAAGGAGCAATAAATCCTCTGCTGAAAAAAGGCCACATGAAGGGGGCCCCTTTAGTACAGGGGCCCTGGGGAGTTTGCCACCACCTAATGCCGGCCCTGTCCATAGCACAATAAGAAATCCTGCTTCAATGACTCCTATTTCCCTCTATGGGAGTGGAAAGGGTATAGCACAGCAAAGGACAGTTTCTGTGACTTCCAGGTAGGTGGTTGGGAGAAGCTACTATGCATTATTGCCTTTAATTATCAGAAACGTTAAAAGGTATAATACCCTAAGGTCACCCATAAGGTATATGGTTGTATATAAAACTGTACATTATAGGAGAAATGGGGGAATATTATTTTAAAATAATAATTTATAGCACCTTATTTTTTCACTCTAAAGGGATTGTAAAGACAAAACTGCTGCTTTATTCCAAAAATATTGCCACACCTGTCTCCAGACTCTATTTTTAGCCATGTTTTTTTTTTAAAGGTTTGTCCACTTTCAGAATCGCAGCACAGTAATGAGAGCTGTGTGCCATAACAAGCCTGCACCTGTGTGACATCACATGACCAGGGATATAATGAGCCGTGCACCTGTGTGACATCACATGACCAGGGATATAACGAGCTGTGCACCTGTGTGACATCACATGACCAGGGATATAATGAGCCGTGCACCTGTGTGACATCACATGACCAGGGATATAACGAGCTGTGCACCTGTGTGACATCACATGACCAGGGACATAATGAGTTGTGCACCTGTGTGACATCACATGACCAGGGATATAACGAGCAATGCACCTGTGTGACATCACATGACCAGGGATATAACGAGCCGTGCACCTGTGTGACATCACATGACCAGGGATATAACGAGCAATGCACCTGTGTGACATCACATGACCAGGGACAGGTTTCTATCCACAAGAAGTAAACAATAAAGCTATGGAATGACAGCAAGCAGAGATCTAGAAAACCGTGAGGAATTGATACAGAAAGTATATTGCAAAACTGTATAACTTTTCAATTTCCAAACTATAGCAATTATTTGCAAACATTTCTTTAATCATGTAGAACTTCTTTAGGACTATGAATGTGCTACTTTTGCACTAGCACTATTGTGGTGAATCGGAGTGTATTTCAGGATGTCTCTGCTTTACCTCCTAGAGTAAGCTCCATGCCGCTTGTGCTCTCTACTATTTACTTTTCATTTCTGCGAGTGCAATAAAAACAATTAGGACCTAATAATCCTAATCCAGTACTTTACATTTCCGTTCCATTTCATATTTCCTTCTCGTTTTCACCTCAGGAGTCTAATAAAGCTTTCTTTGTACCAAACCCTATTTCCTTTAACACCCATTTCTAGCAATGGAGTATAACTTCTAAAATTCATTCAGCATTTCATGAGAAATGATTTCCTATGTTGCAGGGACAGACAGATGGCATGAGTGACTTTACAGTCAGAATTTCTGGGAATAATTTATAGAACAGTCAGGGTGGTCACAATTTTGGTGAATAGTTAGCATAACTAAATATGAGATTGTACAGCTAGCACTAGTATTTGTACCAGTATGTATAGTAATAATGATAATCTTTATATATATATATTCAAATGTTACAGATGTTACAGATGTTACATATACAAATTAAAAAAAACATTACCGCGGTCTTAACACTAACGAAACTAAGCACCGGCACCAGCTCACCCTGAGCTGGTGCTCGGTGTTTACAGCTTACACCTACCATTTGAAATGGTAGGTTTCCTTTAACATCATGTCCTCTTTCTACATCTACAACACAGGCAGTCCCCGGGTTACGTACAAGGTAGGTTTGTTCTTAAGTTGAATTTGTATGGAAGTCAGAACTGTATATTTTATAATTGTGACCCCAGCCAAATTTTTTTGGTCTCTGTGACAATTGGATTTTAAAAATGTTGGGTTGTCATAAGAATCAATATTAACACTAAAGCTTCATTGCAGACACCTGTGATAACTGTTACAGCTGTTTATTGTAGCCTAGGGCTAAAGTACAGCAAATTACCAACATCCAGAGGTCTGTTTGTAACTAGGGGTCATCTGTAAGTCGAGTGTTCTTAAGTAGAGGACCGCCTGTATATGAGTTTCCACATAACGCTAACCAAGCCAAACCTGATATTCAGTCTCTCCTTTTCTTAAATTCATTCTCCCTTTGATTTCTGGATACAGGATGGTTTTGGACCCTGGAGGGTCACGATGAAGCCAACATGTCTGTAAGTATTACATTCTATACCAAGTATACCCTCCTATAGCTAACATTTCAATTACTTCTGTACTGGACACTGTGTAACATCATCCTCATCCATTAGCTGCTCTGCTATTTAAGCCGTCTTCATTACAACAGTTCTGTCCAGTGTCGGCCCAGCAGAGTACCAGAAGATCCTCCAGTGAGTTCAAACTCTAACCCAAGACTGGACCAGGTGACCAAAACCCCATTCCCACACAGGTTCTGTCCTGCCATCTACTGTTGGGAACTTTTTTTGTTTGGGATGTTCTAAGTCTTGCTGATATTTATTCTACTTCAGGATATCCCTAACTACATTTCTGCCATGTTGCTTGACCTCTCTCTACAGTTACTGTATTACTTACCTGGTTATGACCCATTGTCAGGTTTGTGATGGCAACCCTGGTCATACTTAATTCTTGGCAGGATCTGTTTAAACAAATTTGACAATTTAGGGACCCCAAGCAAAATCAAGTCTTCAGATCTCCTAATACACAACTCTGCTCCTATTGGGAGATCAGGAAGTATATTGGGCCCAAACTATAAATGTCCCTGGTTCGAGAACTGGCTATTGTTTTTAACAACTGGTCTGGAAGCTACAACTAACCACTGTGTTGGATCTGCTGATCTCTGGAATATTTTGTGATATTTAATAGTAATATCCTTTAAATGTCCATATACAGAACATAAACAAACATTAATATATGCAGACGCCTGAGCTGACCGACCGCTGGTAAAGACAATTATATCCTCTCTAGACTGTGATCTCACTTATGATCTGTCTTACTGATAAATGAAATCCTAAATTGTTAATATTGCTCTGACAAATCCATCTATTCTGCCAGGTTATTTACTATGCTCTCATTACAAATCAGTATGATGTCCACAGATCTATGCGAAGTGATACAATTTCCCTATCTTAGGTTGCCACTGGGAAAATACTAAAGAAAATCACTCTGTTGTATCAATAAATTTGGATGTTCCGACAAAAATAGAGAAACGCATTATACATTATTTGTCATTCCAGCAAACGACCGACATTCCATCTGTAAATAGTTACAGCCCAAAATTTATGAGTATGTTTAGACATGACAAGGCCAAAAGACATACGGTAGGAGTGAATCAGTCAGAATAGAAATTAGTGGGCTGGTTCTCAGAGATGAAAAAGAGAATCATGGCAATTTTTTTCTGCCTTGCTTGTTGACAAGACCTGATCTGTGCCTCCACAGTTGTCTACAAATTGATTGCTGGGTAGGATGAGACTGATGAAATCCCCATCACTATAGACCAAGCAGAGGGGGGATGTACACTTCATACTAGTAACATTACTAGTGCTTATTTTTATAACAAGAGTTATTGTATTTTACATGGTTAAAAAGTGTTAGAAAGTGGGCAAGGATGACCTGATATACAACAGATTTATCAATTACTACTTTAGCATAAAAAGTTAGGCAGTATCTTAGAAAAGTTTTGTTATGGAGAGAGGACCTTCAATCATCTCCACCACCTCCAAATCTTTACATCATTTGATAGGTGTTCCTTCATTCATTTTTGAAAGGACCATCACTTACTACATGCTCATAAAAAGACAGGTGAGAGACAGAGAGCAATATGTAAAGACATCAAATAGGTGAAGTGACAGATGGATGAATGGACTATCCCCATAGGTCACTCACAAATGAGCATTAAGAATATTGGTATTTGGTTTTCCTTACCAATCGTGACTCCTCACGTAATTGGATTAGAAGCAGCTTAGTGATAGACCCAAAACAACACTATGAATAAAGGTGTCTGCCATTCGAAATGATGAACCTCTGTTACACACCACAATAAGGTGAACTAGGTTCTCTTTATTGCAAAAGTGCAACTGGTTTTGACTTGGTACGCAAGCCTTTGTCAGAAGGGTGATGGCTTGAGTACCAAGCTGAAACACCAAGGCTGGAGTTCATCATTTGGAACACTGGACACCTTTATCCATGCTGTTGTTTCGGGTTTATCGCTAAGCTCCAAAAAACCTTACCACACTATCATTAATAGCAAGAAAGACCTATTAAAGCAAAATATGGACCGTTTGTGCCATAAATTACAGCAATGTTGCCACAATACAGATAGGGCACCAACAATATACAAGTTGCTAAGCTCAAAAAGCAAATAACCAAAGGAGAAACAAAGTGAGCGTGCGTTACTAAAACATGAAATTTATTGATATGCGTTAAAAATAAGACAATCACATAATACCAGGTGGTATTATGTGATTGCCTTATTTTTAACGCATATCAATAAATTTCATGTTTTAGTAACGCACGCTCACTTTGTTTCTCCTTTGGTTATTTTTTTTTTTTTATCATTAATAGCAGTGGATTTTGGGGAATGTAGCTAGACTCAAGATCATGGAAAGGGATACAGTAGACTGAATACCCTAGATCAGTTTACATTAAACATATGTTGCTAAAGCTGTTTAAATAGGTTGTGTCCTACTTGTTACGCTCCTGCATATATTATTGGCTTGCTATTTAGTATACAATGTATGCGACCAGCGACCAAGTTATGTTATAAATCAATGTACTTTATTGTGAATATAGGTGTGACTAAACTTCTGATAAATCACTTCAGCAAAGTCAAAAGAAAGGTCGAAAGTCAGGAAGTGTGGCTCAGAATCCAAGGACTGTCTGGGATCAGCTTCAGCCGCCTATCCGTTATGTTTCGTCTCAGTTGTGTCTCTGTCTTGTTTCCATTTTGTCTCTGTGATGCATCCATTTTGTCTCCATGCCCACAAAAAAAATGAAGGTGTAACATTGCTTTGACAACATCACACCTAGTTTTTCAGCCTCATCAGTGAAAACAAACGGATGTTTCATCATGTTTTTTTGCGGACCCATAGACTTCTATTGCCTTCCGTGATCCAAATCAGTGAAAAAAATAGGGCAAATTTCATAATTTTTTCCATGGATAACGGATCAGTAAAAATACAAGCCAGTGTGAAAACAGCCGTAGATATCAATGGTTTAGTGATGCATCCTTGGAAATCATAGAACCACGGATGTGAAAAACAGAGCCAATGTGAAAGAGTCCTAACAGTGTGAATAAGGAGTGAAACTGAAGGCACAAGCTGGGGTCAGAGACATGTATGATTCACAGAGCAGGCACCTTTGCTGGACACTAACTAATGAGGTGCATGCACTCAGGTATCTTGAAAAGTGTCTTTTATCACAAAAAAAACACCAAGTACTTATTACGGTAATTAATTAACTTAAAATTTATTGAAACAGTACTCACACTAGGACAGTGATGGCTAACCTATGGCACTGGTGCCAGAGGTGGCACTCGGAGCCCTTTCTGTGGGCACTCAGGCCATCACCAGAGAGGACTCCAGGTATCTTCCTGCAGTCCCAGAAAGCCCAGGACTTTCTGTGCACAGAGCTATTTTAAAGTGACAGCACTACCTGGGACTATTTTCTGCTTTATTGGTGCCCTCAGGGGGCTGGTATCAATGAAAACTGTGACAGAGAAGGGAGTATAAATCACAAATTAAATTTCTGTGTTGGCACTTTGCGATAAATAAGCGGGTCTTTGTTGTAGTTTGGGCACTCGGTCTCTAAAAGGTTCGCCATCACTGCACTAGGAAATATGAAAAAGATACATATCAATTAATTACCTAATTTTATTTTCAAGACTTCAAACATCAAACATAAAATCTTTAGCACCTCTTTTACAATTGGCAGAGGCTCGGCTTCTTCATCTTCAAAGACCATTGTTAACATTGTTAACTCACTGAATCAATTGAACCGGAAAACAATGTACAATAAGAGAAGGTTTATATGACACAGTTACATTTCATGTCACCATCTACTTGTGTCTTTGAAAATGTAACAACCAATCGCAATCATAAGCAGAAGCCTTTGAATTACATTTTCTATGATCTTGTATTGTATTTAACCTCAATTCAAATGGATTATGCAAATATAACTATATATAATAATACCCTATATACCCCAAAAATTATTTCTGACAGCTGTATTTTATGGTGGTTGGAAGCTGAAACAGTATGGTATTCACAAAAAAACTGGCCTCTAAAACCGGGGCCATCTTACAGCAGGACGGAACTCCTCTTCTTGGAGTAGTGTTAGGATTTATTCTGCTTTTGATGCAAATGAATGTATCACAGAGCCCACCACCCAACTTTCTGTCTGTCAATTCTTGTAAAATTTGACACAACATTTACAATGTCTGCTGTATACGCATCACAATTAAACATATATACTCTATACTGCAATATCTTCTATGTAAAGTTTTGGATTGTCAGTTTTATTAATTTTATCCTAGATACGATCTTTGTTTTTATTCTTGAATACTTACCCCAAGGTCTATGGGTTGCCCCCGGTGACTTCGCCTCCGCCCCCCAAGTGGCCTATTATTGGTCTCATAGTGAGCATTATCAGGACCGGCCCGCCAGCCATCATGTGATTGCGATCCCTATCTTGTTACAATTAGTGAACACACTGCACCACATTATCACAAGCTCAATCATGCGGCTTGCACCACGGATAGGAGTCCTAGTTACTCGGGGCCCGGAGAATCTGCCACAAGAAAAGTCGCATGACATCTAAAACTTTATTATCAGTCATGTAGCTATCTGTATTGGAACCCATTATTTAGGCTTTATAATAGCAATAAGTTACGGTATATGAAATAGCACTTTTGTAAAGTATGTCACTGGTTTTTGCACTTTCATGTAATACATTTTCCATCCGGAATATGTATTTTGTACTTTGTATCATGTGATCGGACCTAGGTGGGAGGGTTTGGCACTGCCATATAGGAGAACAAGCCTAAGAAAAGTCACACAATGCTCAACATATCTTTATCAGACATGTGGCTATTTATATTCAAAAATGTATTTTTATGCTTTATAATAGAAATACGCTGGCCCAAATTGTTAGTTTGTTTCTATTTTTGTAATAATAATAATTTTGCCATTTGTAATTGGAATCATATGATCGACCATATGATAGGATCATGTGATTTAAGTGGGAGGAGTTGGTTCTGCCATTTTGGTATAATAATCTATCTGTTACTCCACCTATTAGCCAATATTAAAGGTGGTTTATCCACCTGAAATTCATTGGTTTTTATGGAATTGAAAACTGGACTTGCATGGCTTTGAACAATAAAGGTCACAGTGTCTTTGAAAGCTTTTTTTCTTCATTGGATTCAGCCTTCTGTAGAGAGGTGAACCTGTGAGGTGGCTGAGCTGGTTTTCCTTTATATGGACAATAAGTATAATGACACCCTATCCTGTACAATGTCCCCACTGTCTAATTATTTTCCCTTACTTATAATCAGGCCCAGCGCTAGCACCCGGCCAACCCGGGCAAGTGCCGGGGCGCCGGGGTACTGGAGGGGCCCACTCGGGCCCCCGGATCAATTGTACCAGTGTCGCTATAAGGGTGAAGAGGGGGGTCAGTGTGTCCGCAGGGGGAGGAGGGGGGTCAGTGTGTCAGCATGGGGGGGTCATTGTGTCAGCAGGGGGGGGGGGGGGTCAGTGTGTCCGCAGGGGGAGGTTGGGGTGGTCAGTGTGTATGCAGGGGAGAGGGGGTAATCAGTGTGTCCGCAGGGGGGTGAGGGGGTCAGTGTGTCCGCAGGGGGATGTTGGGGTGGTCAGTGTGTCTGCAGGTGGAAGTGGGGTAGTCAGTGTGTCCGCAGGGGCAGTGTGGCCACTGGAGGGCAACACACGGAGGGGCCCACTAAGGCTCTGTCGGGCAGGGGCCCACTTAAACCTGGAGCCGGCCCTGGGTCAGTGTGTCCGCAGGGGGAAGAGGGGGGTCAGTGTGTCAGCAGTGGGGGTCATTATGTCAGCAGGGGGGGGGGGGTCCAGTGTGTCCGCAGGGGGAGGGTTCAGTGTGTCCGCAGGGGGAGGTTGGGGTGGTCAGTGTGTCTGCAGGGGGGGGGGTAGTCAGCGTGTCCGCAGGGTGGTGAGGGGGTCAGTGTGTCCGCAGGGGGAGGTTGGGGTGGTCAGTGTGTATGCAGGGGAGGAGGGGTAGTCAGTGTGTCCGCAGGGGGGTCAGTGTGTCCACAGGGGGATGTTGGGGTGGTCAGTGTGTATGCAGGTGGAAGGGGGGTAGTCAGTGTGTCCGCAGGGTGGTGAGGGGGTCAGTGTGTCCGCAGGGGGATGTTGGGGTGGTCAGTGTGTCTGCAGGTGGAAGGGGGTAGTCAGTGTGTCCGCAGGGGCAGTGTGGCCACTGGAGGGCAGCTCACGGAGGGGCCCACTAAGGCTCTGTCACCCAGGGGCCCACTTAAACCTGGAGCCGGCCCTGCTTATAATGCCCCTTTAATCTGTAGTCAACTCCATGTCCCCTTTTCTGTTGCCCTCTGTGACCCCACCTAAAATGTCCCCTTTTTTCAGCTTCCTTATAAAGACCACTTTTCTATAGTACACCAACCCCCATATACAAGCCCCTCCATTTTGTGGCCCTTAGTGGGGTGCTTCAAAGTGTTAAAGCCCTGGACATACTTCCAGTTGCTTGGGATAGCAAGACAGACTACATAAAACAGTTTTTGCGTGGGTTACCTCCAGGTCCTCCGGTTTCCTCCCACACTCCAAAAACATACTGGAAGGTTGATTAGATTATGAGCCCAAATGGTGAAAGGGGCTGATTTGGGAAGCTCTGTGTAATCTGTGTGCGCTATATAAATAAAGGAATTATCTATTATAATTATTTAATACAGCATTGTTCTACCAAACCCATGACATTTGGAAGGTATGGCTGCCCTTTCCACTAAGAGAGCAGACATAACCTACAAAAGAATTATGGATTGGAGCTATGTGACCAGAGATGAAGGGATTTGCACTTCTTTGTTCTGTATAAAAAGAGAGAGCCATAACATAATTACTAAAAATCCTAAAGAATATTCCGCTGCTGGAAACTGGGAAAAGAAACAGTGGGTAGGAACGTCATAACAACATATCACCCAGCAGTGCTAGATACATCGTTTTAATCACTGATGGTGAATGTTTTCTATTGAACTTCATGTCTCATTCGGAATATACTTGAAATATTCTCCATTACGTTTCTAAAATAAATGTTTTTTAATTTGCTTTGAAACAAAATTGTTCATTTTTCACATGTTCATAGGTTCACTCAATCATTTTTTTTCAGAATGCCTTCTTGCTATGAACTGAAGAGTACTCTTCAAAAAATATATATGTAAAGAGTATTGAATGACATCCATTCCTCAACACAGGCACCTTCGTGTCATTTTAATTCAGAGTAATTTGTTTAAATTAAAAAAGCATGTATATATATATATATATGTTGCTGTGACCGAAGTAAAAATGAAAGATCCCACAAAAGTCTAAAAACCAACCAAATCAACATTTTTGGAGAATGTACATTACGCTATTTGTTAAAAACATACAACCACCTGCATTTTACTTTGCAATAAACAGTGGTAATAAGAAACAATATTAATGAATCAAATAACAACATTCAATTCGTACAGGCAGTTCCCTACTTAAGAACACCCAACTTATAGACGACCCCTAGTTACAAACGGACCTCTGGTAATTGGTAATTTACTGTACTTTAGCCCTAGGCTACAATAAACAGCTATAACAGTTATTAACCCCTTAACGCTCTGCGCCGTAGCTCTACGGCGCAGAGGTATAGTAAGTGTATGAAGAGGGCTCACGAGTCCTCTTCATACAGAGGTGGGGGTTGTTGCATATTGCAGCAAACCCCCACCGCTAATAACCGTGGCTATCTGGAATATGCAGATTCGTTACAATTAGCCAGTGGCTCATTGTAATGAATGAGCTGCAAAAATGCCATATATTGCAATACAGAAGTATTGCAGTATATGGTAGGAGCGATCTGACCATCTAGGGTTAATGTACCCTAGATGGTCTAAGAAATAGTTTGGAAAAAAAGAAAAAAAAAAGTTTAAAAAAAAAAAAATTTAATGAAATATTAAAAATTCAAATCACCCCCCTTTCGCTAGAACTGATATAAAACATAATAAACAGTAAAAATCACAGACACATTAGGTATCGCCGCGTCACAAAATGCCCGATCTATCAAAATATAAAAACGGTTATGGCCGGTGGTGACCTCCGAGGCGGAAAATGGCGCCCAAATGTCCGAAATGCGACTTTTACACCTTTTTACATCACATAAAAAATTTAATAAAAATGATCAAAATGTTGCACAGACCTAAAAATGGTAGCAATGTAAAGGTCGGCTCATTTTGCAAAAAATGACACCTCACACAGCTCCGTGCGCCAAAGTATAAAAAAGTTATTAGCTTCAGAAGATGGCAAATTTTTTTTTTCTTTTTTGTACACATTCGTTTAATTTTTGAAAATGTATTAAAACACAATAAAACCTATATAAATTTGGTATCACCGCGATCGCACCGAACCAAAGAATAAAGCTGAGGTGTTATTTGGAGCACACAGTCAAAGTCGTAAAAACTGAGCCCACGAGACTTTTTCCACATTTTTTTTCAGCTTCGCAGTACACGGTACGTTAAAATAAATAACATTACAGGAAAGTAAAATTTGTTACGCACAAAATAAGCCCTCACACAGGTCTGTACACGTAAAAATGAAAAAGTTATGGATTTTTGAAGGTGGAGAGCGAGAAATGAGCGAAAAAAACCTGCATCCTTAAGGGGTTAAAGGTGTCTGCAATGAAGCTTTATTGTTAATCCTAGTTCTGATGACAACCCAACATTTTTAAAATCCAATTGTTACAGAGACCAAAAAAAAATTTGGCTGCTGTTACAATTATAAAGTAAATGGTTCCGACTTACATACAAATTCAACTTAAGAACAAACCTACAAAACCTATCTTGTGCATAACCCTGGGACTGCCTGTATTGCAAAAAATCCTTTATCTTAAATTAAGAATCACAAATAAAATATCGCCAAACTTTTAGTGATTTGATCATTAAAAAACTATTACATAAAAAAACTATTTAACAGCTACAGATGCCTTTGGTAAACAAAATTCACTAGCCAAAGAAGTAAGTTTTGAAAAGTTTTTAAATAAAACACATCTCTCTTTTTGCTGGCACCAATTTTTAAAAGCAAAATGCACGCGGGATAACTTAGTATATAACTTTACTTTACAAACTGTAACCCTAATAAATAACTACATTTCTGTTATCTGTTTTGACCATAGAAAGTGCAGACTAGGTATAGGCGTTATAAAGCTGTGTAGTTAGTAACAACAGGACTGTGAAAAGTAATTTTATATTCCAGATTTGCAGCTTCTGCAACACAACAGAAAGCTCTTCAGGCTGGAAGACCCATGCAGATACATGCAACAGCTACAGAGGTTGATAATAAATTTTCTTTTCACAGTTATGTCATGTCTAACTATGGTTACACACTTCTCTGTGACCAATAGCTAACACTGTCTGCAGCTTTGTAAGGTCAAAACTGCTGACAGATTCCCTTTAACCTCACCTCAGCTGTTTATGCAATGGAATATGTGCTCTGATTGGTTGCTGTGAGCAACTAGAACAGTTCTGCTTCTGATAAATCTCCCCCAATGAGAAGAAAAATCCATAAATTATCACCACAAATTGGGTGCCCACAGAGCAAAAGGTCTTAATTCTTATGTCCGCGCTTCCCCAGTTTTTTTTTTTTAAAAAAACTCCTCAGGAAAGTTATTCCAAACGTCTTGAAGAACTAACCACATCTCTTCATCATATTCCAGAAATTCTTGATTATATTGAGATCAGGGACAAATTATCCCTCTTATTCTTGATGCTAGAATAAGTTATGAATGTCATTGGAGTCATTGGATCACATATGAGTTGGATCATGTGACACATTTATCATGCAAAGTCCAACAGAATTGTGTTGCATGCCCCCTTGTAAAAGGTGCACCAAAAAAGTGCTGGTGACATAGACTGTAAAGAAGAATTAAAATGCTACTGTCCCTTTAATTAGTCCGTTAATTTCCACATGTCCACATCACATGTCCTGCAACTGCCTGGGCAGGTCATGCGATCACCACTATGTTTGGCTGTAGTCGGTTGGTTGAAGTGCATCCAGTATGGCCAGTGTTGTGGTGATGTGTCAGGATGGCAGTTACACATCATTACTATGGAAATAGAGCAGGACAGTCTGTTACATCATCACTGGGAGCAGAGCATAAGAGAGGGGAGGAGTTACTGAGAACTAAAGGATCATGGAACTTGTAGTTTCCAGTGGCAGCCATCTTGGTGATAACTCCACCTACTTTAGAGAGGCCATACATTTTGTAAATCATAAAATCAAACTATTTAAGCTCCGTTTTGTGACTAATGACATTGAGTATTGTTGTACTCATTTATTTATATCATCATGGGTTTTTGTGTGAGATGTTCATATTCCCGGAATACCCCTTTAAGTTTTGTTAACATTTTTAATTTGAAACCATTTTTAGGGCCAGTTCACATCTCTGTTATTTTTGTCTGTTATTTAAAGCCAAAATCAGGAATGGTGGAAAACATATAACAGGTGCAAGTCTTTCCATTATACTGTATATTGGGGCAGATTTACTTACCCGGTCCATTCGCCGGGCCGGGATTCACTAAGGCAGTTCCTCCGACGTCCACCAGGTGTCGCTGCTGCGCTGAAGAGCATCGGAATGCGCCGGAGTTCACCGAGCCATCCTGGATGAAGGTAAGCGTGTGTCCAGCGACAATTTTTTTTAAAAAATGCGGCGTTTTTTCCGAATCCATCGGGTTTTTGTTCGGCCATGCCTCCCGATTTCCGTCGTGTGCATGCCGGCGCCGATGCGCCACAATCCGATCGTGTGCGCCAAAAACCCAGGGCAATACAGGGAAAATCGGCGCAAATCAGAAATATTCGGGTAACACGTCGGGAAAACACAAATCGGGCCCTTAGTAAATGACCCCCATTATCTCTGCATAGTCACTGGAAAAACTTGCACCTGTTCTGGGTGTTACACCATTCCTTGTTTTAACTCAAAAAACAAATAAGCAAATAACTGAAGACACACTTGTGCAATGCGTTTTTGATGCTTCTCCATAGACTTGTATGTTGCGTTTGTCACGCTCGTGACTTGCAAAAGTAGAGCATGCTGAAATTTAAATGTGCATTAAAAAAAATGCAAGTCTGAAAAAGCCTATTGATTACAACGGGTCAGAGTGCAATGCAAGTTCTGCACATCAAAAGCACGCAGAACACGCGCATGAAAAATGCAAGTGTAGAGGGAGCCTTACATTTTCAGTAAAGATACAACACTTCTAGTATCATTGGTTCAGAAGCCTCACATTGTACATATTAGAGATTACCGTAACAGTCACAGTTCTTCCTCTATACCTGTGAATAACAAAGCAATATTGAAGCAGGAGAATACAGGCAGTCCTCGAGTTACATACAAGATAGATTCCATAGGTTTGTTCTTAAGTTGAATTTCTATGTAAGTCGGAACTGTATATTTTATGATTGTAGCTGCAGACAAAAAAATTTTTTGCCCCAGTGACAACTGAAGTTTCCAAATTTTTTCCTGTAATGGGACCAAGGATAATCAATAAAGCTTCATTACAGACACCTTACAGCTGATCATTGCAGTCTGGGACTAATGTAACATCCAGAGAGCTTCACCAGAGGTCATAGGAGGCAGAGGGGCCCGTCTGTAACTAGGGGCAGGGCAGCCATCAGGAAATTCGGGGCCCCATACAGCAAAAGTGTCTGGGCCCCAACACACCCCAAAACCGAACAAGCCTCCTGCCCCCCGCAGTGACCTTTCACAAACAGGGTTTGAGGCCTGTTGCTACGACAAGGCACACTCTTCTGGCCCCAGCCACAAAATATATTTACAAAAAGGAAAAGGCTGCTCCGGTCTTCTTCTCGTTCTCTTGCGCGCGCCTTCTTCTCCTGCAGACAGTGTGTGATCCCGCGAGACCTGTGACCCAGCACAGGATCTCGCGGGATCACACAGCCAGCCCAGGAGGAAGCGCGCAGAGACCGACGCGACGCTGGCGGCAGGGTAAGCATGAAAGAACTGTACGCAGCGCACTGCGCACTTAACCCCTTCACGACTTGGCCTTTTTTAGTTTTTTCACTTCCATTTTTCACTCCCCACCTTCAAAAATCTATAACTTTTTTATTTTTCCACATAAAGAGCTGTGTTATGGCTTATTTTCTGCGTAACAAATTGCACTTTGCAGTGACGGTATTCAATATTCCATGGCGCGTACTGGGAAGCGGGAAAAAAATTACAAATGCAGTGAAAATGGTGAAAAAACACATTTGCAACACTTTCATGTGGGCTTGGATTTTACAGCTTTCACTGTGTGCCACAAATGACATGTCTAATTTATTCTTTGGGTCGGTACGATCACGTGGATACCAAATTTGTATAGGTTTTATAATGTTTTCATACATTTAAAAAAATTAAAACCTCCTGTACAAAATTTTTTTTTTGATTTTGCCAACTTCTGGCGGCAATAACTTTTTCATACTTTGGTGTACGGAGCTGTGGGTGGTGTCATTTTTTGCGACTTTTGATGTCGTTTTCATTGCTATCATTTTTAGGACTGTGCAACCTTTTGATCACTTTTTATTAATTTTTTTATATTTTCCAAAATGGCAAAAAAATGTCATTTTTGACTTTGGACGCTATTTTCCGTTACGAGGTTAAACGCAGTGAAAAACCGTAATTATATTTTGATAGATCGGACATTTTCGGACGCGGCGATACCTAATGTGTTTATGATTTTTACTGTTTATTAATATTAATATCAGTTCTAGGGAAAGGGGGGTGATTTGAATTTTTAGGTTTTTTTATTATAATTTTTTTTTTTTTAAACTTTTTTTTACTTTTACTTTTACTATTTTTCAGACTCCCTAGGGTACTTTAACCCTAAGTTGTCTGATCGATCCTACCATATGCTGCCATACTGCAATATGGCAGTATATGGGGATTTTACTCCTCATTCATTACAATGTGCTGATAGCACATTGTAATGAATGGGTTAAAACGAGACTGCTTCGGGCCTTCGTGAGACCCGAAGCTGTCATGGCAATGGATCACCGCTCCCCGTGACGTCATCGGGGAGCGGCGATCCACGGCAAGATGGCGGCGCCCATGCGGCGCCATCTTTTTGGAGCCTCCGGCAGCATTGCCGGCGGCGATCTCCGTGCTAGCACCGATCGCGGGTGTTACCGGTAAGCCTTTGCTGCAATATGCAGCAAAGACTTACCGGCTATGGAGAGGGCTCGGCCCGCGAGCCCTCTCCATGTACCGGGACCCGGCGCGCGCCGTACTAGTACGGCGCGCGTCGGGAAGGGGTTAACCAGCGGCCCCCGGCGCCTCCACCCCACACATATTGTGCAGCACAGACCGCACAGTCTGCGGCCCACCGGCCGGGCCCCCCCCCCCCCTAGTGTCTTAGAGTCCGGGCCCCATAGGGCAGTACCAGTTGTACTGCCCTATCGGCGGCCCTGACTAGGGGTCATCTGTAAGTCAGGTGTCCTTAAGTAGGGGACCCCCTGTATTGTACTTCTTAACTTGATAGGTGTCATCTTGATTTCTCAGTAACAAGTACCATTAAGAAGTCTTTGAACTTTAACAACTTTGCAGAATGGGACAGATTAAGTTTACAGGTGATTATCTTCTTATCATTGGAGGGGAAGTACATGTAGTAAGTAGTAGATGTAGTACATTGCCTGAATGCATAATATGGAGAGCTCTGTGTTATTTACATGTTTTCCAGACGTTCCCTATCACCAGAGGCTGAATATATGGCACAGCTTTATGACATCTAATGGGTAATAGAGGAGAACATAAATTCGATGTGTGAATTGGGGATACTGGATGAGTAGGTAAGATGAGTGCAGATACCAGGCGGGCCGAGGTGAACCTCTACATATGAGCATTGTGTAAAGATCTGTGCCCGGCCTTTGAAGTCTGCACTTTTTACAGTAGCTCATTGTCTTTAGGACAGTCAACAAGGAAGAGGAAGCAATAAACAAGCAAACACAGGCTTAAGGTGTCCACATATTTATCCAATAATGAGGATCGTAGGGCACAGAGTCAGCATGAAATTGGTTGAGGGTGTAATGGGCCCTCCCTTCCTTAAGACCACTCAGGGTTCACATGGGAACTTTCATGCCGCTCATTAAGCCTGTTTATTGTTCAGGGCTAATTAAAATGTTACACTCTTCTGCTTTTTACATCCTCACTCCAGTTAATGAATCTACAGACGACACTCCACAGGGTGTTCAGTGCAGGGATATAAAGAGGATATGGAATCTCCATGCAAAGTGGGGAAGCAGCAATTACACTTGGCACAGTGCAGCAGTCCTGGTATACGACATACACCCCCATCCCTTTAAAACTCCCCCAGTATCATTGTTAATTGTATAATGCGCCCCACTGGGAGCATGCCATAAACACTAGCAATATATTTGATGTTAATTGGTATATCAGCCTGTGCTTATTTATACATTCAGCAATGAGATATCCATGCAGAGCGCCTGCACTGATAAGTCAGCAGCAGGGCAGGTACCAGGGGCTGCAATAGGCCATGGGAGCGATCACTCTGAGGCTGTTAATGGCTATGAAGAAGCAAATCCACCCAAGCAGCGTTAGTACCTGGATCAAGTCATTCTCTGTAGAAATACGCCGATTCTACTAACTTCCAGAAATGGTTTACAGCAAACTTCTTGTCTAGACAGAGAAAGCAGCCAGACCCCAATCCACTACAATGGGTTAACATTGGGAAAAAAGCATGGGGGGAGGGGGCATGTGCCATACTGTAGGTGCCAGGGCATGCAAACAAATGACTTTGGACTCATTAGGGCAGCAACTTTTAGCTCATTATAAAATGATCTATAGTTGCTAGGCTATATTAATAAATCGAATTCAAGGTTCTTACATTGCTCATTAAAATAAAGGAAACTATGATTTGTAAAGCGCTATGGAATTTGATGGCGCTTTATAAATAAAGATTATCATTATAAAGGGAACATTGAAAACTTTGTTCTGTATAGAGTTGAATATGCTGACAATAAAATCACAATTTATTAACCAATGGATGCCTGGATTTGTAGTCATCCTCAAAATTAAAGTTAAAAAACACACTATACGCTGATCCAACTTTGATATGATAAAACAAGTCAGAATGAGGCTCAGTATTGTATTTGGTCTCCTCGTGCCTGTATGACCTCCCTACAATGCCTCGGCATGCTTCTGATGAGGTCCTGGATGGCCTCCTGTGGGTTCTCCTCCCGGACCTGGACTAAAGCATCCACCAACTCCTGGACAGTCTCTGGTGCACCGTGACATTAGTGCATGGAGTGATTAATGATGTCCCAGATGTGCCTAAGTGGATTCAGGTCTGGGGAACAAGCGGGCCAGTCCATAGCTTCAATGCCTTTATCTTGCAGGAATTGTTTACACACTCCAGCCACATGAGGTCTAACATTGTCCTGGATTAGAAGGAACCCAGGGCCACCACACCAGCATATGGTCTCACAAGGGGTCTGAGGACCTCATTCCGGTACCCAATGGCAGTCAGTCTTCCTTTAGTGAGCACATGGAGGGCTGTGTGAACCTCCAAGGAAATGCCACCCCACACCATTTCTTACCCACTGCCAAACCGGTCATGCCTGAGGATGTCACAGACAGTAGATCACTCTCCATAGCCCCTCCAGATTTTGTCACATCTGTCACATCTTCTCAGTGTGAACCTGCTTTCATCTGTGAAGAGCACAGGGTGAATTAGCCAATCCTGGTGTTCACTGGCAAATGCCAAGCATCCTGCACAGTGTTGGGCTGTGAGCTCAACCCCCATCTGTGGACTTTAGGCCCTCATACCATCCACATGGAATCAGTCTCTAAGATCTCTGCTGTCCCTGCTGTGACCAGCGCCTGAGGCAGGCTATTCCACACGATTGACACTTCTCATAGTAAAAAAGCCCTGTCGTCTGGTATTAAGGTTTCTCCATGGGGCAACCCCAAAGAAGATATGGGATCCCTGATGATGGTGAATGGGGTGTCCGTGGTGGTACTAGCCTTGCACAGGGATTACTCAGAGGCAGAGATTGTAAAGCATATAACTTACAGTTTGTTTAATCGAACTCGGCAACAGCCACAACAGCAGTAACTTAACTCAGTTGAGATGGCTGGTTGGATATCGTTCCACAGGAGGTGCTCACCGGCTGGTAAAGGTAGCTTCAGGTTGGAGAGGATAGTTGGCTGCTAAACAAATAAAATATACAATTGATTACATCTGGAAATGTCAGAACTACTAAAAAAAATTTCATATTTGAACTTACTGCATAAAGAATACCATGAAGGAATAAATATTATTTCAGAATTGATGTATTTGGCTAGCTCACCACCACCATAAAATAACAGAATAAAAATAAAGTATGAAAAAGCTAAATACACCCTCAACATGATACCAACAAAAACTACAGTTCACTTCACAAAAAAAACCCCTCAGGGGCAGTTAAATAGTGAAGGGTAATAATTTTGTAATCTGTAACTAATTGTCATCTGTGATGGGTCCACCAGGATGAAGACTAGGATGGACCAGGCCAGCACAGAGGTAAATAGGCAGAGATTCGACTGATTTATACAGTAAGTGATGTCAGTAGTGGATTTTAATATAGGCGGTTGGGGAGGTAGCCCAGAGCCTAAACCTTCTAGGGGGACCATGGCCACACAAACCACCCACCAAATTTCATATTGAAAGGGTCTTCACCCAGACATCCTTGTACATCTGTTCCTGCTCTCAATACACATGTACACAAGAGTTATTTTGAGACCTTTGTAGATCCTCCGTACGTCCAGATACTGCAGATTGAAAGTAGACAGTTTGGTCACATGCTCCATTCTGCATGAAGCTTGGTTCTAGTACCATAAGTAGGAAGTGAATTAAAGACTTGTAGGGACTGTAATATTCATACATCATAGGGCCCATGGCAGTCTTAATTTGCCACTGAGTTATGTCAATTTTTGGCATTATATGGTAATGTGCAGTATATTGCTAGCTGGTATATATTTTTGCACGGTATGTGGTGCATTCATTGCTGTGTTACTTTCAATATTGTACAGGGATGTGGGTATAATATATAATGTGGGGCTATATATATATATTTATGTGTACCTATATTTGAGTGTTTCTTATACATGGTGTATGTGTGTAGAACATATACATGGTGTTTTGTTTATATGTCTTTAATTCATCTATAGTGTATGTGAGCATATGTCTGTGAGCGTATATTGCATATGTGTATTCTGAAGTAAAATGTAAGGGGTGGGGGCTGGTAGCATGGGTTTAGGAATATGGGGCCCTGATAATGAGTTTACACTGGGGCCCACTGGTGTCTTGTTAAGCCACTGGCCAAAAGCAAGACTCTATGATAGGAAGGGAAAGAAGTGTACAACAGAAGGATATTGGCCAATGTTGGGAAAGGAACAGGGAACCACAGAGGTGTGTATGGCTTCTATGATTTTATACAACAGTCATAGCTCTATTAAATGTAAAAAAAAACAGTCTCATATTTTATAGGTATCAGGGTTGACATGCCTACCATAGGATTGACATGCCTACCTGCTGTTTCTGCTCAGAGACATAGGATGCTTGACTAAATCAAAACTTTACTCCTTTACTTCCCTCCTTCTAATCCAAGGTTTACTGTGAGCAGTGGTGAACTGATCCACCAACAGTGTTGGAATGGCGTAGATTGGGCCTACCAGAGGTGGTGATTTTGATGGCCCACCCTTCGACCATAAAATACAATAAAAAATTCATATCATGTAGGATGTATCATCAATAAGATCTAATTATCTATAATATTGGAATTATTCTATATGAAATAGATGTTAATATCAAATTATTACTCCATTTACTTCCAAATTAAGATATTTGGGGTATATTATTAAGTGTAGGAACCTGGGGCCACAAGAGGATTCTCTAATGCTCTGACACTGCCCACCGAAGAACCAGAGTATCCTCTTGCTCAGACTTTAACCAAATAATGGTCCTCAGAGGCTACCATGGTTTCATCCCTTGAGGTTGATAAAGGTTGGGTCCATTGAATCGGACTATCCTGTGTTCTAATGAACTGAACCTAAATTACTAAAGAATCTTATGGGTTTTTAAGTCCAGATTTTGAGTTCAGCTCACTGTAAATGCGGAGGATTCGGGAATTTTGAATATGAATGGTATTCTACAGAGATAGGGTGTTTTCATGTGGACATACTAACTGGATGAATGAAGATACGGTATATGGAACCCGAATTCTTGTAATTAAGAATAATGGCTGATGAACAACTGATCAACAACTTATTTCCTATCCTAAGTAAAGGGAATAAACATATATATATTATTTTTGGGCAAACCCCTTTAAGACTATGATGAAGAAGTGAAAAGTTCAGAGAAGCTGGTGCCACATCCATCTTTTAAACATACAGATTTATGTGGCAGATTGTATCATCTAGAAGGAATGATTTTTGTTGCGGGTGATGTGACTACGCGGGCATAATGTGGCATGCTCAGAGATAATTCGATACAGCTGTGCTCTGAAATGGATGAAAATAAGATTTAATTTTGCAAGTGCTATATTAAAATTGGCTGCAAGATGAATAGATATCAAACATTTGAATGCAATCCAGAATTTGTAAAGCTTTCCACTGCATATAAGGTTTGTATTCTAACACCTCAGTGCCGGAATTATTCTGCACTTTTCTACTACGTAAGATATTTACTTTGTATGATTTGGACTTGTGTTACCCACAAACTACTGAATTTTAATTTTTATGATGAAAATGTATTATGTGGTAAAGACAAAAGGACAGACTTAAAGTCAAAGTAAAATATTTCTGGACCTTACATCAATGCGGCCTATAGTATTAACTGATTATGAAATATTTAATGGTTTAGCGCATGAAGTGTGACCAACCGACAAAGGGTATATATTTTATATGTATATGACCTATTTTAGTGTTAGATATTGGCTATTCCATCTTTTGAAACAATTTTGTCTGCATTGATTTCATATATGACATCACTAACACAAACTAGTATCCAGAAATTATATTGTGTCCTTAAAAGGCATCTGTCAGCAGTTTTAACCATTAAGAACTTCTGATGGTGCTAGGTGGAAGCAGCTGTTTCATCATATCCTGTTTGTATTCTAGGATTATAGCTTCTCCAACTGCAATTGGGTATGCCCTCATATCTCTGTGCTCTTACCACTGAACTGCTTCACAATCATACTGTAGATGTCTGCTTAAAGGGAAACTGTCAACAGGGACCTTAGTTTCACTAAAAACAAGCTGCAGAAGCTTATTATAGCTGTAGTGCAAAAATGCCTCTCTGCCTTTTCTAAGCATTTGCATTACAATATAATTGTGTGTTATAACTTACCTTGCACCCTTACAAAATCCTGGGGTAGTCACAGGGGCTTTGGTTTAAATGCATTTCAAAAAACAACATGTGACTTGTCTGTGCTGCTCACTCCTCAGATCTTAGCCCCCAGCTCCTCCCTACCCCACTGATGACAGCTCTCCAGGCTGTGACCTCTGTGAAGGAGAAGGAGGAGTAGCTGTGCAGGAGCACAAAGGTGGGGGCTAATATCTAAGGAGTTAGTAACACAGACTAGTCACATGTTGTTTTTTAAAATGCCCAAAGCCCAGTTCTTGTGACTACCCCAGGATTTTGTCATGGTTCAAGGTAAGTTATTACACACAATTATACTGTAATGCAAATGCTTATAAAAGGCTGAGGCAACCTTCTGCAACCTGTATTTAGCGAAAATGAGGTCCCTGGTGAGAGGTTCCCTTTAAATACTTCAGCTTTTACTCAGAGCCATGGGGAGGGGTTGTACAACAGCTCAGTGCACAGAACTAAAAGCACAGTATCATAGCTCAAGAGTATATGATTACAACTAACACATCTTTCTGTGTGGTCTGGGAGCTGTAGCTTGATCTGAGCTTCTTTCAATGGAGTTATAGCCAATCACTACAGTTTCACTACTTTATATGATAAAGTATATAATATATAGGAACATTGCAGTATTGTACAGCTTAACTATGGGTACAAAAGAGATCAAAGTAGTGATGAAGATATGACATAGTTAAAGGGGTTGTCCGAGATTAGACAAAAAATTGTGGTTGCTGAGGGGGGTTGTTGGACAAAATCCCACGATCATTTTTAATTTTGTTTGTGGTGGGATGTGGTGAACATTTTACTTATAAAATTCATTAACTAATTCTCCATGGATCCTAGACAGTACATGTGCCCTCTATACTACCTCTACTGTAGAACATGGGAGCACAATCCTACTGCCCCATACACACAATGGGGTTATTTATCATTTTGGGGGACATTTCACTGCTAAAAAGTCTCACAGTAGTATTACATTAATCTGGCTTAAACATATAACTTTGATTAGTGCAAAGCTGTGGAACACTATAAAAGTGCCATAAAACGTCTCATAGTCACTCCAGTCCTTTGCTGGTGTATGTGCTGGGATTTTTTCATGTATTTTGAGACTTTTTTTGGGACTTTTTGAAAAAAAAAATACCGGACTGAAAGTAGACCATAAGAACATTTATTAAAGGGCAAAGCCACATTAATGAATCTGCTGGGCAGCAGAGCCCCAAAAATAGACACGTCCCAAGTAGCTGGTCTAATGATAAATAACAACCAGTGCCTCCCTAGTGTCTCTCTATAGTTATAGGGCCCCTTAATTATGACAAACACATACACAATGTCCTCTTAAAGCTCCTATACCTTATACCTAAGTTTCATCTAAATAATGAAAGTATCCCCTTATAGAGCAGACACACAAAATGCCCACCAAATGTTCAATTGCAGTTGAGACCCCACACTGTGGCCTGGGTCCCTTATACCCACAGTGGACCCATGGTTTAAAATATAATTAACTGGATGTGGATTATATATAAAATAATACATTGTGGTGGGGGGCACTTTATATAAAATAGCTTATGATGGTTGGACACTTTAAATTAAACAATCTATCGGAGGGGACTTTAGTAAAATAATTAATGGGAGTAATTTAATAAGTAAAATAATTAATTATAGCATTACATTTACACATATTGATTAGGGGCACTATGTATAAACAAATTAATTAGGTGGCAGCGCATTAAATAAAAATAATTAATTAGGGGTCCTATGTAATAATTAGTCAAGAGGGATCTATATATAAAATGATTGATTTTATAACTGACTATAATAAGTCAAAACAGCAGCATGATATACAAGACAAATCGTTATAGGGGGACCCTTTATAAACATAATTCATTAGTAGGGGCATTGTATAAAACAGCACATCATATATTATGTAATTAATTGAGGGACATAATATAAATATATATATTATAATTAATTATTAATATAATTATAATATAATTAATTAATTATATATTAATTATATATATATATATATATATATATATATATATATATATATTTCACTAAGTGTACAGTATATATTATTTAATTATATAATTATTTATATATTATTAGTACCATATAATAATATTATATAATTATTATATATGTAAGGTACATGGTACTTCTGCCAGTGTCTGATAAGTACTGCAGTCACTACCCTCAGCATATGTAGTGTCATTCCAAGGGTAATATCCTCAGCAGAAGTGTATTATAATACAGGTGGTTTGGGTGGTAGCCCAGGGCCGAAGCCTTCTAGGGTGCTGTAGCCACCCAAACCACCAACCAAATTGTATTCTCAAGAGCATCTTCACTCGTGAAATCCTCCTACATCTGTTCCTGCTCTCAATACACATGTATACAATAGCTATTTCAGGACCTTTGAAGGTCCTCCAAAGGTCCTGAAATCACAGAATGAAACCAGGCAGAAGGGACGCATCCTTGATTACCCAAGAAGCTCGATTCTATTACCATATGTACGAGAATCATATGTAGACTCCAGATGATACATTGATACACCCCAGAGACCATTGGAGTCTTAATCCACCCTGGTCCTCACCTCACTAAAATATTCAAGCTCTCTTTCTCTTCTGGTATTGTTCCCTCTTCTCCTCTGTGGGATCACTATAACTCCAAGGCAGAAGGTCCGTTGTCTTGGGGGTGTGCTGGACTCTGACCTCTCCTTTTCGCCATATTTTCAATCTCTTGCTTGGTCTTGCCGGATGCACCTCAGAAACATCTCCAGAATCTGCCCATTTCTTACAATTGAAACCAACAAAACACTAATTGTCACTCTGATTCACTATCGACTAGACTACTGTAACTCCCTACTAATGGTCTTCCACTCACTAAACTCTCTCCTCTACAATCTATTCTTAATGCAGCAGCCAGATTGTCTTTCAGACCAAACGCTACACAGATGCCTCCAGTCTGTGCCAATCACTGCACTGTCTGCCCGTCTCCTTCTGAATACAGTTTAAAATAATAATCCTCATCCACAAAGCTCTGCATAATGCTGCACCTCCATATCTCTCTTCTCTCATCTCAGTCTATATCATTCGACCCATGCTCTTTTATTTGCCAGTGATGTTAGATTAATCTCTACCTTAATTGGAACATCTCATGCACGTCTCCGACGATAATGTACTGTGCTGCGATTCACTAAGATCATGTGCCGATATCCTGCATGTGTCGCTTCCCCGCTCAGGTCCGACAGAGTCCACTTTCTTCTTCCTTGTGCATGTAAGTGCATTATCTTGTGGCACAATTTGAAAGTTAAATCCCACGCTTAGTCCGAATCAATCGGATCGTCCGATGGCACGCCCCCCGATTTCTGTCGCATGAAAGAAAGTCAGTGCAGCTGTGCCACAATCCGATCATGTGCGACACAATCACAGTGCAGACACCTGTTAAATACCTGTCAAATCCTGAAATCTAAGTGTTGTGTACATTGAGCTGAGGTCATAATAGACTATGGGGGACGGATGCGACTATATAGCATCCATTCCCGATCTCAGCAGATTGCACATTCTGATTCTCCCTCTTTCAGGAGAGGGGTAGGAACAGAATGTATCCCATAGTATGTGCATAAAAAGGGATACGCCCGAGCACTCCATCATAAGGACATATACGTACAATGGAGTGCTAAAACTAAGAACATAGCCTTATAGGGTGTTATTTCATATCATTATAGTTTGATCACAGAAACTATTTTTTTCCATATTTAAAATACTCTGTGAGGATAATGGACAGAAGAACTGACTCCAAGTTTTTCTGAAATACTCTTTGATTTTGGGATGCAGAACAAACAGCACTTTATTTATAGTGCTTTTCCTTTTTTTCATCACTCCGTTCAATATTGAGTAAGTTCCAGTACTGTGCCAAACATTGTTATCACGTGACTATGAGAAAGAATGCAGTAAAAAGAGAAGGATGGACTCCGTTAAGGATTTAGCTTGAAATTAAATATTTGTTAACCTTTATTTTAAAATCTAAAACATTTTTTAACCTATTTTTAATGTAAATTTTTTAAAAAATTTTATATAGATATAAAATGGCAATAAAATGACCTTAAATGCTTGTTTAACCTAACTGATAGAAATGTTTACTTGTGTTTGGATATTCAGGGCTGAACATAACCTAATGCCAAGGGCTCCTGCACAATTTTTAAACATTTTTGCAACACGTAGCTCACCCAGCAGTAACACTTCTGAGCACATCCCCCCTAGGCCAATATCTGCTACTGGGCATTTACGACCAGCGGCATATCTTACATACCTGTGTCTCACTGCTCACATTCCCCAGGGTGCGCATAACAACCTGGTGTTGAAATCCTTCTGGGAAGAAAAGCCACAATGATTCCATAATGTTCTGGGAACCACGGCACAGCCTTGGGGGGAGTCATTCCAGTTTACACCCCCCTTCTCTCCCGTTTCTTTTACCTTCTAATTATTTCTGTGCAATTATGTATTCGAGCTGAAGAGTCAAAATCTGTACCTACATATTGTGCTTGTATAGACGTCTTCTGACCATTAACTTACATTGGATTCTTCATTAAAAAGGGTTTTTCTATATTTGTCAAAATCAAAATATATTGCAATGGTGGATATGGTACCTTGTGACATCATACACAACATTTCAGCCTTACTGGGACTTAATCAATGAGTTGTTATGGATGAAAAATGCAATGCTGTAACATCTTACTGATAGATCATTTACATTTTAATACACAAGTAAAAGACCATTTCATAGTTAAGGGAAATTATAATATTATGATACATCTTATATCCAAAAGGGTCTTTTGTTAATCCAATAGGGGAAGCCTTTCGGCGATACATTAAAAGTAATAGGGGTTGCTTTATTAAAGGGATTGGTTACTAATAATAAACTTTACTGGACTCAGTACAAGACCCTAATACGGTCTCACATATTGTACTTTCCCCAGTAACATTTGTATGCGTAGGGCGGCACGGTGGCTCAGTGGTTAGCAATACAGCCTTGCAGCACTGGTGTCCTGGGTTCAAGTCCCATCCAGGTCAACATCTGCAATGAGTTTGTATGTTCTCTACGTTTTTGTGTGGGATTCCTCCCACACTCCAAAACAAACTAGTATGTTTTTAGATTGTGAGCCCCATGGGGAAAGGGACCGATTTGGCAAGGTATATGCAGCGCTGCGTAATCTGTGTGCGCTATATCAATAAAGAAATTATTATTATTATGTAGCTGCCAGGAGTCGAGGGTCACCTGCTAATGTTTACTTCTACCAGTTTATCCTGGATGGAGGGGGCCACACAGATATTACTGTATGCACCATTCCCATATCTGTGGTTGAAGGGACATGCCAAGGACATCCACACGCCCCTCCAACCACAGATATGGGAGTAGTTATGATGGAGGGGGCGTGCACATCTCCCCACCTTCCAAAAGCCATAACTTTTTTATTTATCCATTTACAGAGCTGTTGAGGGCTTGGTACCTGTGGGACAAATTGTATTTCCTAGTGGCACCATTTAGTATTTGCTGCTGTGCTGATATTATTTACTGGGAAGCTAGAAAAAATTTCAGTACAGCTGACAAAGAAAACGCATGAAATCCTTACACATCTGTTCAAGAGCTATTTCAGGACCATTGGAGAGCCTTCAAAGGTCCTGACACCGCAGAAGGGATGCATCCTCCATTGGCCAAGAAGTTGTTTATGGCTCTGCTTTGATTTTAGCATCTTATGTAAAATGTGGATGACTGTGCAGAGCATACTGAGACTGATGAAGAGCTTCTGCAACAAACCAGCTTGATTTTAGAGAGAGAAGTTGGATGTATCTTGAGCTATGCTGTTCAGTCCAGTCCAGTCCCTTGTAATGTGATTGGTACTGTGCCTTCTGTTTCTGTAAACTTTCAAGTCATCACTATACCATCCACCTGATTTAACATTGAATAATGGCTAAAATATACATCAGATATAGCTGACATAGAGCTCAGATTTTGTGTGCTCAGATTTTCAGTTCGGTTGGTAATCGAGTGAATGGGAGCCACAACAAAAATTATGTGCACATTTCCATTCACGATTGAAGGTTACTATGACCAACATTGAAAGTATTGTCTTTAAAGGAAATCTACCATCAAAATCCAACATGGTAAACCAGGGAGACTTACTCATAGATCCAGGCACTGTGACTGTGGTAATCTTCTTATATTTGTTATCCATCCACCTTTTTCCTTCTAAAATCAATGTGTAAAATTATGCTAATGAGCCTAAAGGGCTACGGGTGTGGTACAGAAACCCTCTGTGCTCTGGCTTCACAAGCGGGTGTTACACTGCAGCAGCACATTTAAGCCTATCCGCACAGTGTGGAAGGCCATTTAAAAGTTGATTTTAGAAGGAAAGAGGCCATGGATAGCTAATATAAGAAGATTACAACAATCATGTTGCCTGGATCCCATAGGCACATTTTGACAGTAGATTTCCTTCGAAAGAGACAGTAAGGCAATAAAACCATACCTGACACAGTGGCACATACAAGCGCCTGACTTTGCATTGAATTGCCTTGAGCCAATATACTGGGAGATTACCTCTATGTAATCTTCAATTGTTACGGTAAACCTAGCTGATAGATTACATCCTGTCATTTCTACTTGTCTTATTTTCCTGAAAAGTTCTGTAATAGAAACAATGAACTCAAGATGGCGCCGAGACAGAAAAGTTTTGAAGCTAAGGAATGTCAACATAACGTCAATGTGCGACAGCAGGGAATTTCTCCAATCAAGAGACTACATAAGCTGGAAATCATGAGTTGTTTAGATTTGTATTCTCCTCCCTCTTCTGTTGCTCTCTTGTTGTTCTATATAGAATGATAGAACAAATAAACCTGCGCAGTGCAGATTTGCCCCTGTTGTCTGAATTATTCCTTACGACGTGCACACATGCTTATTGATTAGAAACACAGACAACGCACACTAAAAGAGGATATCTTAAATCCGACCCCAACACAATGACCTTGTGTATATAATCTGGTGGTCATACATGCTCATTCAGCCGACAACTATCTCTCCAATATACCCCACAAACAGCTTATTTCTCATCTCAAAGAACCAAAGGATCATATGTATTGAAATCCAATATATCCAGTTCTACTGTCCCCCAGCAGTAATGCGAGACCCTTGTACGCATTAGTCTTATTCCAGGTTTATGTGAATGTGATGGGATGTGTATGCCTGTCTCATTTTCAATGCGTTTTATAAGAATCTGTGCATTTAATTGTGCAATATTGAACTTTATAGCTACAATTATTATGCATGTCAAAAAAATATGTAAGTTGTATTATGCTTTTTTCTCATTCTTTGCAGTCGCTATATGTGACCTATGAAATTCACCGTCTTCATATCCCTATCTGGCAGGAGCTGTTGTTTTTTTCCTTTGTTCCCCTCCTTTTATTTGCCCTTATTTTCATGCCTTCCTCCCACTCAATATTTTATTTGTTTCTTTCCCAGGTTCCTTGCAGCCTCCCCCTCTCCGGCAGCCTCATTCCCCTGGCCAGACTCAGCATTGACAGCTTTAAGCTGCTCTGTGCACTGAGCGTCTGGCTGTGTTAATATGATTTATAAGGACAGTATAACACCAGGCACATTGCAGTCTGTCACTGCAGTCTCTCTGATTAAAATTCTGCTCCCTCCCCGACTGCAGCAAGCCACAAATGGAATATTCTACATAATTTCCGAAAATGCTTGTTTTTATCACCCATTTCTCCTGGATCAGGTGACCTGAGATTCAGTGCTAGTGACTCCCTTGTCGTACCTTGGCTTTTACTAGGTCACATTTACCAAGTCCCCAGACTATTTAATCACCTGCCTCTTAACAATTTTCATGCTGGAGCGATTTGCAAGACTAGACTCTGCCAATTCGGCTCAGAGAAAGGTAGAAATTGTAAGAATGGCCAGCAATAAACATAAGACACACTATAATACAGTGGTATTATTACCATGCATGTCGATATAATTACTTTGGAAGTCAGAGGTCCTGTGTGATATATTGTAGGAGCGGGATAGTCATTACTGCTTCTCTTCTAAGAATTCTATTCAAAACACTATAAAGCTCGGCTTGTAAAATAATCTCATTGCGTCTCAGTGCAGGTTAAAAGGCGGTGGAACACCACACTGGATCAATACAAAAATGGCAGACTTGGCACACGGGTACATTGTGATTCATTTCCATGCAATTTTTCCACTTTTCGACTTCACTACATGACAAATGCTTGCTTCAATAGACTTGTATTATGCACCAGGCTTTCTTTTTACTAGTGTGTTGATATAATAAAGATGTCACCTCTATAGTGTTCAAGACGGGAATAGTCGAATATTTATGGCTCATTCATACTAGTTCCATGTAAGTTGTCCATTCCCTATAATGATTGTGTCAACCTGGATGTTCTCATATTATTGTTTTATCTAGTAAAACTGCTGAAAGCTTAAATATAGTATATACCATTCTATATATGCTATATAATAAAGGATAACACCCCAAAAGAGGAAGGGAACCATTCTGGATTCTTAGCTTTCAATAAGACAGATTGTTATGCAAGTCTTAAAATGTTGTGGCTGAACTGTGATTTGGACTGTCCTTGGCTTTATCACAGAGTAATAATGATACTTTATAACTATCTCTTTCCAATAAATGCATAAGATCTACAACTAATATACTGGGTGGACAATTTATATGGATACACCAAAAAAAATGGGAATTTTGGTGATATCATCTTCCTGTTTGTTGCACATTTGGAAAACTTTTCAAGATGGGTGTTGACCATGGCAGTCATATTGAAGTTGGCCATTTTGGATCCAACTTTATTGAGAATTTCACAAAAAACAAGGGGGTGCCTGATTATATTGTAACTTTATTATTTCATGAGTTATTTTCAAGTTTGTGACCACTTATAAAATGTGTTGGAAGTGCTGCTCATTGGGGCACATTTACTAAGGGTCCACGGACCGTGATTCCGACGGGTTTTCCTGAATATTTGCATTTTGGGCTGAATTGCCCCGGGTTTTTGGTGCATGTGATCGGATTGTGGTTCATCAGCGCCGGCTTCCATGCGACAGAAATTGGAGGCGTGGCCATCGGACAACCCGACGGATTCGGAAAAATCGCAGAATTTAAAAAACAAAATGTGTCGCAAGATCACACACTCACATGCACTAGGAAGAAGAAGGTGAACTCCGGGGACCTCGGCGCGTAAGCGACACCTGCAGGAAATTGGACGCACGACCTTAGTGAATCGTGCCGGACCCGAATCCTCGTCGGACAACGCACCGCGGGATTGCGACAGGACCGAGTAAGTAAATGTGCCCCATTGTGTTGGATTGTCAATGCAACTTTCTTCTCCGACTCTTGACACACTGATAGTAACACATTGAAGAAATGCTAGCATAGGCTTCCAGTATCCGTTGTTTCAGATGCTGCACATGTCATATTTTCACAGCATAGACAATTGCCTTCAGATGACCCCAAAGATAAAAGTATAAGGGGGTCTTGGTCTTGGTGGCAAATCCAACACTGAACCTGTTTCATGAAATTTGGTAGTTTGCTAACTGTGGCATCGGAGATGGGTGGCCTTGTAGTGTGTCTTGCATTGAAATCTGCTGTAATGACCCAGGTACGGCGTTCCCCTGACATCAAAACTATTTCTATGCAATCCTCACGTGTTAACCTCTGCAACATGATGTCAATGGCTGTAAAAAAAGAGAAACTTGTAAATAGAATTAGTTACAGTATTACCTAATTATAAGGATGAATGACCAGCAGGTGGCAGACCTGTGCACAGTTCAAGGCAGCTGTTTTCTGTAAGTACGGTTCATATATAAGGCGCACTGGACTATAAGGCACACCTTTGATTTCTGAGAAAATCAAAGGATTTTTTGTGCGCCTAATAGTCCAAAAAATATGGTACATTAAAACTACACCATTGTTTTTCTTGTGAAATTCTAAATACGTTTGACAATAGTGTTACATGACCCTCTTTCCATTGGAGAAAATAAAGTTGGTTCCAAAATGACCAACTTCAACATGATCGACACCCATCTTGAAAAGTTTTCCCCCTCCCATATCCTAATGTGCCACAAACAGGAAGTTGATATAACCAACCATTCCCATTTTAATAACAGACAGCAAGTGTTTATCAGTTCTTAAAGTTGGTTTTGTTAAAGGGTTGGACCAAGGGCCAAATTGTGATGGATAGACAAGTAAGTAATCTTAAATATATCTTATTATCTATTAGAAATGGAACAGCAGAGCTAAAGAGCAGGGTCGAAAAATAAACTTAGGTTGATGGTTTACGTGAGTGTGTGTCACCTGTGGTGCTCCATAGGAAGATGGCGAGTTGGTGGAAGAAAGAAACTAATGGAACTGGCCTCTTTCAGCAGGATACTAGGTCCTGCCTCCAAATTCCTCAGATCACAAACTGATAAGGCATTTGTGAAATGTGCTACAAAAAATGGATAGAGTTGGATCAAGGGAAGTTCTACCTAACAACTTACAGGATGTATTGCTCATACCTTGATGTCAGATACCACTAGGGTATTGTGCTGTATATGCCTGAACAGTTTAGAAATGTTTGGAGAGGCCTTTATAATACAAGGGTTAAGGTCCAAGTGTTACAGGTGACAAGTGTATATGTAGTGAAGTCGGTATCAGTGAAGTGGAGCACTATTAGATCATATGATTGTGAACCAACTTGACAACCAGTATCAAATTAAAAGGAAACCACCTATTAAGCTACCTATTAAGGTAGATCCTTTGGTAGACTCTTTCTTTCTTTGTTAGCCAAAAACTGTCACTATGTAATCATTTTATATTAGCAGACCTGATATAAGCTTGGAGTAGCCTGTCTGGCCTACGCGTCCTAGTCCTGCTCCTCACTTTGTAGGTTGTAGTTGAGCCACCGCCTAAAGACTGGATGACATCTGGATCAGGTCTTCATGCTTTGCTGCTTAGGTATAAAGTTTGTTCTGGTTAGTCCAGTTCCCTCCTACATTCCATGTTACGAATCTTGTTACATTAGCCATTTGTCTACAATAGGGACAAGAGTGCAGGAATATCTATACACTGGTCAATGGTTTTAGATAAAGCTAGAGAGGAGCTCAGTTAATAGGAGGCTATGGAATGATCTGTTCTAAGGATGAATTGCAAGTTATCTCTAATCATTTTAAAGCTGACTCTTTATCATTCCTGTTCTGAAGATAATGGCAGATAATTGAGGATTACAGCCTCAAAATCACATTTTGACCTTTTGAAGGCAAATATATTGTTTCTCATTTGTAATTTTCTGTGGTTCTGTGGGGAACATGTATCTTTATTTCTGCTAGCAAATTGTCACATTTTTGCGACTTTTCGCTGTGACTTTTGCTGTCGTTTGTCTTATGTATCTTTATTTTCCAGATTTTATGCAACTTTTCACTTATTTATCACTTTCTTTGCTTATTTTTTGCGTCTTTTTAGGCGCAAATCTGCCCCTGGTCCAGGGCAGGTTCAAAGGAAGGATTTTTTTAATGGACCTTGTTTTAACATGTAAATTGGAATTATTTCACATGCTTTAAATGTTTAAAATTTTGCACAGTAACCTCTGTTTTGAAAATTACATTTTTGTAATTTATTGGTTACTTCTAAGGGTGCGGTCACACGTTGCATTTTAAGTGCGTTTTGAAACACATTACAACATCTGAGGAGAGGTGATTTGCCTAATTACATTACTGTTAACATTTGTGTTTACAAAACACAATATAAATGCAATGTTAACACGTGTGTTAACATGTTGTTTACTATGTGTTTATGCAAAAAAATTGGCTAACTGCTGACAACCTGTGCTGAGCAGGGTTTGCTATGTGTGCTTGACCATACTCTTAGGCCCCTTCCACACTAGCGTTTTTCATGCGCGAGTTCTGCATGTGCTTTTGACGCGCAGAACTTGCATTGCACTCTGTCCCATTGTTTCCAATCGGTCTTTCCTCATTTGCGTTGTTTTTCACGCGCGTGCTTGCGTTTGCTTTGACGCGTGTCAAAATCGCAGCATGCTCTACTTTTGCGTTTCACGCACGTTTTTCCCGCCCCATTCAAGTCTATGGAGACGCATCAAAAATGCATTGTACTCGCAAGCATTGCAAGTGCAATGCGAGTGCAATGCGTTTTAAATGGATGGGTTGCTAGGTGACATGAATAATTCCCCTGCTCGAGATCGAGCATTTAATTAAAAAACCACAGTGAAGAACAGTGAAGAATAGAATAAAAACAAAATAGCATGTGAAGCACAATATATATGTGTGAAGAAGACATTGCAGATGTATGGAAACATCTGCAATGTGTTCTTTACACACATATATATTGTTCTTCACATGCTATTTTGTTCGCACCGTTCCGCGCGTATCTCCCGACAAGTAAGCAGATGTGCCGAACATCTGTAATCTATTCTGCACTGTGTTCTTTACTGTGTTTTTCACTTAAATGATCCTGTGTTCACTGTGTTCACTGTTTTTATTCTATTCTTCACTGTTCTTCACATCTGCTAACTTGTCGGGAGATAATATACGCGCGCGGAACAGTGAAGAAAAGATTGTAGATGTTTGCATACATCTGCTAACCTATCAGAAGACATTCTTTTTCAATTAAATAAAACATTTTATTCCCAAACCATGGTCCCTTTGAAAAAGTCCCATTGACTTAAAAAACGTGCGTGAAAAACGCACCGAAAACGCAAAAAAACGTGAACAACACGCGCATGAAAAACGCAAAAACACTAATGACTCCAAGGAGAAATGGAACAAAAACGCAGCCAAAAACGTCAGTTTTTCACGCATTGCACCCTGACATGAAATGCAACGCTAGTGTGGAAGGGGCCTTAGGCGTGAACGCAGCCTAACTTTCATCAGAAACTCAAACCCACACATCTACAGGTAGAGAATACTTCCTCCATGAATTACTTGGCCAGAAAATACAAAAATAGGAAGAATAGGAAGTTTAGCCCTTATTCCTGAAATGAGATAACCACTGAGCCATCATTGACTCAAAATTAAAAAACATTTTTTTTTTAAATTGAATTATTTTCTATGAATTTGTTACAACACTCCAAAATCATAAAATAATGAAATATTCCCGAATAGGGGACAAACCCCTTGAATTGTTTGATGTTTTGCAGAACAATTTTTCAGTCCTTTAATAGAAAAGCACAATCTAAAAAATTACACAGTGCATGGATTGCTTTCTTTGTCGTGGTATTGAGTGTGCAAGACAGCAAACAAGTCAGTAAGGAGTTAATGCAAGACTTCATATTAATTTCCAAGGTCAAATCTATCCCCGTGCTATTGAAAACATTAATGTTGCCGAGAGGAAAAAAACTGCTTTAGAGAATGGGAAAGCTGGAATGGGACTTTTTTGACAAGCTCCAGAGCCCTGGGAGTGCTAGCGGATTCACACTCTCACACTGCATTAGTTTTTAATTAAGCTTTTAAGGTCACTGCCAACAAATGGGGCATTGGTTCCAAAGGAAAAAAAAATAAAACAAAAAAAAGAGCTAAATTGTTTCATATCAGTGAAATGAAACCAGAAAGTTAAAGCCGCAGCCCCCAATCAAACGTAATTGTGATGATCAAATTTTATGAGTCAGTGCTTTTAATTCTTTTTTTTTCTGGATAACCAACATAAATGCTGCATAGAGAGAGACCAATTCTAAATCCTTTAAATGGCCACATTTGTAAGCACCATTTATCCGCAAGCAATATATTTCTCATACTGAATTTCTTATTGTCCATGTTTAAATTCTATAAATATAATAGATATAATATAAAAGCTATGCCCATGTAAAACACTAACATTTCAGGAATCAATAGGTTTCACTTTAGTGAATCTGCAGTACTAACATCACTATCATGCTGTCATTGATCACTTGACACAGTTGGCATTTTTTTTGTCTAGCCCCTATCATTGGCATTAATTTTGGCTAAATTTGTCCATGGACCATAATATTATGATTATTGGCTGCTGTGTGAGCACTGTGACAATTAGCTACTGTGGGGCAGGCACTCTGAGTATATTGACTACTGAGAGGCACTGTGACTATATTGTCTCCTGTGTGGAGGCAATATGACTATTGGCTACTATGGAGGCATTGTCCCGATTGGCTATTGTAGGGGCAGGCAATGTGACATGTGGCTTCTGTGGGGGCACTATGTATATTGGCTATGAAAGGGAAATGCACTGTGACAAATGGCTTCTGTGTGAGACACTGGGACTATTGTCTAATGTGTAGAGGCACTGTGGAGAAGATGACAAGGAAGCGATGAACCAAAGATTTTCCTCCACTAGTCATTGCTAGTGTGAACACTGGTTTATACTTGCTAATTACCTTAATTGATTTGCACCACATCCATCAGTATTCTCCAAACTCGTCTATAGGTCCCTAGTTGTTAACCTGTTGTTACCATTCTGTCTGATGTCAGAGTTCTGATACAATCACATTCTGGACTGCAATTAAGGTCTAAGAAATAAGGTCTTCTAAACCACTACTATTTGCCTACTATATTATTAGGACTTAGTAATCTTCCTATTATTCTGTATTCTGGTATTTTGACCATTTTCCTTGTGATTTTGTACAGTGTTTGTCCTCTTGGCTCTAACACAGTTCTGGCAACTATTTTTCTCTCTTTGAAAAGTTTTGTCTTCATCTCTGTGATTTGCACTTTGGCACATGAAGGGAACATCGACTAGTTGTTCCTGTATTGCTTAGAGTAGGCGAGACAAAGATTGGTTTTGACACTGTATGTATGTGCACAACTTGGCTTTGGTGCTGTATGTATGTGTTAAGCTTAGTTTTGGTGCTGTATTAATGTACTTAGCTTGGTTCTTGGTTTGTATTTATGTACAGAACGTGGTTGCAGTTGACACAACAGTAAAGTTTAGTATTTTATGGTGTGTTAGAGGGTCTGTATTTATCTATAAATTTCCATATGGATATATAACTTGATAGTCTGTACAGGAAAGTATATAAACAGTTTAAAGGACATCTACTATAAGATTTACTGATGGTAGTGTCCAAACTTACCTGCTTGTACTTTTTCAAAGTGATTGCCACATTTTTCTTATGCAACAGAATGGGTCTGATTCTTCTAAAAAATATTTATAAAAAATATGTAAATGAACCGGAGGTGCTCCAGCCTACGTCAGCACAGCACCTCTTGACTCTGCCGCCTCTTAATATATTCAGATACCCCCCCCCCCACTCTATTAATTTTAGCCCAGTCCTACCTAACGATCTGCAGACAGCCGTGACATCCCTATTGGTGGACGGGGCCAGGCTAAAATTAAGAGAGTGGAGGCGTGCATACATTAGCAGATGGCGGAGCCAAGAAGTATTGTTGAAATAGCCTATGAAGAGGATAATAGTAGTTTAAGAAATACATTTAAGAAAGCTAATACAAAAACTGACACACACAGTCAAGATTCCTGGTACAACCAGGTAGTAGAGGTATAACAACACAACAAATTAAAAACAGGTAATATTGTACTGAGCATACGGTATAAGAAAGAAACAGCAAATTAACAGAAGGAACACCTGACAGTCACAGCTACAAAAATATAATAAGGATATTGTTTTTGATGTTTAAAGATCAAAGTTGTGCAGTGTGAGTCGCTGTGAGTCAAGACACACAATGTATTAGAAGTATGATGATGACCTGACCCGAACTGTTGGTCTACTGGACTCTGGACGATAATGTTTTATTAACTTGTTAGTGTCTAGCAGTTCATAGGTACACAGGGATCATTGAGACCAGAGTTAGGTTTCCCTCGATATCATTTAATAAATGTCTATTTATCCCAAGCGCACGAAACCATGGCACTGCTTATAACGTGGGCTCTAGAAAGCACAGATAAAACTTCACAGTCTGTGGACTGTATTGGTTCAACTTAGCAACTGTTTCTTCCCTGCACATACAATATTACTCCTTATATAATGTGCACATTTCACTTACTAAGGTTATGAAGGGGATTTACCCAGAAAGTGATAGACTCATTCAGATGCCTGTGGTCCAAGTGAACTCAAATACATTTGAGTCTTCATTTAGTTTTCAGTGCAGTTTCTGCTGATAAAAGGAGACTTTTCTGGTGGCTCAATGTCCCCCCTCCCCCCTCCTTTTATGTAGAACACCTTAGAGAGATTAATCATCAAGTAGAGTATGCACTAGGTCAGTGGTGGCGAACCTATGGCACGGGTGCCAGAGGTGGCACTCAGAGCCCTTTCTGTGGGCACCCAGGCCAGACAGGACTCAAAGAATCTTCCTGCAGTTCCAAGCAACTTAAAATATGCTGCTTTCAGTCATATATTAAAGTGATACTTACTTTGCTACTTGCTACTTGTAGGAGAATGAGTAGACAGGGCCGAATTATCTTTGGAGGACCTTCTGCTGGCCCCACAATTCTCTGTGTACAGAGGGACACTGGAAATAAGCTAAAATGATGCAAATTTTACATCTTGTCCTCAGAAAGCCAATATGATCAAACGTTGTTGAAGAACAGGGAGCAACAATTTACTGCTTTCATTTTTGGTCGCAATAAATAAGGGGGGTTTTGGGTTGCAGTTTGGGCACTCGGCTGATAAAAGGTTCGCCGTCACTGCTCTAGGTATATTAAGAGTTAATCATTAGACTCCTTATCTGTCTGAAATACAAACCTCAGAGGACTTTCAGATACACTGCTCACTACAGGAGAAACAAGCATAAAAGAGACACAGAGAATCAGTTTTTCTTAATGAAGTATGTTACAAATTGTACAATTCTCCCATTTCTGAAATAGAAAAAAATAGCTTCAAAGGCTTAGTCAAACACTTTCTTTTACCTTGATATAAGCTAAAGTTTTAGTCATTACTAAAATACACTATGTCATGTTTAAGTAATGAGGCTTTGATTGAACTAGCCAACCATAAAACCAAAATATAATTTAGTGCACAGAATCTTACTGATTTAGTATTGAGATATCCAGTAATAATTTGCTCTGGCCTCAAGGTACCCAAAAGCAACAGTAGATCTTACTGCAGCAAACTACTAAGTCATTTGACTAAATAAGGAATAATGAATGACATACTAAGAATTATATATTTATTCAGACATGAGATTATATTAGTAACTGAAAATGCTATTATCATGGACAAGACAAATCCACAGAACATGTCATTACAAGGCCTTTATAAGTGTGAGTTCTACCTTTTGGACCCACATCTTTCTCCAGAAGGTGGGTCTGCTGATCCCTTTACTGCAGCCGGAGTGAATAAAGAGTTGACCACCCATAAGTGGCACCTCCTTTCAGGTCTAAGGATGTGCGGAAAATTCCAAATTGACTGCGCTATTTTTCAACACTCTCATTGACCTGAGAAAAATGTTGCCACGCATGCGCAGTTAACTTTCCATTCAACCCAGATGGGGAAAGGGTTGAAGAGAAGTGCAGGATCCAGAGAGACTAACATCTATCATAAACTGTTGACAAATCATTGGATGTGCCACAAATATTGTCTATGGGGCAGATTTACTTAGCTGGTCCTGTCGCGATCCAGCGGCGCGTCCTGTGTGGCGGATTCGGGTCTTCCGGCGATTCACTAAGGTAGCACACCCGATGTCCACCAGGTGTCGCTGCTGCGCTGAATTCCGTCGGAGTTCACTGAAGTTCACCGTCCTACGCTGGGTGCAGGTAAGCGCGTGTCAAGCAACACTTTTTTTAAAAAAATGCGGCGGTTTTTCCAAATCCGTCAGGTTTTCTTACGGCCAGGCCCCCCGATTTCCATCGCGTGCATGCCGGCGCCAATGCGCCACAATCTGATCGCGTGCGCCAAAACCCCGGGGCACTTCAGGGAAAATCGGCGCAAATCGGAAAAATTCAGGTAACGCGACGGACCTTAGTAAATGACCCCCTATGTGTATACATTTTTCTTTTATCACCACCCCCATACTACACCACTTTGCATACACTGTACCCAACATGGTAGTTAGGCTATGTACCATTATTTGGGCAGCGCCAGGCTTTCTGCCCCAATCCAGCACCACCCACCAGACAGTATTATCTGGCCTAATTAGCAGATTGGTGCCAAAAGTAACAGAACTGAAAAAAATCCAATTTCGCTGGACTAAGTGGAGTAAAACCTAGAAAGATATATGTGGTTGGAGGTGGTAAAAGGCTTTCTTTAGATTTCCAATTTCTGAATAATACATCTATACAGTATAGTCATGGTGTTTGGATATCTGTGTATAGAAATCACAATGACCCTACAGCTTACACTTCTAAGATTTTAACATTATGGACTCTTCTTGCTCCTCAGAGTTTTCTTGCCCCCATTTTTATTTGGTGCATAATATAATAAAGAGCATCCATGCATAAACAGCCACAGGAAAGGGATCCTGCAGCACAATAAGAAGTATTAGAGAATTACAGAAAAGTACATAGAGTCATCACTGCTAAAACCCCCAGTCAGCAGAATATGCCAAACAATTAATTACATGGAGAATTCCTAGGCCCAGCGCCCACTCAAATTAAATATCAAAGTACCCCAAGGCTATGATCATAGGCTCTGCTGCTCCAACACATGAGGATAGTATAAGTGTTCTCTATGTTCCCCTCCATGGTACAGGTCTCACAGATTACAACTAAGGACAAAGACAATGGATGGGTAAGAAATTATTTAAAAACTTAAAAGGGATGGGTTGTAAATGAAATAATTATTCAAAGTCTTAAAGGGGTTGGCTGTTTTTGTATGGATTCAAATGTTCCATATATACTGAAATGTAACTGTATATAAAACCACTACTTACCTTAGAAGCCCCCACATGTACCAAACCTTTGTTTCATGAAGAGTAAAAGCATTTAGTGCAGATCCATAAAATACAGGGAAGGTATAAACATAGCCACCTTCTTAGAAAGATGCCACAGCTTCCCAACATTTCACACCCCAGTGCCCCTCTTACCCACCTCGGCCCATCACCAATGCTTACCCATGGGATAGACCTGATACTTGTTTACAATATTAGCACGTATTGGTATTAACAATCCATATGCAAAAACTATCAATGCCAATACTGTTATACAACAGAAACCATAATACAAAGACTGTATAAGGATGACATCAATACTACTAACATGTGTTATTATCTCCATTGTGTTATTGAACTAACAACACTCAACATTCAAAGTATAACATAATCAATTACAGGCAGTCCCTGAGTTAAAATGGGTCCCTGGGTATAAAGTCGGAACTGTATATTTTTTAATTGTAGCTCCAGCCAAATTTTTTTTGGTCTCTGTGACAATTGGATGTTATAAATGTTGGATTGTCATAAGAACCAGGATTAACAATAAAACTTCATTACAGACACCTTTAGTAACTGTTATAGCTGTTAACTGTAGCCTAAGCCTAATGAACAGTAAATTACCAATTACCAGAGGTCCTTTGTAACTAGGGGTCTTCGGTAAGTCGGGTGATCTTAAGTAGCGGACCGCCTGTAAAGCAAAAACTGACTCAATGATACTACTAAAGACAAGATGCTACACAAAGATTAATAATACTTCTATCCAATGGAAGAAACTTTTCACTTCCCTTTCCGGTCAGTTCAGTCCAGATGAGCCGAAACTCATCTCTGTGAAGTTTGCAAAACAGACAACTTTGGCTCCTATTTTTCAGTTCTCTCTACCTTTCTCCAACATCCCAACATTGACCCTAAATAATCAATCCATACATTTATGGATTGATTGGATATGGACTTGCTATCTCATTATAGCTTTAATGCCACATTGGCTTTCCTGGATTTTGACAATGTATCTAAAGAATAGGGCCTTCAGAGAATAGAGCTGGGAAAAGACCTGGTTTCTCCAAATTAGATTCCATTTACAATATATGAATGCCAATTGAACTGCATGGACTGGGATAAACCACCAGACCTGTCTGCTTCTTGTTCCATAATAATAATAATTCCTTTATTTATATAGCGCTCAAAGATTACGCAGCACTGCACAGAACTTGTCGGATCAGTCCCTGTCCCCAATGGGGCTCACAATCTAATCAGCCTACCAGTGTGTTTTTGGAGTGTGGGAGGAAACCGGAGAAAAAACACGCAAACATGGAGAGAACATACAAACTCTTTGCAGATGTTGACCTGGATGGGACTTGAACCTAGGATCCCAGCACTGCAAGGCTGTAGTGCTACCCACTGAGAAACCGTGTTCCATCATCTGTTTGACCGCATTTGACTGACTGATCTTATGTAAAATAAGATACAACATACTAAGACAGAACAGTTTCAATCCTGAAAACATTACTACTATAAGGATTTCATTACATTGAGACCTCTATACAGCAATACACCTTCAATGTATAAAGCATTGTTATTTTAGACATAACTAAAATACAAATAAAAACTATGCAAATCAGAGGAAGACAATAGCCTAAAAAGAGCGACTCATTGCACATTTACTAATACTTCTTCCCATCTGCCTGGTAACATAATAACATACAGATTTTTCTATGGTTTTATTAGAAAGCACATACGAAAAAACCGCAAATAATATGCAGTAAAGTATAAAATGATGTAAACTTTATTCAATACTCATAATAATAACAATCATAAAATAGGCAAACAAGTGAGACAACAAACAGACAAACAATTCATCAGAAGAAACCGGGTGTTACAATAATATGAAACTCCTGTGAACAAGAAGCTGAATACATACGACCCGAATCGGTCAGCATAATAAAATCTACAAATCAGGAGAGTACAAATGAGCATATATACAGACCACGGTCCCTGGATGAAAAGCAACAGCCCCGACACGTGTTTCGCCACAGAATGGCTTCCTCTGGGGGAGTGCTGGAAGGTGGAGCTAATCAGCATATAAATACCCATGGACCAATCAGAATCGCAGAATGGACGGACCCATTCTTGCCGCTTCTATGCCATCCGTATGACGGATGGACGTATACAGGGACTCTACGTCACATGTTACAAGGTACATGTCTTTGTCTAGATAGATGCCGTCCAGTTTCCTAAGAATGTCAGTGGTGTCCTTCAAGTAGGAAGGCAGTTCTTCTACTAGTGGGTAGAGGTGATGATCCACATACCTGCAAATAGGTTCACATAGACTTCCCATTCCTGCAACGATCGGACGTCCTGGAGGATTGTTCAGTTCCTTATGCACCTTTGGGAGTAAGTAGAAGCTTGACACTTTGGGGTATTTCGGTAGTAGGGCCATAAGTTGATTCCTGGTAATGATGTTATCTTCAAATGCCTGTTCCAACATTGTTGTCAGTTCCGCCGTGTACTTGTTCAGGGGGTTGAATGTGAGTTTCCTGTAACAAGAAGAATCTCTTAGTTGGCGTAAGGCCTCTCTCTCATAGGCCTTAACTGGCCATACCACCACATTACCCCCTTTATCAGAGGGTTTGATAACTACATCCCTCATTTTCGCAAGCTGATCGATTGCTCTTCTTTGAGCAAGGGTACAGTTCTGTGTTTTCTCACCATTCCTTTTGGTCATGTGGCCCTGTTTTCATCATGCCCCCGAGTCACGTGACTCTTATCTCGCGATAGCCGCGATGTGTCCCGCTGCTATCCATTACTATGTTCCAGGTCAGGGTAACGCCCACATTCTCCAGGGGTCCGTCCATTCTGCGATTCTGATTGGTCCATGGGTATTTATATGCTGATTAGCTCCACCTTCCAGCACTCCCCCAGAGGAAGCCATTCTGTGGCGAAACACGTGTCGGGGCTGTTGCTTTTCATCCAGGGACCGTGGTCTGTATATATGCTCATTTGTACTCTCCTGATTTGTAGATTTTATTATGCTGACCGATTCGGGTCGTATGTATTCAGCTTCTTGTTCACAGGAGTTTCATATTATTGTAACACCCGGTTTCTTCTGATGAATTGTTTGTCTGTTTGTTGTCTCACTTGTTTGCCTATTTTATGATTGTTATTATTATGAGTATTGAATAAAGTTTACATCATTTTATACTTTACTGCATATTATTTGCGGTTTTTTCGTATGTGCTTTTTGATTCAGACTTAAGGGGGTGGTTTGGGGCCCCTATCTTCACCCCCCTGTCTTATCTTTTTGGTGTATGGTTTTATTAGGTAAATAAGTTTTTGAACATTAAGAATGAAAAAAAAATTTAAGTGTACTTATGTTATTTTCAAGGTTTTTGTTTTTTCTTTGCTGGTACAGTGCTTGGATGTTATTTAATATTCTATATTTAATGGTCATATTAAATATAGAAGACGTTCTACAAAAGATGTTACTTGAAAAAAAATAGTTTTAGCTGAAGAGATCCTTTGACAACAATTCCAATGTATCTTTGCTTGTAGCTTTTTCTTATCCTGAGATATAGGGCTAATAGAAATATGAGGCTATCTATACGGTCAGCTTTTCCTGAAGTGGGCGGGACTTCCTGGTTGTGACATCAGCTATGGGCAGTGAAGACAATAGCACTGAGGGCATTCACATAAATAAATATGTACAAACAGCTCAGCCAATAAGAACAGAGAATCCGTGTTGCTGCTTATACAGAGATCTAGTGTTTTTTTATTCAATCACTGATTTTTTTTTTTGCCATTATACTCTATGGAAGCTGCAGACCTTCTCAAAGAGATTGTGCTGTATATAAATTGTACTTTGTGTGCAGGATCTGATCCCAGTCATTAGAACTGGCTAACCTGAGCTCTATCTTTATTTGTGCATTCAAACTTTCATACATACACATTTCTACTATATTTCAACTTTCAAACACAAATAGCTCTGCTACATACCATTTTTGGTATGTAATTGGATGACCTGAAGCATGTGATTAGTCAAAAGCTTATGACATCACTGCAGCTTCTGGAGCTTTTTTACATGCTGCTGGGGTTGATATTATCCTGCACCCAGTAGCTATTGATCATGAGCATGCATGTGATAGTAACCCCTCCGAAACAACATCCACCGACACTCTACAAATCACATATACACACTGCTTTTTCGCAGTGTGATACATCAAAAAACGACGACGACTTATCACGTGTAAAATGTTGCCGACTGCAGTGAGTGTGCAGGCGCGGGGACAGTAACACTGCTCCAGCTCACTCCTGGCCAGCTGCGCCCTCCACTTGGCCAGTAGCCCCCCCCCCTTTACGTCCCTTCACCCCCACTGGTGTGATTGGGCAAAATAATCACAAGTGCTATAGCAATAAGCTAGAATTTGCGATTATTTCAGGGCTTCTATTCCACTGACGTGGCGCAGAGGCCCTGATAAATATCCCCCATTCAGTATATACATACAGCATATACACATCACAGACACACACATATATACAGTGTGTATATATCACATATATGTTACTGTATATACATATTATATAATATGTCAGATCAGATGACTTCTAGTGGCTGCTATGGCTGCTACCACTGTAGTTACACCCCTGCAGGAAACACTTTCAGAAAAATTAGGATTATATGGTCATGTTTCCCCATTAGGTCATATTAGCAAAAATAGAAGAAAAGACAAGGAAAGATGAGACCAGTTAAACCTATCAGATAAATGCATTTCACAAATCTGACCTAGATGCTTTTGCCATTAACCCCTTAACGCAAAACGATGTTCCTGACGTCCTGTTGTATAGGGAAAAGCATGAAGTGGGGTCACGGGCTGAGCCCTCTTCATGCTCACGGGGCGTTTGCCGCACAATGGAACAAACACCCGTCGCTTACACCCACAATCGGTGCTAGCACCAATTGCGGGTGTTAACCCTTTGATCACCGGCGGCAATTGCTGGCGGTATCAACGAGCCGGCAGCGTGTGGGAGCCACCATCTTGGCTCAAATCGTCGCTCCCCGTGACGTGGAGTACAAATAAAAAGTTAAAAAAAGTTAACACAAAAAAAATTATATAAAAACCCCTAAAAATTCAAATCACCCCCCTTTCCCTAGAAGTCATATAAATATACAGTAAAAATCATAAACAATTTAGGTATCGCCGCATCCCAAAAATGCTCGATCTATCAAAATATAATAACGGTTTTTCACTGCTTTTAACCAGGTAACAGAAAATAGAGCCCAAAGTTGAAAATGGCACTTTTTTGCCATTTTGGAAAATATAAAAAATTCAATAATAAGTGATCAAAAGGTTATACAATCCTAAAAATGGTAGCTTTGAAAACGCCACCAAAAGTCGCAAAAAATGACACCATACACCGAAGTATGAAAAAGTTATTAGCACCAGAAGACAGCAAAATGAAGAATTTTTTCTTTTGTACAGGAGGTTTTAATATTTTGTAAATGTATGAAAACATTATAAAACCTATACAAATATAGTATCTCTGTGATCGTACTGACCCAAAGAATGGAGTAGACATGTCATTTGGGCCACTCAGTGAAAGCTGCAAAAACCAAACCAACAAGAAAATTGTGCTTTTTTTTTTTTCCGTCATTTTCACTGCATTCAGAATTTTTTTCCCACTTCCCAGTACACAGCATGGAATATTAAATACCATCATTATGAAGTGCAATTTGTTACACAGAAAACAAGCCCATACAAAACTCTTTACGTGGAAAAATAAAAAAAGTTATAGATTTTTTAAGGTGGGGAGTGAAAAATGAAAACACAAAAACAAAAAAGGGCCTGGTCCTTAATGGGTTAAGGACAGCACCGCCCCATTATGGTGTCAGCCCCCTCCCCCAGCATTGAAAGTTCTATTTCTCCTGTAAAGCAAAGTTCTACGTATTTAACTTCCTTCTTAGTTTGAAATTTACATTTTCATGAGTGACCAAATTTTCATCCTAAGAGTGTCTGTATGTGGCCACTTAACACGTCACATTTTGAATTATTTTACAGAAATTGGAATTTGCAACAAATTTTGATTAAGGGTTAGCCAAAACATAGATCATCCAAAACAATCAGGAGGAGGTTTTGCTTAGGAGATACTAAAAATGCAGGGTAGGGCCTCCTGACTGCTTACCAAGTACAGCTCTACACATTTTATGGTGGCTGCTCTTAGTATTGCAGGTAAACCTCATTCACTTGAATGGAAGTGACCTCCAATTGGGGTCATCTGACCATTATATGTCAAGTCACAGAAAGTCACAGGAAAGAAGAAAGTAGCATAGGTGATAGGTCTGCCAGATGTTGAACCTCCATCAGATGACTCATGCTTAGGATAAGCCATCAACATGTTAATCTCATTGCTAAGGGGAGAGACTTCTATACTCACTACCAAATAATCAAATATATAGGATAAACCTCTCTCCAGCCTTGTGGTCTAGGTATGTACACCCCTGGATTCAAACCCCATGCTGCATACTGACTGCTGGCCTGCAAGCAACCCCTAACATTGAGATATACCAGTCCCCGGCCTCCATTGCCATGATTGACTGCAGTTGAAGAAAATAAAACAAGCAAGATATAAGGGCCGATAAGAATCAGTAAGCCAATCGAATCTTCGTATTTCTACCCATCTATTTCCGCGAAAAACGACTTTCTTCATCCTTATGACAAATGTCCCTGTGTGATCCCAGCACTTTCTCACAGGCAGGAATTACTTAGAGCCATTGCTTGTTTTCTCCTGATAACTGTTATGTTATTGATGTGATACTTCCATTCACTATCTGTCTTCTTTAATTTCAGGTTAAGGCAATAAGATGAAAAATGACAAACATGCACCTTTTAAGAAGTCGGTGAAAGCGTGTGTACATCACCGAACAACCGCATATATGAGGGCTACGCTGAGAAAATGGAAAATGATGAGGAGCAATATTGGTCTAGTGGCGACACATAAACCTTCCTGCTCTGATCTGATAAATAATGGAAGGACTAGGAGAAAATTATTTTGTCATTTAGTGATAAACTTTAAGCACTCCGGTTGGTTAATGGGTCAGTTCGAGAGCCTACACTCCTATTTTCGAGCTTCAGTATTAAACCATTTGTCATAGATCATGGGAATTTTGTCCTTCATGAATTGTAATTTCTGGGTAACACCTTGTTATTTACTTGATGCCTTTGACATAATATTATAAAGCATTGATTATATCTATATCAGCTAGGATTTTAGAACAAGTAAATTGTAATAAGGTTTTAGTCCATTGTGGTATCCAATACCTGCCTTGGATGCATAAAGAAAAATTGATACAAGGTAATTGCATATTCATTGATGTCAAATTCTTGCTTTGGCATCACTGAGAGAGAACCCTTCGCCAACTATCTGCATCCATCAGAAGTTTTTGCCCCATTGATTTCGGTGATATTACATCTGTAAAGTTTGTTAGAGGATAAGCTGTTGATTTTGTACTTATTTTTCTTTCTGTTTTGCATTAGGCTGCCCTTTTCCACTCCTGAATGTCTTCATTTAATTCCATATCACCTGTCTGTCACCCGGCTGCCTTTGGTCTGGACCGCAGATGGTTAAGCTAGTTTTGATGGACGGATGTTTTCTCCATTCACATTCCTCCCCTGCTGGTCTGTTTTTCATTGGCTTAAATGTTAGAGGGGGGAGTGGTCCAATCATGCTTGGGCTGGGACTCTGAAATTGTATAAGAAGATCAACTGCCTTCTAATTAGCTCTTGCTCTAAGTATGTCTGGAACTTGGTAGCATTTTTTATATTGCTTTATTTTGGTTTGCCAGATTTTTGCTCTGCTTCTTACTTTTTGTCCTTTTCTGAATAGTCCTTTTTGTTTTCATCCATATTTTTATGACCTTTCTCCTGTGCTCTGTTTTGTCCTGTTTTTATCTCTCTATTTCACTTGGCGCTGGAAGGGAATGTCCCCCCAGTTATTGCCTGCCATCAAGGGAAGGACTGGCAAGTAGGTAGGGACAGCTGGGTGTGTCTACCATTAGGGATGACTGTCTCTACTTTCTCTTCTTCCCTTGGTAGTACATCTCTTTTAAGCAGCATTTCAGGTGAAGTTTAAATATTTTCTGTAGCTCCCCCATTGCCGAGCAAGCAGTGCCATTTCAGAAGCCAATTTAATAATCACACTGTATTGTCGGATGGGCAGTACCAGGCTGTCCACTCCAGAACACCCAATCGATGGTATAAAGTTACTAAATGTAACAGCACTGGAATAGTGGGACCTAAAGAAAAAAGTTGCAATTGTGTCAGAATCAGCTGAGAGACATCTATTAATGGATGCATACAGTGGGAGCTGTTGAAGATGCTGAAAGGTCTCATTAAAGGATTTATCATTTAAATAACATGACAAGTATTATTTGTGGAAAGGTATTTTGTCTGGTATTGCAGTTTTTTTTTTAAATTTCACTTGTGTAAGTATAAGGTGCAATACTTGACAGCCATTAGACAAATGTGGGGCTGTTTATAAAAAAAAAATAAGAGTCTTGCTGAATGCTTTCTAGTTGCTCACAATCTTAAGCTTCTGGTGCACCTTTAACATAGGGATTTTGCATGATAAATCTCGTGCACGGTGCGACTGAGCACCCGAAATTTGTGTTGCATGGAGCATGGTGCAGCCGACCCTTCTTAAATACTTGTGTAAGCAGTTTGCAGTATAATGAATGTGCAACGTTTAACAGAAAACTGGCGCACAGAGTTTAGTAAATGTTCCCGCCGTTGATTCCATACTTCACACTTCGCTAATTCTAGTCAGAAGGTTTATGTGGGGGGGGGGGGGGGGTCAGATTTCTTCCAGCATTGTCCAATTAGGCACCTGACCGCTGTGAGTATGTGTAGGATAAGTTTTGGAGACACTTTGAGGCAGACAGGAGGGACATAAAGTAGGAAAAACAGAGGGTCTAAGGGAAGCAATATAGTGAGCACATAACAAAGTAGGATTGTCACCTCCTCCGAGAATGGTTGAATCCGCAGACATGTCCAGAAAATATGTTGAAGTGTACCCCCTGTCTCCCCACAATGCCAATATATACCTGGCATGTCTGGGAACAATTGATGAAGTTGGGATGAGGTGCGGTACCAATGGTATAATAGTTTGTACTGATTATCTTTATATACTGTACAAAAAGAGGTTTTTGCTGCATAGTGCCATATATACGATACTAAGTCTCTTGTGAAGTAGAAGCTCCCACAATACGTTCCCATTTGGCCATGTATGTGTGGGACACTGGGCCCATTTGGTCTGGATGCAAAAGCAGGGAATACATCTCCTCGCCCCAACATATCAAAAGTTTAACGCCTTCAAATCCAAATCGGTATGTTGAGCAAGGCATATAGCTGACTGCTGAAATTTATAGAGAGCTTTAATCTATGCTGTGTGATCTTGCCTTCATATGGCATAGGCTGGGACCTGCCAAAAAAGGTAGTGTGTAAGTGTGAATGGTGTTGTATGTAAAATGCTGTGACTAAACCAGCATTGAATGACAGAGAGAGATGGTCCCTAGCTTAGAACTAACTTAGTACACCATTATTGGGCCAAAACAATGTCCCTTGCATGCCTTAAATGAACACTCCAGTCACAGCTGATTAATGAATTATACCTTGTGCAAGCCTGAAGGGAGGAGCATGACTCAAGGTTCTAGGAATAGAATGATAATGGGGGTCATTTACTAAGGGCCCGATTCGCGTTTTCCCGACGTGTTACCCAAATATTTCCGATTTGCAGCGATTTTCCCTGAATTGCCCCGGGATTTTGGCGCACGCGATCGGATTGTGGCGCATCGGCACCGGCATGCGCGCGACGGAAATCGGGGGGTGTGGCCGAACAAAATCCGACGTATTCGGAAAAACCGCCACATTTAAGAACGGAAAATGTCTCGCTCGGGGCACGCTTACCTGCACTCAGTCGGCCTTGGTGAATTCCGGCGGAGGAACTACCTTATTAAATCCGCGCCGGACCCGAATCCAGCGGAGAGAACGCGCCGCTGGATCGCGAATGGACCAGGTAAGTAAATCTGCCCCAATAAGTCCTGCTCCTCCTTTCATGCCCTGCCCCATGTGCTATTCAATAAATTAGCTTTGCCTAAGGTGTTCTTTGATCATGAGCATTCGGTCAATGACACACCCCTTACTTAATATCATTATGGTCCTTCTAGAGTCCAAACTTGAACCACAACCCATTGCACACTTTTGGTTTTACATGATTTTTCCATTCTTTACTTAGCTTTGGTGCTTTAATCCACAGTTTCCTCAACAAATAAAGAAATAAAACATGATAAAATGAAACAGTTCATCTAATAGCAGGTGTAAAAACAGCAAACATCTGCCTTCCATGGGCAACTCCCTTGAATATTATGCCAGACAATGGGTGACTCAGTGCATATGATGTCAAGAGCATTAGATGGAGGTCAAGCTATATAGTACATCTAGGAGAAGCAGTCAGAAATCAATGTTTCGCACAATCCTTTTTCCTAGCAGAGAACCTCCAGTCATCTAGCAGGATGTAAATGATGACCTTTCTGCCAGTTTTTGTCTTGAGATAAGACAGATTGTAAAAGTGTTTCAAAGGTTACAATCCCATCAATGGGCTTTTCTGAAAGATGCTCCATGGGCTGCCTCACATAGCTGTCTGCACAGTAAAAGAAGAGAACTGGTTAATAAATCACGGCCAGCCTGCCAATGGGCAGAAGGGGACCTCAGTCCATAAAACATTGTGGCCGAGAAGAATTCATGGAAACAGAAAAAAAATACAGAGAATAAGTAACAATATTTCTGTCCATAGAGAATAAATAGCTTAGTACAATGTAGTAGAAACATTGGTGCTTTGATATAGTAGCCAGGGCTTTAAAGAAGTGTCTGGGGTTGGAAAATGTTTTCTGCTTTTATTATTTTTCAGCAGCAGTGCTACTATTTGCCCATGGCCACTGCCAGCTCATCTCCATTTAGGTGAATGGGTTGGAGCTATAATACCGGAGATAACCCAAGGACAAGAGTAGAAAATAAAGCAATCAGTTATTTTGGACAATCCTGGACTTTCTTAAAGATATTGGGGCACATTTACTTACCCGTCCCATTGCGTCTGCCGATTCGGAATGTCCGATGAGGATTCGGAGCTGCCGCGATTCACTTACAGGGTCCGCCCGATTTCTTGAATGTGTCGCTTTCCCGCTATGGTCCACCGGAGTTCACCATCTTCTTCCTGCTGTAAGTGAGTGCTGATCTTGCAACACAATTTGAATTTTAAATCCCGCGGTTTGCCCGAATTATTCAGGTTGTCTGACGTCCACGCCCCCCAATTTGTGTCGCATGAAAGCCGGCGCCGATGCACCACAATCCGATCACGTGCAACACAATTCCCTGTGCGATTCAGCGCAGAACATAAATAGTATGGAAACCCGACAGAATCGCAGTCCGCGGACCCTTAGTAAATGTGCCCCATTGTCACAACTCCATAGGATAGTCTATAACAAGTTTATAGGTGAGGTTATGACTGCTGGGGCCCCCACCAATCACGGGATCCCTGTAATTGACAGTGAAAGGGAGTGCTAGAGAAAGCCGAGCACTGTGCTGTGCCAATCTACGACCAATCCCATGGAAGTGAATGGAGCGGCAGGATGCAGGGTCTCCGACTGCTCCCATAGAATCAAATAGTGTGGCAGGATGCATACTGGACCACCCCACCAGTAAGAACAAGACGCTTCTTCTCTCCGGATCAAGAGGGGTCACATTCTCTCTAGTATATATAAGACAGGCTACAACACTATACCAATCATGATCATATTAGCCTGAAAAGTAAATTTCGTGTGCCAAATTCTCTTCTGAAAAAGAGAACATGGGAACAGGAGAGCTTAATGTGTGTTCTTTCTTATCAGGACAAGACCATCCATTAGCCATTCAAGGTCAAATGACAAAGGTGGGGGCAAGGAATGTAATACATAAACCTCAGTATTATCTTGGATTAACCTTGAAGGAAGGAGCTCTGGAAAAAGTCTGTTTAGAGTTCCAATATACATTACCACCAAGTTCTTCCTGGTTTATATATCCAGGCCATTGCTTTTATTTTAAAAAAAACTTTCTTTTGTTGAAGAAAGTTGTTCATACTAATGATATTGGGCCAAAATGGCCATTTTTGTCTACTTTACCCAAGTATTATTTAAAAACTAAATTCGGATGGCCATTATTCATGGCTAACAGCGGTGACCAGTCATATGACCAGTGCTCAGTCCTGTTTCCTAGGACAATCAATCCCACTGTAAATGAGGGACAGCAATTGCCAAGGATACATAGTTGTTGATAGAAGTGTGTCACTTGAGTCCAGCCTAGCAGGATAAATAGCCGTATATTGAAGGTGGTAGGACAGGGCAGCGCTTCTTACATTCACATGGCTGCCTGAGATCGCAGCCTGGCACTGGTGTTACTGGTGAGTAACTGTTTACTTGGAATGCAGACAGATACAATGTTCCATTCAAACACCTAGCAAATTGGAATCAGCTGTAGTACTTCCAAATAAATCTAATATATAAAGCTGGATGTATGTGTATGTATGTATGTATGTCCGCTAAAGGAATCTGTACCATCGTGTTTACAATCACCAAATTCTGCACAGTTGTTGCCTGTGACTCAGGGAATGTCTTAGACCAGGTTTTGAACCGAAACTTTTACCCTGTGCTTTCCAAAAACCCCTTATTAACCACCATATATAGAAGGCATTGTCTGCTGCTGCTGTGGCAGTTGGAAGCTGAGCCGTGATTGGTTGCTGTTCTGACACAGGTCATTAATATGAGCTCTGAGCTGTGATTGTTTAATATAGGCAATGAGTATAAGACACTTATGTGTGAGGTAAGATGAATACAGACATAGGGGGAGATTTATCAGAAATGTCTGAGGTAAAACTGTTCCACCTGCCCTTGGAAACCAATCAGAGATCAGCTGTAATTCTATAAACAGCTGTGCAAAAATGAAACTTGAGCTCTGTGACAGTCAGTCACTAAAAGAGACTGCTGGAAACAGACAGACAGTCACCAATAGAGACTGCCGGCAACAGACAGTCACTGTAAGAGACTGCCAGCGAGATACAGACAGCACTGAAAGAGACTGCTGACGACAGAGAGACAGCACTGAAAGAGACTGCCGGCGACAGAGAGACAGTCATTGAAAGAGACTGCTGGCGACATACACAATCACTGAAAGAGACTGTTGGCGACAGACAGACAGTAACTGAAAGAGACTGCCGGCAACAGACAGTCACTGAAAGAGACTGCCGGGAACAGACAGTCACTGAAAGAGACTGCAGGCGAGATACAGACAGCACTGAAAGAGACTGCTGACGACAGAGAGACAGCACTGAAAGAGACTGCCGGCGACAGAGAGACAGTCATTGAAAGAGACTGCTGGCGACAGACACAATCACTGAAAGAGACTGTTGGCGACAGACAGACAGTAACTGAAAGAGACTGCCGGCAACAGACAGTCACTGAAAGAGACTGCCGGTGACAAAGACAGTCAGAGACAGTCTGAGACAGTCAATAGATACATATAAAATATTTTGTGTTAACCCATTCTATTTTGTTGTAGCTAAGAGTAGTTACTTACTATCCTGGGCAACGCCGGGAGCTACAGCTAGTATTACATATACCTGTATTGTACTCCTAACGAGCCCCTGTCATTTTATTACTCCTAAAAAAAATACATTTTGGAGAATTAGAATTACCCAGGGCAGATTGTATAGGATATAGGATGTATATGTAATAATAATAATTCCTTTATTTTTATAGCACAAATATTCCACAGCCCTATAAAGTGCTTTTTCCAAATCCGTCCCTAATGGGGCTCACAATCTAATCAACCTACCAGTATGTTTTATGGAGTGTGGGAGGAAACCGGGGGACCCGAAGGAAACCCACCCAAACACAGAGAGAACATACAAACTCTTTGCAGATGTTGACCTGGATGGGACTTGAAACCAGGACCCCAGCGCTACAAGGCTGTATCCTTTATCTGTCATTTTTTCCAGTGCGAATAATATTTGCATCTACATTTTTACAAGCACCTTATAAAAGTTATGTTTTAAAATACACTCACACCTTTTCCTCTTTGCCCTATCCCTTTGTATAGTAAAGTGATACCCTGCTGGGGGTGTACACCTGCAAGTGTTTTTGTACCAGCGTTTGTATCCTTGTTGTTCATAATTGAAGCTTCCTAGTTTTTGACCTCACAAAGGCACATACAGGGGCAGATTTATCAAGCTGTCTGAAAGTCAGAATATTTCTAGTTGCCCATGGCAATCAATCACAGCTCCCCTTTAAACTATTCATGAGCACTGATAAAATGAAAGCTGAGCAGTGATTGGTTGCCATGGGCAACTAGAAATATTCTGACTTTCAGACAGCATGATAAATCTGCCCCACAGTGTTATGCAGCCGCTCTACAGAGCTGTGTAGCCATACAATTTTGTGTTTTGTTAGTAGTAGCAGCAAATGTACAGTATTTTTCAGACTATAAGCACTGGAGTATAAGGCGCACCATCAATAAATTCTTGCTAAACCGTCTAGGTTCATATATAGGGTGCACCGGATTATAAGGCGCACCTGATTATAGGGATGAATGACCAGCAGGTGGCAGACCTGTGCACAGTTCAAGGCAGCTGTTGTCTGTCAGTACGGTTCATATATAAGGCGCACTGGTCTATAAGGCGCACCTTTGATTTCTGAGAAAATCAAAGGATTTTTTGTGCGCCTTTTAGTACGAAAAATACGGTATTTATATTCTTGGATTGTAGCAGTGTGGGATCTCTTCACTAAACACAGCACAGATCCTCTCTCCTGTCATGAGCTGTAGGAGGCATCTGGTTAAGTATTACAGCAGATTTTTGGAGCAATTTGAATGCTTCGATCAAATATTAAAACAGTGTTGGGAATTTCCTTGAGTGGTCCAAGTGTAGCTACAATCCTGGAATATAAATGCTTTTATCACAGTCCTGCTGCTACTACCAACACAGACAAATGTATGGCTACACAGCCCTTCAGAGCTGCTACCTAACAACGTCTTTAGCTTGGTATGGTCAAAACTGCTGCTGGGAATTAGGTTTGTATATTTTTCCTCTTTCATTAAAGTATCTTTCATTGATTGACCTGCATCTTTTCCAAACCTTAACTGCTATGATACTATGAAAGGGACTTTCCTAAGAATATGCCTCTGATATCAGATCATAGGGGGATTTGACATCCAGCGCACCTACTGGACTACAAATCGTACAAAGCTGCCTCCAGCTCTGGAATTAACTGAGTGTCTGTGTATATTCACTACGGAAAACTCAACAATGGAGGTGCTGGTGTTGGGCCAATCTAATAATGACAGGTCTTGTACAAAACTTCCAATTCATACTGGGGCACATTTACTAAGGGCCGTGTGCCAGTTTTCTGTCAAACTTAGCACGTTCCTTCTAGTGCAAACTGCTTGCACTAGTATTTAAGAAGTGTCTGTGCCATATTTGTGTTGCACAAAGCCCAAATTTCTGCACTGAAGGGGTCGATCCGGTGCTCACTTGGACCGTGTGTCACATTTATCATGCAAAGTCCAAAAGAAATGTGTTGCACGCCCTATGTTAAAGGTGCACCAAAAAAGAGTGGTGCACTCTGTCGGAGCTGTGCAGGGGGTGGCAGATTCATTAAGAACGTGCAAAAGAAATCCTGAATCTGGCATCAGATGCGTAAAAAATCTATAAAAATCATAAGGATTCCATGTAAGAAAGTAGATGCAGTGTGCAAGAGGCCTCAAGTGTAGTTATGAGATAACTCCTACTTAAGAACACCCGACTTATAGACGACCCCTAGTTCCAAACGGACCTTTGGTAATTGGTAATTTCCTGTACTTTAGCCCTAGGCTACAATTAACAGTTATAACAGTTATCACAGGTGTCTGTAATTAACATTTATTGTTAATCCTGGTTCTGATGACAATCCAACATTTTTAAAATCCAATTGTCACAGAGACCAAAACAAATTCTGGCTGCGGCTACAATTATAAAATATACAGGTCTGACTTACATACAAATTCAACTTAAGAACAAACCTACAGACCCTATCTTGTATGTGCCCTTTGGATTTATATGAATAAAAAGTCACCACTTAGGACCTTTTTACAGTCCAAAGTTATTCAGCCCCCCAATTTTGGCAGGATTGTCTCTACGGTCAGAGACAATTCAGGCAATATTTTCTTGTCTTCGCCTGAAAATAGGTAGGGTTTGTGAAAACCCTGCTAGAAAGTGGGGATTCCAGGGTGGCTTGGTCATTCCCAGTTTGCCAACAACCAGTGGTTTGGAAGGATAGTTCAGCACAATACTGTCCGGCAGGAATTTTAAGATACTGCAGAGCACTACTAATGTACACTCACCGGCCACTTTATTAGGTACACCTGTCCAACTCCTCGTTAACACTTAATTTCTAATCAGCCAATCACATGGCGGCAACTCAGTGCATTTAGGCATGTAGACATGGTCAAGACAATCTCCTGCAGTCTGAGTATTTCAGAAACTGCTGATCTACTGGGATTTTCACGCACAACCATCTCTAGGGTTTACAGAGAATGGTCCGAAAAAGAAAAAACATCCAGTGAGCGTCAGTTCTGTGGGCGGAAATGCCTTGTTGATGCCAGAGGTCAGAGGAGAATGGGCAGACTGGTTCGAGCTGATAGAAAGGCAACAGTGACTCAAATCGCCACCCGTTACAACCAAGGTAGGCAGAAGAGCATCTCTGAACGCACAGTACGTCGAGCTTTGAGGCAGATGGGCTACAGCAGCTGAAGACCACACCGGGTGCCACTTCTTTCAGCTAAGAACAGGAAACTGAGGCTACAATTTGCACAAGCTCATCGAAATTGGACAGTAGAAGATTGGAAAAACGTTGCCTGGTCTGATGAGTCTCGATTTCTGCTGCGACATTCGGATGGTAGGATCTGAATTTGGCGTCAAGAACATGAAAGCATGGATCCATCCTGCCTTGTATCAACGGTTCAGGCTGGTGGTGGTGGTGTCATGGTGTGGGGAATATTTTCTTGGCACTCTTTGGGCCCCTTGGTACAAATTGAGCTTTGTTGCAACGCCACAGCCTACCTGAGTATTGTTGCTGGCCATGTCCATCCCTTTATGACCACAATGTACCCAACATCTGATGGCTACTTTCAGCAGGATAATGCACCATGTCATAAAGCTGGAATCATCTCAGACTGGTTTCTTGAACATGACAATGAGTTCACTGTACTCAAATGGCCTCCACAGTCACCAGATCTCAATCCAATAGAGCATCTTTGGGATGTGGTGGAACGGGAGATTCGCATCATGGATGTGCAGCCGACAAATCTGCGGCAACTGTGTGATGCCATCATGTCAATATGGACCAAAATCTCTGAGGAATGCTTCCAGCACCTTGTTGAATCTATGCCACGAAGAATTGAGGCAGTTCTGAAGGCAAAAGGGGGTCCAACCCGTTACTAGCATGGTGAGTGTATAGACATGGCCCTAATGATGATGTGTGCTAAGAAGTAATACATGGTGCTGATATAATTGTCTCAGAATACAGAAAAGACTGTATCAATATTTTTTTGTGCTCTATGATTAATGAAGATCATTATCAAACTATAGTATGAGCTTCCATTCATCCTCTCCTTCAGTCTGCATAAAATTAGAAAAAAATATTATTATGTGAAGCAATATGAACATATATCACTATGTAAAATTTGTACTAAACATAAATATAGACTACAGTCAACCTCATCAAGTCATGAATCCAAATTCTGTATTTTTAATCTTGTCTATTAAGTTAACATAACAATGTAATAATAATGAATGAGAAAAAAATTCTTTGGAACTCTTTGAATATTTCCAAACTTTCCTTATGCAAATAAATCTATTCCAAACTGCAGTAATAGCATAGCATATCCTAGTGGCAACCAGTAACCAAATTGATCAGATTGGTTTTTATAGGCAGCTGCTCTGCTTATTGTCTATTTTGGTTTTTATGTATGAGGCCCAGTTGAATAAAATGTGTGCACATGCAAATAGAGACCACTTGGTGGCAGCAGTATTTTTTGGACACCAGCAATATCCTGAAATCAAATGTGATAGCTCAATTTTACTCATGTTTTTATCATCCATTCATAATCCAGTATCCTATAGCAAACCCTTTAACCATGAAAACACATTATAAGTGACTGTTATAGATATTTTAATTTGAAATAGTTACAATCTCATCTTTATTACTATGTTATATCTTATTTTGTATGTATACGTACCCCTTGATCTATAAAATGTAGCGGAATATAATAGCTCTATAGAGATAACGATTCATTATTATTATTGTTGTGATAGTTTATTACAAATGACTGCAAATACAGCTCCTCCTATAGGAGAAGACACAGGAGAAATGCAAAAAATACTCCAGGAAACATGGCCCATATTTACTTACAGTGGGTAAATCCGTTATAGAATTTGGCACATTTGATATTGTCTTCAAATCTGGAAAAAAAATGTATAACTGTGAACTTGCAGAGAAAACTTACCTTCACTATGCGTTCCGTAGTTCACACTTACAATTTAGGAAAGGGGGAAGCAGGGCCGGCGCCAGCACTGGGCATACTTGGGCAAGTGTTGGGGCACAGTGCTGCTGGGGGGCCACATTAGGCTGTAAATAAGGAATCCATGGGGTTGAGGGGGGGCTGTATATAATGAATCCATAGAAGTTAAGGGGGGCTTTGTATAAAATACCCATGAGGGGGCTGTTTCGGATGATAAATTAAGGAAAATTTTAGGAAACAGGAGACTGTTTAAGTTTCTGAATTGTTAATGCTGCCATGTGAGTTCCCTGCAAAGGGGCACACTGAGGCTCTGTCGCCCAGGGGCCTACTGAAACCTGGAGCTGGCCCTGGGGGGTAGAAAAACTAAAACTTTCTATTCAGCTTCCATGTGCCATTACAATTCTATCATAATAGTGGAAAAAAAGATGCTGTAAGGTAGGACAGAACTTGCTGAATGGAGGTGTAACCAAGCCTTAGTGAAATAAGTAGTGATGCACCTCTTCCCTATCACGCCATGCTTGCGGGCATACCTATGCTTGGTGTCCCAAAATTGCCAAATCAACCCCTGCCCATAAAGACACTACTAGCCCACATGTGACACAAAGACTAATACATCCAATCTGTGGTGGATATATAATGATTACCAGAGATTCCACAAACAACAAGAGAGACATGTGGTTTTAAATCAAATGAGTACAATCTCTGTCCCCTTTTAGGTTACTGGATTGTCTCGTCTAAAGTAGAAAATCACAAATTACCTCTATGTATGTCACATCAGTATCCGGAAGACCTGAAATATACTGTAAGTGCAACTAAACACAATAGGTCATTTTTGAGACCTAAATATGGAAGAAAATGTGTCATATGTGTCAGAAAGTCATATGGAACAATAGGAGTGAGGGCCCTGCTCACAAGAGCTTACAGTCTATGAGGATGAGGAGGGGACACAAGAGCTTACATAAACCTTATGATAGACCATGCAGATATGGTAACACAATGCGAGCACAGAGCTGCTAGCGATGTATGTAATACGGAGAGACATCAGAAGTTTCCCGGATTCGGTGACATGCAGGTAATTTACAGCAATTAGATGCCGGGTAACTTATCAACAGGGCTGTAGCTCATATTTATATTGTGCTGCCGAGGAGCTCTGGTAATGAATTGTTTCTGATGAAGTATCTTGTCTTCAGTGTCTTCGTTATATGCCCCAAGGGATTCTGGGAGTGTATGTTTAACAGACAGTGGAATTATGCAAGTGCAAACACTGGGACGCTGTGCTTTTCCAGCAATGTATGTATTTACTAAGGGGATATTCATCCTATCCCAGAAGCATAGTGTACTGACCAGAAGCACAGCGCCACACACTGGATGATGGCTGTGCCCGGTTACTGCAGCTCTCTTCCATTTCCATATACAGGTATGTGCAGTATATGAAGCATTGCTGTCACGGGCACCCCTGCGATCCCCATCTTGGATGGCATCCGTGCCCCTCTCTGTGGCGCCGGCCTTTCCTCCTCCCCCGGACCTCACTTACCTCTCCGCGTCCTGCTCCCATCCTGGGCTGGTCAGCGCCTGTCTTAGGGCGACCTCGCTCTGGCAGTCGCAGATTTATGGGGCCAGAGTACAGCTATTTGGCGCTGGCCATTTTCAGAAAATGGATAAAGCCCAATGTCTCCGAGCATTCCCTGCCCAATCTTCGTGCTATTGCCAATGAGAAAGCTTTGTCCTGTGCCTCGTGCTTGTGTTTTGATTTTCTGTTGTGACCCCGGTCCTGTTCTTGACTGTGCTCCTACGCTGCCAGCCTCCTGCTCCGTCCCTGACCTTGATCCATTGCCGCCTACCTTGACCAACTGCATGTCCCCGACTACGAGATGGCCTGCTGATTCTGTACCTCTGTCGCCCCTGGGGAACGCCTGGTGGTAGCCACCGCAGCAAGACCAACCTGCTTTGCAGCGGGCTCTGGTGAAGACCGGGTGCCACTTACATTCCGGTCCCAGGTGTTGGCTTGTGCCTTCCTCTGCGGTGGTCCAGGGGGTTCACTGCCCCAGAAGCCTGACAATGCCATTGTGCTCCAACAGATACATTCTGCAGTTCACGTATAACTCATCTCTAACCGCCGTTTCCATACCATTAGCCTACCATGGGTAGCACACTAATATAGATCCTTAGCAAATTCTCCATACAATGCAATACTGTAGTATTGCAGTATATGGTAGGAACAATAAGACCCCCAAGCTTTAAAGTACCCTTGGGGGTCTTAAAAGTAGTAAATAAAACTAAGGGCCACATTTATCACTTGTTTTTTCTGTTGTTTTTGCGCCTTTTCGTTTAGGCGCACCGTTTTTGCGCCCGTTTTGCGATTAAACGTCAAATTAGCAGCGCAGCTAAAATAACCACCTTTCCCTCATCTATCGTTCAATTCCAGATGTTTTGCTGCGCCTAATGATATTCATCACGTGCGACTTTTGCATTGAGGCACAAAAACACTCCAGCTCGAAGGTGGCGTTATCTGAGAAGAAAGCACTGAGCCCCTTTGCAGAAGAGCTCATTTCTAGCAGCAGAGCTCAGCCAGACACTGGAACACCTGAGTGAAGTTGGCCCCCCCACCTTGTTCAAATCAAACAAAATTGGTGTCAAACGTTTGTGCTACGTTTGTGCTGGTTTGTGCAGCAAAAATTTTCGTTTGTGCCGCTATCGTTTTTAAGATATTAATGAGAGTTTCCAGAGGTCATCAGAGGTCAACCAGCCCCCCCACATTGTCCAAACCAAACAAAACTGGTGCCTAACAATTCTGCTACGTTTGTGCTGGTTTGTGCTGCTCAAATTTTTGTTTGTGCTGCTTTTGTTTTGAATATATGAACAAAAAATGAAAGGTGAAAAGTTCAAGCAGCCCCCCCACATTAACCGAATCAAACAAAACTGGTGTCAAACGTTAGTGCTACGTTTGTGCTGGTTTGTGCAGCAAAAATTTTAGTTTGTGCCGCT